>NW_005842225.1:992235-1005437 GCF_000455745.1 Alligator sinensis
CCAAACACCTGGTAGGAGCGCTCTGACGGCCCCGCCGCGGCTTCCCTTGCCTTTGGGAAGAGCAACTCGTGCCCTGCCTGCCATGCAGGGACCTGCCCAGCCCCTGTTGCGGCCCAGCTTCCTCCGGGAGCTGCTGAGGAATCGGCTTCTCGTGTGCATTAGAGCACCGGCAACCCGCCTGCACCACGTGTGGCCTAAGCATGACACACGTGTGTTGTGCGTGGTACAGAATCACAGACGATGAGGCTGGGAGGGAGCTCAGGAGGTCACATCCAGTCCAACCCCCTGCTCCAAGCAGGACCAGCCCCAGCTACATCATCCCAGCCAGGGCTTTGAGTACCCGGGTCTTCAACACCTCCAAGGCTGGAGACTGCACCACCGCTCTGGGCAGCCTGTGCCAGTGCTTCACCACCCTCCTAGTGAGAAAGTTTTTCCTAATATCCAGCCTCAACTTCCCTTGCTGCAGCTTGAGTCCGTTGCTCCTTGTCCTGCCATCTGCCCCCCCTGAGACCAGCCCAGCTCCATCCTCTTTGCAGCCCCCCTGCAGGGAGGTGACGGCTGCTATTCAATCCCCCTCGGTCTTCTCTTCTGCAGACTAAATCAGCCCATTTCCCTCAGCCTCTCCTCACCAGTCCTGTCCCCCAGCCCCAACCATTTTCATGGCCCTCGGCTGGGCTCTTTCCCACGTGTGCACATCCTTTCTGCAGTGGGGCCCACAGCTGGACGCAGGACTCCAGATGTGGCCTCATCACTGCTGCACAGGAGGGCGCATGCAGAGGCAGGCTTAGGGTGTTAGCCAGTCCTCCTCCTGTCCCCCTGCCATGCTCCTGTATCTTAGCACAGCCTGTCTCAGGGAGGTCTGTCCTGCCCCGCTGCCCAGCGTGGCGATCTGGCTGCCACCTCCACCACTTCCCACGCCGTCGGGGTGCAACAAGGAGCATTGCCGAGAAGTTCAAAAGAGATCCAGCCAGGGAAATTAGTATTCTTGTTTGCACGCCATCCTGGTAGACCAGCTCCGGCTCTGAACTCCTCTCCCACATGGTATCAAGGCAAAGTTTTCTGTCTGTAATCAGAAAATGAATGCTGGCCCCGTGCCCCTGCCCAGGAGCTTATTTCAGAGGGAGATGTTGGCGCCCTGCGAGTGAGTCAGTGCACGGAGAAGATCTTGTAAAGTCCCACACGCTGTGCACAGCATCCCTTGCTAATAGGAGCTGTGCAGCCATTAAGAGGCACAGAGGGCAGATCTATATTGGCTGGAACAGCTTGCAGACTTGCTGTAGCTTGGAAATGCGAGGGAAGGCAAACGGGCTGAACGGGCGGCCCCGGGAAAGTTACCAATGGATGCTGAAGTGCAGCAGCGGTAATGTTTAGCAACATTTAATGCATCTGCCTTGTTTCTTAATCAGCACTGAGGAATCTGGCACTCTTAGTAAGCGCCGCATATGGACCACCAACTGGCGAGGAGCCCTCCCCGTCTGCATATGGCCCGCACGGATGGTACTTCTGTGGGTGGATGTTTGTGGGGTGGAGGAGCGTGTGCCGTGGGTCTCGGCGTCTCTGCGGAGGACCGTATGCTGACTCACCGCGTGTGTGCACCCCTAACGGGGCAGTCTGTGCATGCACACCAGGGCAGGGCATGCGGGCACGCTGCGTGTCGTCACACCGATTCGGGGTGCACGCGCGTTTTGTGTGTGCCGGGTCGTCCTATGTGTGCATGATGGGGTGCTCGGTGGCTACATATCCTGGATTGACACGTGTGTGTGTGCTGGGTCACCACATAGGAGGTGTGTGTGATGTGCTGGGTGGATTGCATTGACTCCAGAGCAAAAGCCTGTCTATTTTGGACACGCTGGCATGATCCCAGACCTTTGGACTCGAGCCCTGTGGCTCAGCTGGGGCTGGCGCGGCATTCGGTTTGCTCCCGGACCGGCCTTCTGCTGCAGGCTCCCTCGGGCAGCGCTTGCGCTGGGAGTCCCCGCCTGGTTGACCTCAGCGTGGGCTGTCCACGAGCGGTTAGGCTGGCACGCGCGTTCCAGGGCAAAGCGTGCAGATGCCCATGCAGCTCTGGCAAATGCGCGGGGGCACCTGTGGGGGGGCAGGAAGCACGCAAGGTGGGTGCATCTCTCGGGTAGAGTTGCTTTACCGTTGGAGCCGTTGCCTCCTCCTGGCTCTGCTCTTCCTTGCAGCCGTGCAGAAGGTGCTTCATCCCCGAGGCTGGAAGGCAAAGGCTGGCGTGGCCTGACACGTCTTCCCCGTGTCTTGGGCATCCTGGCTCCCTGTCCTGCTGGGGATGTGATGGTGAGCGCTCCTGGAAGCCACGCAGAGCCCGAGCGCCGCCACACTCCCGTTTCTCGTCCGTGGTCTTTTTTGGCGGCAGAAGTGACGGGCACGTGGCGGGTGGGCAGGTCTCCCCGCCAGATCCCCAGTCTCCTGCAGCTGAGCCACGGCAGGAGCCGACCTCCCTTGACAGCGGTGGGGACACAAACGATGGCGGGGGGCGGTGGCGTTGCGAGCCGAGGGAGAAGGGGAGCACCCGTTGTGGGAGTGGGAAGTGCGTGAGGTGCTGCATCCGCGGTGCCCTTTGGGCTGGGAGCGGGAGGCCGTGGTTTTGAAGAGGCCGATCGGTCCCATGCACCAGCTTGTTTCTCCGCTTGCATCTGCTTTGGGCCTCAGCTGTTCCCAGCCTTGCTGTCTGTCTGTCCGGTTGTGTCCCGATCCTTTCCAGAAAGCAAGTTCCTGATGTGTGTGCAAGCCTTTTCTTTCCACGCCGCCGGCCAGTGCCTCTTTGGTCGTGCTGAAGCATTTGGGCCCCAAATGCCCTCTTGCACACACAAGGCAGGTTTGGTCCTTTCCCACCTCCAGCACGGCCCCACGGTGTTTGCAGGGGGAGGACGATGGGCCGTGTGGCCGGGGGGGTGGAGATGGCGCTGGCAGCAGGGGTCTTGGGAGGAGCCCTTCATTTTGCTGCAGGTCTCCAGCAGCGAGGCAGGAAGGTGCGGCGGGGTGTGACTCCGTCTCCTGCCCCACAGCTTTGGGCACCCAGTGTCTCTCTTCCTGAGCCTTACATCTTCAGTGCACCAGAGCAAGCAGAGTGATGCCTTGCCGATTCCAGGGCATCGTTTCCTGGGGAAACCGGGCCGGGTCCGTGTGATGCATTTGTGCATCCTCATGTCTTTTGGGTCTCGAGGCACGGGCCTGATGGGAATAGTAGTCCAAGGTGCATGGGCTGAGCAAGAACAGACGGGCATGTTCACTGAGCTTCCTCCAGCCACGGGCCAGGCTCACACGAAGGTGATGCAGGCCCACCCGATCCTGGGTTTCCACACACAGCCGCCCCCTTCATGATTCAGACTTGTAGGGCCTCTTCCTCAGTGCTTCCTCCTCCTCCTCCTCCTCCTCCTCCTCCTCGTGTTGGCTTTCTGGTCAGTTCATCCCTGGGCCGCGGAGCGGGCAGCTTTCTGGCACTGGACAGCTTTGCACTGTGCACAGATCCCGGTCTGCGATCTCCTGGAAGCCAGCCACGGATGCAGACGTGGAGAGTGCACCCATCAAATGCTCAGATGACCTGGAAGCGGGAGGGGTGGCAAACACAGTGGGAGATAAGATTGAATAAGATTGAACTTCAAAGCGTTCTTGATAAATTGGAGAGGTGAGCTACGTGCAGCCGAATGAAATGGAGCAAAGGCGAAGGCGTTGGCAGTAGTGAGGCCTCGGCTGGCGTGAGCCCAGTTGTGGACGCGGGGAAGCTCGAGAGGCTTGGAAGGTGAGCCGCAGAGATGAGAGAGGGACCGGGCTGCAGCTCTGCAAGACGAGCTTGAACTCGCCGTGTCGAGTGTGGAGAAAAGATTAAGGGGAGGACATGATAGCAGATTTCATGTGTTTGAAAGGCTGCGGTAAAGGAGACGGGGAAACATTGTTCTCCCTGGCCGCCGAGGGCAGGCCGTGAAGCCGTGGATTTAAACTGCGGCAAAGCAGATTTAAATTAAGTCTTAGGAAAAAGCCATCCTCCCTGTCAGAGCAGCGGGACAAAGGAGGAAGCTGCCTGGGAAAGCTGCGGGATCCCCTTCCCTGGTGGCTTTTGAGCAGAGGCTGGGCGGGCGTCTGCCTGGGGGGCTTATTCACAGCAAATCCTGCCTGTGTGCAGGGGGGCACTGGGCTGCGAGCTCCCCTCCACCCTCCGATCCTGGCTCAGAGCCGCCTCCACTGCCCCAGCGAAGGGCCAGTTCTGAGCTGACTGCAAATCACTGGGAGGAAGTGACCTGTTAAAGTTGGTCTGGGCCAGGAGATAACCCTCAGCTTTGCACAGCCACGAGGGCGCTTTCTACGTGCTAAACTGCTTGACCGTGCGCATGCTTGCATTGTAGCTGCACGCCGTCAGTGCTGAGCTGAACGGGTGACACCCCCCGAAATGCAGGGTGTCCTCAGCGCGGCTCGAGAAGCCGGAGCAGGGAGAGCCTGGAGTCGTCCGAGATGCGCAGAGCCCGAGGTGTCTGCTGGGCGTGGAGGTTGGTATAAGTATCGCTCCAGCCCGTTTGCTACGTGTCTCATGCAACCAGCCACGCAGTTGCAGCGCAAGAAAGGCCAAAACACGTGGTGTGTACAAGTGCCCAGGGATCCAGGGGTAGCGATGCCCATATTGTACTCTGGGTCTTTCCCCGGCTTCTGAGCTTTGCTGGCTGCCACATGGAGTTGGGAAGGATTTTTTCCCCCTCCTGCTATTTCAGGGTTTTTGCTTCTTTTTTTTAAGCCGTTCTCAGAGGTGCTGGCTGCAGCCTAGGACTGGTCGTGCCAGTGCTCCTGCTGGGACTCAGACCCAGACCCAGAGGTCCTGGCTAGCGCGTCTTTCTCCTCCACCTAGGGTGAGACTGCCGCTGCATTGGGGCAGGAAGGGATTTCCCCCCCGTCACATTGGTATGGACTAGGGGAGGAGGGTTTGCTTTCCCCTGTAGCGGGGGGCATGGCCTTCTATCCGACGTATTAACAACTTTGCAGCAGCAAGACGTTGGTTTAACTGTGGCAGGGTTGGGCGTGATGCCGGGTGCCGTGCCAGGGCTGACTGAGCAGTGCTGCTAGGAGGCTGGGCAGTAGATGTGTACGGGGTGGTTTGGACAGGGCTGGTCCTGCCTCAGGCGGGGCTTGGACCAGATGTGGCCTCCCGAAGTCCCTTCCAGGCCCGTTCCTCTGTGATTGTGTGAACTGCAGGAGTTTGCAGCCTGTTTTCGTTCAGGTCTAGGATGAAAGGGGAGCAATTTCAGGCTTCTCCATGAAGAGCATGGAGCTGCTGAGCCGGGAGGCTCTGTGGTACCCACCAGAAAGGCTTGCAAAGAGCTGGCCGGATGAATCGTCACGGAAACGTTGTTATTTGGGTACATCTGCAAATTGGACTTGTTTTTTTTAAAGGAGGGGAATCTTGCTCTTCCTGGCCCGGCAAGGTGATGCTGCCGGCCTCTCCGTTTCCATCTGTGTAGCTGAGCCCAGCCTCTGTGCCAGAAGAGCGGCTTTTCTTGTGGTTTCCTAGCTTGGTCTCTGTCCAAGTTACCGGTCGTTCTCTCGTGGACGCTGACGGGGACGGGACAGGGAACGGGCCGTGGGCACGGAGCCTGGGAGAAACAGTCTTGCAGCAGAGGTTTGGCCAAAGCTGCTCCCGTGCTCAGGCTCCTTGTCGGCATCGCTGACTGCGCAGCCCTTTTGTAGACCGGCAGCGAGATCCAAATTGCTGCTTTTGCAGATAAGTCGCGAGGGCAGCCAGGCCGCGCGGGGGGAAGAGGTGCTGCGGTCTGCAAGCGCTGCCGGGCTCTGGGGCGGCCGAGCTGGGCACAAGCAGCAGCTGGGAGCGCTGCATCTTTGTTCCCTGATCCAGCAGGGCGTGCCAGGAACCGAGTGTGCATGGAGATAACGCCGGCGGGCCTGGCCCTGGAGCCAGGCTGAGCCTGGGGACACCTTCCCGGGCGGCGAGGTAGCTTGCAGGACATGCCGTTCCACAGTGAGGATTTGGGGTTAAAGGGCTGGGGGGGATTTGATCTCTAGACGCATCCATTTCCCCATCAACAACCAACACCATTGCGTACTGTGTACAAGCGCCCCAAGCGATGGATCTGCCCCGAGGGTGGGGGGGCTGACAGGCAGCCAGCACCTGCCCTGCTTCATGTGAGCCGAGCTGGGGAGAACGAATGCTCCTTCCTGCCCTGCCGTCCACCGAGCATTGAGTCCGTGCTGTGACACTGCGGTGCGCGTGGGCAGCCTTCGCACGCACACGTCCGTGTCTCACTGCCAGCAGAAGCAAAACTCACCTGAATCCAAGTCCCAGACAGCACGTAAGCGCCGAGCAGCAACCAGACTGCCACAGGCAGAGCAACTGCTGCTGAGTGCCGGAGAGGCAGCTCCTGACCCTGTGAGAGCCGTCGTTCAGGGGGGGGCCAGGGCGGTAACGGGGCCCAGGGTTTGTCAAAGGTAGAGCAGCGGTTTCCGTGTGAAGTGGTCCCAACAGGGTAACTGCAGGCATCGCTTCACCCAGCTGGAAATAGTAGCACGAGACCAGCCGGGACGCAGGGAGAGGGTGGGCAGGGGCTGAGCGGAGCCCACATCGTGATGCAGAGGGGGCCGTCGCTCACCCGCGCTGACGTTGTCTGGGACACGGTCATTAAAACACCCTTCTGCTCTGCTTCGCGGGTAGGGAAAAAGGAGCAAACGTAAACCCGTGTGAGGTCCCGATCCGCTTGGGTTTCCAGCTGCCGTGTCGCAGATGCTCGCTGACTGTGAGCAGCAAACAGCTCTGTGCTCGCCAGGGGAGTCGACGTGTCCTTTCAGAAAGGGAAACGTCTGAATGCTCAGCTCCACCGGTCCCAGGAGCCCACGACTGCACCATGGGACGAGAGGGCGAGGAAAACAGGGAGCCGTGCGATTACACATTGCTCCTTCGTCTCCCCACCTGCGTCCTGGTGCGCGTTGCATTTTGCAAAGCCCCCAAATGACAGTGTGTCTGTGCGAAAGCCAAAGACAGAAGAGCGGGAGCGTGTCAGACCCTTGGCTGGGAGGCGAGAGGCTCTCCGGCTTCCCTCCAGAGCTGTCACGAGTGCGTCCTCGGGCACCGGCCAGCTGTACGAGCGCCCCTCCCTCGTACCCGGCATCCCTGGAGGCCTCGTCTGCGCGTCGGTGCCCAGACGCCCCTTCCAGCCCAGCGCCCGGCTGAGCTAACCCCCAAGGTCACGCCCAGGTTTGGTGCACGGACCTCATTTCATTGCTACCTAGGAGAGCTTTTACAGTCTCTGCTCTCTCCTATGCCTGATGAAGGGTGAGCGTGCCCGAAAGCTTGCAAATACGTAACATCACGTGTTTGCAGATATCTGGTTGGTCTAATAAAAGATATCGCCTCTTCCATGAGTTTCGACTCCTGGCCCCCTGGAAGCACGCCAGGCTGCGGAGGTGCTGCGTGCTAGGGTAGGAGGGGGCGAGCGAATGGGAGTCTGGAGGCTTCAGAGAGCTTCCCGGCGCCGCGCACGCTGCTGTTCTGGGTAGCTCGTCCCGCTTGCACCCTTCAGCCTCCTCCTGTTGAGGGGACTCGTGATTGCCCACAAGCAAGGGGTTGGAGAGAGAGCAAATCCTGCACCGGTGGGTTGTTATTAAGCCATTAAGTAGCCCCCGCTCCGGGGCCTGGCCGGCAGAGACATAAGCCTCGTGCGCTGGAGAGGTCAACTGGTCGCCGAGCTTTGTTTGCTGGAAAGTGGAAGCTCAATGAGCTCTCGGTGGGAGGCAGCTCCACTATCGGCCCCTCGGAGTTGCAGCTGGATGGAAACCTCTGTGCCTCGGGGGATAGCAGAGGCCTGTGGAGAAGGATCTCTGTGCTGGATCCCCGGGGGTTTCCAGTGCACGTGAGATCTCGGTAGGGACCAGCCGGTGTGGCCGCGTGGCCTGTCCTAGCGGCGTTTGCTAGGGCATGGACACGCGAGCTGACGGGGGGTACGGCGCGTGGAGCTTTCCCGGCTCTCAGCCGCTCCGTGATGACTGCCTGTGGCCTTTCCCTGTGGGACGTGGGAGCTAAACCGTGGTAATTTAACCCTCTTTCATCACCATTTCACTTCCATTGCAGCAGCATAGGAGCAAGCGCACGGGCAGATACCGCAGAGCCGCTGACGTCCAGCGCAGCCCTGCTGCCCGCATAGCCACCCCCCGACCGTGCAAGCTCGACTGCTGCCCTTCTCTCTGCCCGTGCCCAGAGCAGGCATCAAAGCGCCCGGGGAGACCTTGGCGACGTCCCTGACGCGTGCCGGGGGCTTGTGTTTCCGCAGGGACTTTCCGCGGGATGTGCAAGAAGATCGACCACTTCCCCGAAGACGCGGACTACGAGCAGGACACGGCCGAGTACCTCCTCCGTAAGTCTGCCCTTGCTCTCTGCATCCTTGACCCCTAACGCTGGGGCCTGGGGGTGCCCACTGCTCGGGTGGGAGAATGCACGAGACCTTGCGTGTTGGAAACGGGGCAGCAGCATCCCCCAGGACCCCACTTCTCCCTCCCGCTGCGGCCGCCTGCATCCGCCCCTGCCTCCGCTTCCAGGAGGGCTGTGTGATCGGAGCTCGGTGATATCAGACCAGAGGCTCGACGTCTCCTTGTCCCCTTTCAGATCCCACCCAGCCTCTCCTGGCCCCAGGCCTGTGAGACGTTGCTCCTAGCAGGCAAGCAGGTCCTTGCGGGGCCGTTTGGGCTCTTAGTGGTGGGGATCTTCTGTATTCCCTGGGACGGGGCTGCAGTCAGGGAGATGGGGTGAAAATAGCAGGGCTCTTCAGCCTGCCTCAGCACCTGGGCTGGAAATCTGGGAAGGGCACGGGGGAGACGGAGCTGCATCCTTTCACTCCCTGCTCAGATGCACGAGCCAGCCACACACGTGCAAGCGGACACGTGCTTTGCAGACACGAATGCAAAACACAGGCGCGCGCACAGCACCGCAGACGCATCTCTTCACAGCCCTTCCCTCCGCCTCGGGGGAGGACGAGGGAGAGCTGTGGGAGGCTGAGCTGGAAATAGCCCCTGCAGCATCTGCCTGCGCTGGCGGAGAAGGCAGAGGAAGGAGGTTTCCTCCAGCCTCTTGCTAGCTCCCCAGGCTCCCCGTCGCTGTCGCCGGCGGGGTTTGACCCACTCGGGGTGAAATCCAACCCCAGGGTCGAAGGACGGTGCACAACGTCGGCCGTGTGCAGCACAGAGGTCGGGACCTCTCCTGCCCCGGCCTGACGGACGCGGTCACTTTGTCCGGTCCATCTGCCTGGCAGAGCCGGGAGCTCTTTCCCGCTGTCCGAGGGCCCCGGCGTTTAACAGAAGGGGTGGATAATTTTAGCAGATGAGCTTTTAACTTCTCCCTTTTTTCTCTCTCGCGTTTAAAATAAAAAGCGCCTGCTTAAAACTCCCCCAGAATAGCATTTTAATGGGGCTGAGCTGAAGCCCTCGGCTTTTAATAGCAGCCCTGATCGGAAGGAGAGACCCCCAAAGCTAATGCGGCGGATTAAGCACCCGCGCCTCGGCAGCAGCTGGCAGCGAGTGACCTTTTACAGCCTGGGCCGTCGTGAGTCCGGCTGGGAAAGGCGGCGACGCCGTTCTGCGCGCACCGGGCTCCCAATCTGTCCCCGGGGCGGGCTGGCGGAGGGGACTCGGCTACTGGTTTGTAAGTCGTGGCTTCGTGCCCTTCCTCTCTCCCCCTGCCAGGGGCTGTCCGAGCATCCAGCATCTTCCCCATCCTGAGCGTGGGCTTGCTGTTCTTCGGGGGCCTGTGCGTGGCGGCCAGCGAGTTCTACAAGAGCAAGCACAACGTCATCCTCAGCGCCGGGATCTTCTTCGTGTCGGCAGGTGAGTGCCAAGCAAGTCACTGCCGGCGATGGCCCCCGGCTGCGTCCATCCAGGATCAGGGCCGTCCCCTCCTGTGGGCTGGTGGGAGCTCGCCCCGAGCGTGGGGCGCAGGGGTGCCGACAGCTTCAGCGCAGTCCCGGGGGGACAGCAGTGTCCTTGGATAGGCACGTTCCTCCCGGCTCGCGTTTCCCCCACGTCCCGCCTCGTTATTTCATGCGGCAGGGTCTGTTCGGTTCGGTTTGCCTCCCAAAGAGACGGTTTGCTTCCGATCTGCAGCTGGCGGTGGGGCGGGGGGAGCGACAGAAGGAGCCTCGCGGAGCCATTAAGGGACTGCAGCGTGCGGCCGAGCGCTCCCCAGCCAGCTGCCGCCCGGCCCCGCTCCCCAGCAAAGCCTCCAGGTCCTCCCAGGAGCAGCAGTGATAGGAGCGCTCCGTCCTCTCCCTCTCTCGCACGTGTACCCGCAGGCTGCAAAGCCCAGGAAGCGGCAGGGCTTGCTCAGAAACACCCCGCATCGTGCCTGCACCCCCGGCGGCTCCGCGAGTGCCCGTGCGGCCCTGCCCGGCGGGGTTGTGCTGCTCCGTGTTGGGTGTGGGAGGCTCCTTGCCCCGTGCCCATGTAGTGCCCATGCAGCGGTGCAGGGAGGGTGGAGGCTCCTGCATCTGGAAAGCTGCAAGGGAGCAACAGGCTCTTCAGTCGCGCTGAGTTGCAGTGACGCAGCCTGAGCCAAGAAGCTTGAGGTGCAGGACTGCAAGAGAAGCCAGCCCCCATTTCAGCTCTCTGAATCTAGGACAGGCCCAGGGTGGGTTTCCGGGGGCAGTAATAAATGCAATAAGAGCCCTGTGTCGGTAAAAGCCACCCCAGACGGGTGGCCGGTGAGGAGGGTCCCCCCGGTGAAGCAGCAATCATGAACCGCCCACGGTGCCGCAGCTCAGGATTTGTGCATACGCCGGCATAGCATCTGGTAGAGGCACGTGCAGAAAATGCCCGACCAGCTCTAGCTCCGACCTTGCCACGGCCTGCCACGAATAGGCTGGGCCAACTCTGGTGTTAGCCCGGGTGCCAGTGCTGCTTGTCAAGCGCTCTCCCTGCCCCGTCTCTCCTGCAGGTCTCAGTAACATCATCGGGATCATCGTCTACATCTCCGCCAATGCGGGCGACCCCGGGCAGAGCGACTCCAAGAAGAGCTACTCGTACGGCTGGTCCTTCTACTTCGGCGCCTTGTCCTTCATCATCGCGGAGATGGTGGGGGTGATCGCCGTGCACATGTACATCGAGAAGCATCGCCAGATCCGGGCCAAGTCCCACTCGGAGCTGCTGAAGAAGTCGGCCTTCACGCGCCTCCCCACCTACCGGTACCGTTTCCGCCGGCGGTCCAGCTCCCGCTCCACGGAGCCTCGCTCCAGGGACTTGTCTCCCGTCAGCAAAGGCTTCAACACCATCCCCTCCACCGACATCTCCATGTTCACCCTCTCGCGGGATCCGTCCAAGGTGACCATGGGGACGCTGCTCAACTCGGAGCGGGACCACGGGTTTTTACAGGTCCATAACTCCATCCCCAAAGAGTTCAAGGAGTCGCTGCACAACAACCCGGCCAACCGACGAACCACGCCGGTCTGAGCCCAGCGCCCGGGGCCGGGGACCTGTACAGAGGTGTGTTGTCGGCTGCATGACATGATCCTAGTGACGGTGTAACCAGTGAAACCCTGTTTTTAAAGAACAAACCCACGTGGCTCCCTGCGCCCCTGCCCCGGACGTGGCTGGGTTTTTAACCCCCGAAACGTCGCTCGCCGAGCCAGGCCACTGTGTTTATGGTTGAACTGTGTTTGGGCCCCGCGATCCCTCTCCTTTGCCTTCTCCTCGGGGAAAGGGGCATTGGCTTTGCCGTGGCTCGCTGGAGCAAGGCCCCCCAGGACTGGCGGGGGCTTTCCACAACCGTTTGGGACCACGACTCCTTGACGCTGCCAGTGTTAATGTCGATAACAACAGTCACCGTGTTACCTTAGCTGTGTGTCCCAATGGAAACGCTGGAGACAGCCCCATTTGTGAGCATCATTCATCCAGTACTTACATTTATGCGAAATGACCTAGCAGCCCCGAGTACGGCACGCCGGGCGGGCTAACGCGACGAGCGAGCGCTCGCGGTGTTCAGGCCATTTGCCTCGTTGTAATGGGTGCAGTGCTCGGGCTGGGGTTTCTTTCTGGCATTTCATGCATGCATTAAATAGCTTGGAGTCCGATTTCTTCATGTTGGTTTGGGGAGAAACGTCCTCTTGCACTTTCTGTGGTTTGGAAGCGGCTCTTCCTTCCCTTTTCGGTTTTCTTTTGGGGCATTCAGATCATGTACAGGACTCAGGAGCTGAATCCTTCCAGTGACTGGCAGCCACTAGCCAGCATTTAATTAATTAACTAACTTCTAGTGTTACAAGTAAATGAAATTTAGACACGCACGCACACGCGCACACATGCGTGCATATACATACACACGAGCACTCACGTATGCACGCACACGCGCACACGGGCTTGGGCACAACTAAGGAGAGGAAGTTGGACCTAGTCGTATTTTAGGAGGCGCTGGGTTGGCATCTGGCGGTCATTCGCGCGTCGTTGGTGTATGGCTCTATAACGAGGAATGTCTCAACTGACTGAGAGATTCAAAAGAAAAATAACAATAAAAAGAAAGTTCAGTTCAGCAAATCAGTCCCGTGGCTGAATAGGCAACTTGCCCTCCGCGCTGCGCCCGTGGGTGCACATTGCACGCGCTCTGTGCAGGACTGCGCGGACCCCAAGTGCTTCTTCGCTGGAGAGGGGTGTAATTGGGGCATCCTGGCCAAGCTCCCTTGCATTTGGCTGCCCCGTTTAGTTCAGCATCCCTGGCCTGGCGCGTCGCGTTGCTGCTCCCTTTATTCTGAAGGCTGGCTGTTCACCTGGGATCACCCGTAACGAAGCCGGAGGTGGTTTCTGTGCTTTCCACGCGCCCTTTCCCTGCGAGGCTGAAGCTGTGCATGACTCTTCCCCACCGAGGGGCAGGGTCTGGAGCGGGTCTCTCCGTGCCCGCGTGCGCTGTCAGGATGCCCTGCCCGCCTCTCCCAGCCCCGCATGCTCCGCTCCCTCCAGGCACCTTCCACGTGGCATCGTGGTTTGGCCGCTTGATGATGGGGAAGTTGTGTCTTGATTTGCTTCCAGCTCCCCTGGGCTTTCAGTCCTCCGCTTCTCAGGGTCAGCAGCAAGCGGTGCTGGGAGGGGTCGGTCCATCCGTGATGCCCAAGCTTTCATGCTGGCATCAGACGAGGAGGGTCTGGCATTTATTCAGTAGCCAAAGCTACTTCGAGTCCACGCGGGCTCCTGGCGGCATCCAGACCAGGGCCGGAGAG
>NW_005842225.1:1005561-1063832 GCF_000455745.1 Alligator sinensis
AGCGGTTCTGGGCTGTGCCTAAACGCAGCGCCACGTGGCCCGGGGGCACTTGTTGCCCCGTGGGAGAGCTGACACGTGCACTGGGAATAATCTGCGGTGTGCATGTCACACACCGGCTACGAGGGCAGGGCAGGGCAGAAGTATAATCATGGATGGGCCGTTCCTGGAGCGCCGCATCTGAGGCTCTTCGTGTGCGGGGAGCTGCCTCTCAGCCCAGCCCCTGGTATGGATTTGCACGCTTGCCTCGCACCGAGGCACAGAGAAGGTAGGTGACTTGCCCAAGGGCCCGCGGGGTGTCAGTGCCAGAGCTGGCAAGAAGCCTCCAGTCCCCTTCTGCAACCGCAGCTGCAAAACAGATCCGAGGAGCAGGATGCTCTGAGCAGCAAGCCAGGCGGTTCGAAGCCCACGTCTGAACGCCCTTTCCCCGGAGCCAGCACCAAGCCCTGATTGCCCCGGGACGTGCTGGTCTTTTGGGAGGGCTGGGGGCAGCCTGGGCGCCTCCGGGCAAACATGGCACGGCTCCCGTGCGGGGGAAATGCTGAGCTCCCCCAAGCCCGAGCTCTCCTGGCTTCGCTGCTCTTGCTTCCAAGTCATCATTAGGAAGCGCTGCTCCTGAGCCGCCTTCGAGGGGCCGTGCCGGCTGCCGGCGCAGCGTGACAGCTAAAGGACGACCAGGACGGACAAAAAGGAGTTTAGTCTTTAAATGTCGAGGCATATGTAGGCAGCCACAGCTTCGGCTTTAAACGCTTAGCAGCGATTGCTGGAGACAGGCAGTGTCTAAGCAGCTGGTCTCACAATTTGATGTGTCGCTTAATTGAAATCTTATTTAACCTTATGGCAAGAATGATGGGCCCCCTGGAGAGACTTTGTCTGTGGGTCTATGGGGCTTGATTAGGCAATCACGGGTAATTCGGGGCAGAGGAAATGTTTCATTTATGGCTCTCTCCGTTAGTCACATCCGAGCAGAGGGACCCGGAGCCGATGCCTGGTTTGCACTTGCTTTATCGGCGCTCTCAGCCCCTCGTGGCCAGAGCCAGGTGGCCGGTAGCTTCTCCCCAGCGTCCCCCTGCCACCACGTGCAAGCAAGGCCCTCGTCCTTGCATCTCCCCAGCATATTTCAACAACCCTCGTGGCAGCGGGATGCTGAGCACCGCCGTGCCCCTGCATCACCTGGGCAGGTTGCGTGCTGTGCCTTGTGCCTGTGTGCCTGAGCATTTGGGCAGGATTTGTGCAGGGTGGTTCAGAGAGGCAAGATCCTGCCTTGGACTGGATGACCCAGGGGTCCCGTCCAGACTGAGGGCCACGGTCTCCCGCTGACCAGGGATTGGGATGAAACCACCTGTGACTTTATTTTCAAAAGGCCTGAATTGGCCACAGAGCTTCTCCCGGTCGTCCCTCGCCAGAGACCACCCTGCTCGTGGTGGTCACCAGGGCCGGGCTTCACCCGGGTCTCTCAGCCGCCCGCCCACGGGGCTGGAGGGTTGGCAATGCTAGCAGGGGCCGGCATGCGCCCCGCAAGACCCTCGGTGCTCTGCCAGACCCTGCGAGGAGGTGGAGGCAATGAATCCCGCAGCAGGTCAGGTCAGGTCACGCCACTCGTCGAGTTGGATTTCGCCCCACAAATGTGCGTGCACCGGCGCTCGGGCACTCGCACAAGTGTCTATCCAGCCTCCTTCTGAAGACCCCCAGGGTAGGAGCCAGCACCACTTCCCTTGGAAGTTGGTTCCAGATCCTGGCCGCCCTGACTGTGAAGTATCGCCTCCTGATACCTAGCCTGAATCTACCCTCTGCCAGCTTGTGACTGTTATTCCTTGTTACCCCCGGTAGTGCTCGGGGGAACAGGGACTCTCCCATTGCCTGCTGGTCCCCCAGGTAAGTTTATAGACGGCCACCAGATCCCCCCTTAGCCTTCTCTTGTGGAGGCTGAACAGGTTCAGGTCCCGTCGCCTCTCCTCGTAGGGCCTGCCCTGCTGACCCTGACCATGCGGGTGGCCTCCTCTGGCCCCTCTCCGTGCTGTCCACATCCCTCCTGAAGTGCGGCGCCCAGTACTGGACGCAGTACTCCAACTGCAGCCTGACCAGTGCTGCGTAGAGGGGGAGGATCACCCCCTTGGACCTGCTCGAGATGCATCTGTGGATGCACGACAAGGTACGGTTGGCCTTCCTGACCGTGTCCCCACACTGCTGGCTCATGTTCATTTTGGCATCAATAATGACTCCAAGATCCTTTTCTGCCTCCGCACTGACGAGAAGGGAGCTCCCCAGTCTGTAGGTCTGCTGCTGGTTCTTCCCCCCCACGTGCAGCACCTTGCACTTGTCAGTGTTGAAACCCATCCTGTTCTCATCCGCCCACCCCTGTGACCTGTCTAGGTCTGATTGCAGCCTGTCCCTCCTTTCTAGCGTGCCCACTTCTCCCCACATCTTAGTGTCATCTGCGAATTAGAACAGGGTGCTTTTTACCCCCTCGTCCAAGTCGCTGATGAAGATGTTGAACAGCGCGGGCCCGAGGACCGAGCCCTGGGGGACCCCACTGCCCACGTCCCTCCAGGTCGAATAGGACCCGTCCACCACCATGCTCTGGGTGCGGCCCTCCAGCCCGTTAGTGACCCATCTGACCGTGCAGGTGTCGATACCACAGTCCCCTAGTTATTTTAACGAGAATGGGGTGAGAGACAGTGTTGACTCATCTACCGTGACACCTGCATCTAAACATTGTGTGACCTGGTCGTAGAAGGCACCAGGTTGGTCTGACAGGGCCTGCCTCGAATGAACCCATGCTGGTTGCCCTTAAGCATCACCTCCCCTGCTGCCCCTCGCGGACGTGTGCCAGGTCCCTTGGTATCACTCAGCCAAGATGGGCACATTCGACCATCACCTCCACCCCGCAGGCCCATGTCACGCTTCTCTGACCTCTCTCTCCTGGATACGTTTCTGATAATACCGCCCCGGGAGGGAGGCTCCAGCTGGAAAGGAGCCCAGGTGAGCACCCACCCAAGAGGTGGTTGCATTTTCCCCTGCCCCAGCCTGGAGTTCACATTTGGGCTGGGATGGTGACCCCGTGGGACTGGAAATGTCACAACGCCATGGACTTGGCTGGGGGCAGGAGTCTCAGTTTTGTTCCCGGCTTCTTGCAAGGCAAGCCGATGCAGCCCATGTCCCCTGGAAGGAAGACGGGGGGCTGGGACGAAGGCACCTCCACACGCTCAGTCTCCCCCGCGCAGACCCCAGCTCGTGGGCTGCCAAGGAAACTTGCAGCCAGGAGATGCGCGAAGCATCAGCACGCTGTCTTTCTGCCGGCAATCCTATATGGCGTCTCCTGCCCGGCACTGCGTCCCAGATGACTGATTAGAAAAACCCACTGCTCATGATTGCCGAGGGTGCATATCCGCCCCCCGGCAGGATGGAAAAAGAAGTGTTGTGTGGTGCATGCAGCTCCATTAGACCCTGCTTCCAAGGATATGTCTTTCTGAGGCTGTTGAGCATTGCTGTGTGCTGCGAGCTCTGGTTAGCATCCTATTGTTATCGCCGCATACAGAATAATCCCTCAAAGAGCTATTCAAACAATCTAGAGAGAGAGAAGTTTTTACAATAAAAGCTCGTGATTACAAGTGGCTTTAGACTGCGTAATGATTTTTCGTCTTCATTGAGGTTTATTTGCTACTATTGCAATGGGTTTTTTGTGTAAGAAGAACTATTCAGATGCTAATTAGGCCTCTTAATTGCAGTAGTCACTGATTGCATGTATTAAAAACAGTTGAGGAAGTGTGGCAATTAGATCTTAGGGAAATATTTAAAAACAAAGTAGTGAAAAGACTTGCAGCGAGAAAGACACAAAAGAAAAAGGTATCTTCATTTACCTGGGGTCCACTTGTCTGTGGAGGCTTAGGCACGAGTTGCATCTCCCAGGTCCTTGCATCAGGTGGTTGGTGCTGCAACGTCCAAGGAAATCTGATTTCTATTTAATGTCTTTACTTCGATCAGCCCAGAGATTGTAGCCTGGGCTCTGCTTGCCCTTGACAAAGATTTAAAATTCAGTCCTTATCAATAATAAATCCAGCAATTTTGCAAGAGGAAAGTTGGTGCGCTTATCTGTAAAGCACTTAAAGCCATTGGGATGGGGGTGGAGGTTGTCCAAGCAGATTTCTGATCGCAGTGGGCTTGGAAAAGCCTGAAAGCTGGGTTGGGTCAGGGCGGACGTGTGGGAGCAGCAGCCCCGATGCCACCACGCTGGCTTAGGAGCAGCACCTTGTCCATCGCGTGGAGGGAAGCAAGATGGGGCAAGAGGACCCTCCCTGCAAGCAGATGGACTCTCCTCACCCCCGCGGCCTGTCTGCGGGAGGCCGAGGGCAGCACGGAAACTCGGTCCTTCGCACGGTGACCAAAGCTCATGGGTTTTCTCTCTGGCCCTCACGCCTGCTGTCCACCCCCTTCGCTGTGGGCAACTATCAGTCTCCCCTCCCCACCTCTGGGCTGAAGGTCTTTGCTCAGATCTCCACGGGGATTTGCTGGGCTGGGACCAGCATCCTCCAAACCCTGGAAGGAAGCAATTCAAGGAGGCAGGCGCCTTTCCAGCTGGCCTGCGTGCATGTGCAGCTGATGCAGGGCAGTAATCAGTGAGGCTGATGGGAAGCTGCAGGCTGGTCCAAGCCCCCGTGCACCTGGCTTGCTAGCTCCGAGACCCTGCAGCGGAGGAACAGGCTTTCCAAAACCCATCAGCTTGCCACAAAGGCAGGTCGAAGCAGCTGGGCCAGGCTGAGCACCTATTCCTGCAACTGCGGGGAGAGGACACAGTGTGGAAATGCATACACTGCCATACCTCATTTGTTCACAGCTGGCTCAGGCAAGGCCTGCCTGGCTCAGGAAAGGAAAAAATGCTCAAGTTCCCTCCTGCTCCCTGGAAGATGCAACGTCCCAGTAGCTCCCAAGTGATTAGTGGCGATGGCTGGCAGCTGCTTGACTCTGTCCGGTGAAGGGGACGCTGCCGCTTGCCTTGCACCAAGAGCCTCACCACCCCGCCTCGCTGGACCGGAGCCGCATCCACCTGGGTCCTGGCGGTGCTGGGCTCAGCAAAGCTCAGTGCAAGCCATCTGGATGGGCTTTCTGTTGGGCACCGGTGCAGCTAGATGGTGCTGGGGGTCCTGAGCTGCGGCTCAGTGCCTGCATCCAGGCAGCGAGTGTGCAAACCCTCAGTGCCGTCGCCTGGCACAAGGAGAGGAGCTCGCCGGACACAAACCTCAACCAAAGGACAAGCCTGCCGGCAGCTCCAGTTTGGGGCCTGGCCTACAGCACGCGCCGCCTGGATCGCCCCGTTTTGCTTTTACGCCTGCTCTGCACTGAGAGCAGGGAGATGTTTCCCTAGGTGCATTTCTGGACGGTGAGTCCCCGGGATATGGCAGACATCAAGAGCCCACACGATCCCTTCGGGAAGAGGCGGGCGCGCTAAAGCTGTCTGTTCTCGTGCACAAGTCTGGCTCCCAGAGGAAACTCTTTCATTAGGTGTAAACTGCCTCAAACCGGAGCTAGGGCCGGGTACACCCCGGGGCAACTCCGTGTTCGGAAGTGATGCCAGGCCTCGGACCGGTCCCCTGCTCGGGGCGAGCTCCTAAACAGCCGCAGCTCCGTGATGCCCATGTCCTCGCCCTTGCATTGTGATTTCTTTTTCTCTCGGTCATGCCGGGCGTCCCAGGACCTCGCTGCGCGGCTCTCAGTGCAAGCACCAGACAAAAGACGGTCCCAAAGGCCTGCAATGGAGGTACACCTCGCAGCTTCCCCCAGGCGTTGGGCGCGATGTCTGGGGTCTGTTCTGGGCGGCTGGCAGATTTTGCTTTGCATTAAAATGAAGGTTAGGGTTTGGGGGGGGGGGTTTAATTTAATTAATCAAGTTGTGCCTAAAAGATGTTAAAATAAGAATATAGGAGCTGCCATCGTGGTGCATGCCAAGGTTTCCTCGAGGCGGCTGCCCGTCGTCTGTGCGCGACCTGTGTCCAGAGATGTGAAGCTGGACGGACGGCGGCTGGGGTCGGACCGCAGGGGAACGTATCCCAGTTTCTTTTTGCGGTTTGCTGAGTTTATGCCCTGAAGCCATGAAGTACTCTTCCTATTTTATCCAAGCTTGTACAGCTCCGAGTACCTGTCTGTTTAAAAATAATTGTCCTTTTCTTTTCCTTTTAACTTGCTAAGCTATTTGTCTCAATAAAAACGTTGACAGGTCTCTCCAAGCTCTGTATTTTCTAATGGGCGGTTTTCAGTAGCTGCTTAATGCTAATAATTCCTGCTAATATTTCTTTGTTAAAATTCATTAAATAAATATCTGTCTCCGCAAAGCTACCAGCATCAAAATCAAGGATCGCTAGCAATTAAGGCTAAATTATGCACAGCCTGGTTTACATTTTTTTTCCTCCTAGTGCCTCCGAATAAATTAGCACTATTGCTGATTTTTCAAGTATCTTTTTAATTTAAATGGGCTGCATTTTTAATGCAGTTTTCTTTAGACCGTTATCTCAGAGAAGACCGTGCTCGAGCTCCTGTTTTTTTAATTAACAAAACTTAAATCCATCCGGCACATTTTCGGCACGGTTTTTTGCAGACCCTTTTGGTTGGTGTCGGGGGCTTTGTCGTGAACCGGATCAGAGCAAGGGGTCCCAGGGTTTTCTTTCCAGCGGCTGGGTTGTGCAGAGCAGCGTGACTTGATGCCACGCAAGGAGCAGTCCAGCTCCACGGCTCTCGGTGCTCCTTTCCCTGGGTCTCAGCTAATTTCACCACCTGTTTTGTCCACGTGCTCTTTCTTCTCCCGTTGAACTGAGTCCTGTGCTTTCCTCTGTGCCGTGGCCACTACCCGCTGGCCGAAATGCCTTCCTGCTATGGTGCTGCCGACACATTTAGCCTTTCTCGTTGTGTTGCTCCCACAGCTGCCTAAGTGGAAAAGTGCCTTTCCTCCTGCCTGTGCCAAATATCCCGAGACAGCCTCAAAAAAATGAGACCTGGCTCGTGGGATCTCCTTCTGCCCTGGGCATGAATGTTTGAGGCTGGGGCTGAGTTTTAAAAAGTTTCCAGGGCCCTTTGGCACAGGTTCCCACGAGCTCTGGGCTCAGTGGTCCGGGGGGGTCATCTTGAAACCAGGCTTGTGACCCCTGCGCGGGGACAGAGGTGATGTGGCCGGTGCTCTCCACTTGTTGCCGGCCTCACAAGACTTGGCGGTTGTCTTGAAGCCCCAGACGCTGGAGTCATGGGATGACAGCGGAGAACGGAAAGCTCTCTGGATCCTGGCGCTGGCTGCAGAAAGCTTGGCAATGAGAGAAACTCAGAGGTGCCGACGCAGGAGGGCAAGGGGAAAACAAGACGCTGTCCATATTAAATAGTATCAAGTCCTTACAGTGTCGAAGCCTGGCTCGTGACTTCGGAGCCCGACGTGACGTCCGAACGCACGGGGTCGGCAGGAGGGTGCGAGGCGGGTGTACTGGGACGAGGGTGGGGAGACCAGCACTCCTGCCAGCCAGACTCGAATGGGCGCAGCCATCCAGCTGGGATCCCCGAGCAAAGCAGTTTGCAAGCGTCCATCTGTGCCTGCACGGTGGGGACACGATTAGCTCGTCCGAGGCAGCTGCGAGAGGAGCCAGAGCTGCTACATGTGCCAGCCCCTCTCCCCCTTGCGACGAGGCTGCCGTTCCCCGCCGCTCTCGGGTCTGATTCGAAGCTCTTTCCTTGCTCTCGCTGCAGCCCGGTCCCTGCCAGAACGAGAGCAGAGCTGTCTGGGGGCTGCCTGGGAAGGATGGGCAGTGCCAGCTGGCGCAGGGTGCTGGGGAGAGGTCCGGAGAGGACAGGGGGCAAGCCCTGGCTGCTCCCCATGCAGAGGGATGCAGTCATGTCTCTGCGGCTGGGATTTGGGGCAGCTGGGTGAGGAGGGTGGGTGCCCCGAGCTGCAGGCTGGAGTAGGGGGAGGCCTCCAGGACGGGGGGGGGGGGTTGGGGGGGGGGGGAGAAAGGGCAACTGGACCCCCAGCGTAAGGGCCCCGGGGGCTCCTGCAGTGACGTGTCCCCGGTTTTGCACACCATCGTCCTGCTTTTGATGGGTCAGAGCACCCGGCCGTCCTTCGGAGAGCTGGCCCCAAAGCAGAGAGGCTTGCACCTTGGGTTGGGGGGTCGCTGTGCCCCCACAGCTGCTTCTGCTCTCAACGGGGCACACAAACCCCCTCGGCCTGTCCCTCGCCCACCAGCTCTGCACCCGAAGGGATGGGTGACCTGAGAACCGGCTGCAGCGACAGATCCAGCCAGACCTGGCACAGACGCGTGGAGCAGCCGACCCAGCCGTGCTGTGAGGTAAAGCTCCCCCACCCCGCACGGGTCTCGTGATCTCTGCTTCGGAACCCCCCGTCTGCCCCCGCGACTGTCGTGTCTGACCCCATGACTCTTCTGTGCCTCACACGTGTGCATGCACACATCCATGGGAGCGCGTGGTGCTGTTCTGCCCATTGCACAGATGGGAAACTGAGGCAGCATGCACACATCCAGGTGAGCGCGTGGTGCTGTTCTGCCCATTGCACAGATGGGAAACTGAGGCAGCATGCACACATCCAGGTGAGTGCATGGTGCTGTTCTGCCCATTGCATAGATGGGAAACTGAGGCAGCATGCACACATCCAGGTGAGTGCGTGATGCTGTTCTGCCCATTGCACAGATGGGAAACTGAGGCAGCATGCACACATCCATGGGAGTGCACGGTGCTGTTCTGCCCATTGCACAGATAGGAAACTGAGGCAGCATGCACACATCCATGGGAGTGCACGGTGCTGTTCTGCCCGTTGCACAGATGGGAAACTGAGGCAGCATGCACACATCCATGGGAGTGCACGGTGCTGTTCTGCCCATTGCACAGATAGGAAACTGAGGCAGCATGCACACATCCAGGTGAGTGCCTGGTGCTGTTCTGCCCATTGCACAGATAGGAAACTGAGGCAGCATGCACACATCCAGGTGAGTGCCTGGTGCTGTTCTGCCCGTTGCACAGATGGGAAACTGAGACACAGAGCAGCCCTGTGACTTCCTCCAAGTTGTGCTGGGAGCCTGTAGCAGAGCAGGGGCTTGGCCTGGGTCCTCCACGTCCTAGACAGGTCTCTAACTGGGACGCTCGATGCCAGGAGCTATCCCTGGCAGCCGGCTGTCCCTGAGGAAGCGCTGGGCTTTGTGACCGATCGCATGGCAGAGGTGTGCCACCGTGTCGGTGCCCTCTCGAGGGCTGTATCGCAGGCGATGAGCCCGTGCCCCAGTGGGAGCTGCAGAGCCGTGCGGCTGGACTGAGCAGCAGCAAACATACAGCCCCGGGGGTCGGGGAGGAGTGTCCGGTCTCCCTCCCTCTCTTGGGCGGAGGGTGAGCGCAGCCCCCCAGCGCGCCGTCTCTTCCTTTCAGTAATGCATGTGCTATGCATCGGTGAACACGTGCCGGCTGCTTTAGCTAGCTGGGCAAGAGGCAAGAGCGCATACATATAGGTGCCGCGCGAGCATCGAGGGAAGGAAGGAAGCGACTCGGGTGCAAAGTCCCTGCGGCCAGCAGAGCCTGTGGGGGACGCTGGGGACGCGGCGTACGTCTGTCAGTCTGAGACGCGCTGGTGCGATCGTCTCCATGGCTCCTAACGGAGCTGTCAGGAAAATAAAAAGCTGTTTTCACCAAAAAAACGTTAGGAACGGGGAAGCCGTTTTTGCTGGGAGGTGTTCAAAGCGAAGCCGTTTCAGCCTGTCTTGGCATCGTCTGCAAGATTGAAGCTCTTTTTCTGGGTGTTTGTACTGAAACGTGGCTTCTGCTCCCCCCATGATGTTTTAAATTCTTTTTTAAAGTGGTCCTGGGCATGGCTGTAAACTGCTGGAGGGCCCAGCGGCAACCCTTTTTCCTATGAAGGATTTCATCTGCTTTGGCATCGAGGTCTGGGCTTGCGGCTTCACAGCCGACGGGTATTTCAGGCCCCGCTCCTGTAATAAGCTCTGCATGGGCTCGGGGGTTCACGTCTATGGATGCCCTGTAAGATCGTGATGATTGTTATAAGTCTTTCGTCCTTTCTTTGGGGTGAGAGGGATGCTTTGCCAGCTGTCTCCGTTTTAACTAGGCCAGCCTGTCTTGGGTGGACCCCTATCACCACGCGGGTAATGTTCCTCCCATGATGATCTTAAGGAAAACTCTTGCTGGAGTCGATGGGAGCTTTGCCTGGATGTGAAGTGGGTGAGGATGGCAGTATTGCGCTCCTCCGTATTTATGTGGTGGCCTTGGAGGGACCGACGCTTTGCAAACTGGTCCAAAGAGTAGAGTTTGCAACCTAAAATCAGGGCAGCTGCAGGCAAGGACAGAGATGCAACATCCCAGCGGTCTGTCGCGTCGCCTCACCGCAGGGTCCTCCTGGCTCGTCCCGAGTTGTCTAGCCAGGGGGTTTGTACCGGTTTATAATGATACTGCACCGTGGGCTGTTTTCAGGACACTGAGCCGTTCGGCTGGATGCCGGCAGGAGATGAGCATGAACGAAGAAGTGAGATCTGAACAGGGACTCGAAAGCTCAGGTGCGTGACAAGCAACTTTTGGTTCAGTGAATTATTGAACCTATCTCTGAGCTTGTGGCTGCAGCGAGCTGTATAATCCACCCAGACTAGGCAAGAGCAAAGCAGGCCGCTCAGATCTCTAGTAACTTAACCCCAGGCCTGGAGAGAGGCTTTGAGCCGACTTACTCGCCGTTCCAGCTAAAAGCCGTGCAAATCCTGTTGCTTTCACCTTGGCTTTGCTTGGAGGCTCGGGCTTTGTTCAAAGGTGCAACGCAGGAGGGGATGTCTCTACCGTCGCCTGCGCGGCTCCCCCAAGACGGCTCCTGATGCTGGGTTGGATGCCAGCTGGGGTATCTCCCCCCTGCGTCGGCCTGGTTGATGCATTTGCTGTTAACGCGTTTGCTCATCCTGGCGCTGCACTGGAGCGTCTCAGAAAGGATGTAGGAGCATTGGGAAAGGTACCGAGATGATCGGCAGTTGCCAAACCAGGAGAGATGAGTGCGGCTATGGCTCTTCAGCTGGGAAAGGAGGCGGCAGAGGGGGTGTGGGGCATGGGAGCAGCGACCTGCTCTTCGCCACGTCCCAGCACGCTAGGACTCGGGGCACCGGGTGAAATCGGCAGGAGAGCGGTTTAAACCTAACGAGCGCTTTCACACCGCGCAGTTCGCTTGTGGAGACCACGACCCCGGGAGGCGGCAGAGGCAGAGAGCATCGCCAGGGTCAAAAAGGGACGGGATAAATTCATGGAAGATTGATCTATTAAGAGCTATTCAACAGGACACTCCTGGGCGGTTCATCTCGAAAGCAATGATGGGGTATTGAAGAGGGGATGGCTCACTCGAGATGGCCCCTGTTCATCGCCTCCCTCGAAAGCATCCGCTCCTGTCGCCGGCAGAGAGAGGCTGCTGGGTGGCATAGACCCAGTGTGGCACGGCTCGTGTCCTCGTGACCCATGCAATGACAAGCACCCCAGGCCTAACGGGGAATTTCCTTTCCAGACGGGGAGCAGGAAGGGACTGCAAGAGGCCGTGCGAGCTGAGCCGGTGCCCAACGGCAGCCGGCAAAGGGAGCAGGTTTTGGCCGGCCGCTCCCAGGTCAGGATAGTGGCCCTGCACAGGGAGGAGCTTGCTCCGTTGTCCGACCGCCCTTGCAGCTTGCAAGGATTTCCTGCGACGCAGCTACTCCGCTGCAGCTTAAACCCACTGCCTTGTGTCCTGCCTCTCGCGGCAAAGAAGAGCCGTGCCCGGCTCGCATCGGAGCGCCTCGAGGGCATGCCTCGTGGTCTTTGCTTGCACCTGCTAAGCACCCGGGGCTCCACCACACTGGAGCTGCCTTCTGCGGGGCAAAAGAAACCCGTGTCTTCCCGCTGTGGAGACCAGGCGCTGCAAGGAGGGGATGCCCCTGTTGCTTTCCCTCCCTGAGTGTGGGGCAGGATCTGCCTCTGCGCTCGTGTGGGTGCAGGGAGCGGAGTCGGGATGTTGGCTTGAGGCCTGCAGGGACCAGATGCTTTGGAGGAGATGTGCTGACAAGGTGGGAGGGGAGATGCCAGCTCAGCGGGAATCTTGTCAAGCCGCCCGACCACACAGAGGTCTGTCATCAGCGCTGGCTCGTGGGATTGCACCGCCACGGCAGCACGGTTTGGAAAGGAAGAGAGAGAGAGCAACCTGTTTGCCTCCGAGCAGTTTGGCCAACGCTCATCCCATGCTGATCTGACGGAAAACTCTCATCGGAGTCGACGGGAGCTTTGCCTGGATGCGAAGCGGGTGAGGATGGCAGGATTGTGCTCCTCCGTATTTATGTGGTGGCGTTAGAGGGACTGACGCTTTGCAAACTGGTCCGAAGAGCAGAGTTTGCAACCTAAAATCAGGGTAGTTGCCGGCGAGGGGCACTGGCGCCGTGTCTGTCAGGCCATGCTCCGGGCAAGGGTGATCACTTGGAGCTGAAGCCTTCCTCCGGCTGCCTGACCCTGGGGGCACGGGGGGGCACCGTTGGCTCAGGGGCCTGGGCTGTGCAGCTTTCCAGGTCTAGGTCACCCCTGGCCTCCCGCTCGGGGCACTATCGTTGCCATCTGAGAGCTCTTCGGTGACCTTCGATGCATGGGCACGGGTGGAGGGAACCAAGCTAAGGAGAAGTAGGTGTTTGGGGTGGAGGAAGGCATGCGAATGGGAGGACTGGCCAAAAAAAGGATGATGGTGTGGGTTTCAACACACATACTCAGCACATAATGTAGGCACAAATCAAGGAGAAAGAGAGCGCGGGGTGAGAACAGCACACGTCTTCTTGCTGGACAGTCCCTGAAACCGGCCAAGAGGGCAAGTCTCTTAGTCCACCGAGTCGGAAAGAGCAGGCCCCCAGGAGCAGAGAGAAAGGGTCGATGGGGACGCTCATAACCCCCCTTGATGACGGGCTCAGGAGAGAGGACGAGGCTGAAAGGTCCACAGAGACGGACCCCCTCTCCGGACGAACCCAGTCGGGACAGGATGGAGGGTGGCGCTGCACCAGTTCTGGACCTGTGCATGGAGCATCGTTTTCCAGCATTCATTCATTGATCTAAAATTAGAAATAAAAGTCAGTGGAGGCTTTTAAAAAAGTCAGTGAAAAGGCAGAACGGCGAAGATGCGGCCAACACAGCACCGAAGCTATTGCAGGAGGGGAAGGGCTGCCAGATGAGACGTCCATCCGGCTCTTGCAACCATGCAGATGGGGGAGAGGCGAGAGGTCGCCGCACGGTCCAGTGCAAACACAAATGCTAGGGATCCTTTCCATTGGCTTCACTGGTCCTTGAGCCAGCCCCTGCAGCTGGACTGACAGCCCTTGGCCCAGCAAGCTGCAAAAGGGCCCGTGCGCGTCTGGCCGTCTCGGACTCCCTGGGCCCTTACAAAGAAAAGGAAACCATGTAAAAGCTACGCAGCAAATGGCAGAAAGATGTTCAGATCCAAGAGCAGGAGACCAGTAGGTCAGAAGCCTTCAGGCTTCCCCGAGGCTCTTCATCCAGGTATGTCAGTGTGCTTTCCAAATGCGCGAGACACAGCCGAGGAGAGAAAGGACAGTGCTTTGGCTTCGCAGCAGGAAGATGAAATCGAGACCAGACTCCCCAGTGATGGACGCAGCAAGGAGGGGAAGGGTCGCCGTATTTGTCATGACGCCGGGCTGCCTTGCAAACCTCTCTGGACGCCTTCGCTTTTGGAAGGACGTAACCGAGGCAGCCACCGTCTTCAGGAGGAGACTTGCTTACGGCCGGGGAGACAGGCGGGCCAGCGACCGCGGTGTTTGTTGCCTTGTGCAATGCCTTCTTCCCTTCTGTGCCAACGTCTTCTCGCTGAAAAGGGGAAATCAATACCCAGGCTAAATCTGGAGGCTTCAATATTCTTTTAGAGAAGCGCAAATCAATATGAATTTCTTAACAAGTTTAATTTGAATACCTAAAAGCGCTCATCCTGCAGATGCGCTGACCTTTCCATCCTTTCGGCGGGGGGGAGGCAGAGACGAGTCGCTCTCACAGAAGACATTGAATCAGCAAACGGGCCTGTTCGGCTAGCTTTCCCTGCAGCTCGTCCTCGTCCCGCGGCCCGCTGTGCATCCTCCAGTGCAGCCCCTGAAACGAGCCACGCCGCGCACGGGACCCAGCAAGGCAACGCGAGGGGCTGGCAGCCCTGCGGGAGCTGGCATCGTCGCAGCCACCAGACCGAAGGCAGCTGAAGTTCACGGCGGAAGGGAAAGCTCCCTGGAGCAGTCGACAGCAGGATGCACCGTTTCCCGTCCGAGTCCCGCGGCATCCCCGCCGGGCAGACGAGACTTCCTTCGTGCTCTTCTGACAGCCGGATGAGAGGGCAGGGCCACGCTCTAGGACGTGGGGTCCTGTGGGTACCGGGTGACTCCCTTCCGCGGATCCGGTTCATCATACGATCGTTGCCAATGGTGCAAAAAAGGATGGCCGCTTTTCAGTCTTGTTCAATTATTTTCATCTGAGCAGAAGACCTAAAATAATTAAATTTAGTCATTGCCCTTGGAGTGATCTCATTGAACTGAAAAAAAGCGACCATCCATCCTGTTATGTTACTAATGCAAGTGTCTGCTAAGGTCAGAGCCTATTATTTCAATGTCAAATCTAATAGTGGTTGTTGCCATGGGTTACTTGCATCTCATCGTGTATAAAACGGGAATCTGCATAGTGTGGAGCGCACGCACGCACACACACACACGCTGCACGTCCGTTCGTACACAAGCATGGCCGGGCATGGCACACGCACAGCAGACGTGCGGTAGTTTAGCCGAGGCTAAGGGCTCATCCTCACCTCCTTCTCCGGCATCTCGGTGGCGGTGGCGGTGGCGAAGCCCCGCAGGAGAGGCCATTATCACTTCCATTTCCCGGCTGCATTGGGATGAAGGAAAGGGCCTTTTCAGCCGTCAGCAGTATTTTTCCTCTCCCTGGTGAGTTTACAGACTCATCGATTCATCCAGGGAAATTCTTCACATTGGCCCGTTTCATCGTGTAACAGAGAAAAGCCGAAAATGTTAAAGACCTGCTGCCAGCCTGGAAAAGTTGGAGCAGGCTAGCGGCAGAGAGGAAGGACCGGAGTATCCAAAATGTCAACCGAGCTGCGTCTGAAACAAGCAGCCTTCCTTTTGCCTTCATTCTTATTTTCTCAGCCCAAACCCGAACTATATTAATAGAAACAATAAAGGCACAGATGAGCCACAGTTTTCGATAACGGAAAGCTCCCCACAAGGTCTCCGTCGCCCTTCACGGCAGCCACTTGTTTTGATTGATTTTTTTTTCCATGTGAATGTCTTCTGGATTTTTTTTTTTCAAGTTAGAAATCATTCCTGAAAGCCTAGGAGAGTGCTAGCCGTTTATAAAGCATGTGTATTATTTACCTGATGGACAGTAATGGTTTCTCTGGAAGTCATCTAAATCCATGTGCTGAGATGCTTTAAAAGAGCTGCGTTTTGCTCGGGAGATTGGAACAGCTCCTTTGCAACCATTACGATCCACCCTGAGCCTTTAAGGATCTTAAACCCAGCGATTATCGAGGCCACTCGCACCAGTTGTTATAAAATCCCTCCAGAAAAATCTCCGCAGCAAAGATCTGCATCTGCTTGCAAAGCAAAATGTCTCTCTCTGACGCCTGCGGTTGTCTTTATCGGTCCCCTTCCTCCGCGGGAGGGATGGAGTTGTGATAAAGGCAGGTGTCACAGCGGGAAGGTCTGTCGCACTGAACTGCAGCCGCAAACCCTGTTGCACAAGCTGCGTGCACCGCCACGTGTGCAGAGAGATGGCCTGTTGCATGGGATCCCCAGGGGAGCCCGCCTGCTCCCCGCGTGCCAGCGAGGCGTCTGGAGAAGCTGGTGCCGGCACGGACGTCGCCCTGATGAAGAGAAGCAGGAGTGACGGGGAAAGAGCGGCGTGAAATTAAATAGGAATAATTGCTGCTCTGCAAATGCCCCTTCCCCAGAGTGTCTGGCCATTCAGCTAATCGGAAAAGCAGCAATTTGTTGAGTGCCCGGGGGTCCCTCTGCTGCCGTGCACGGAGGAGCAGGCCGTGGTTGCTCTCTGATCAAAGTCCCCAGTTTAAGCTAAGCCCAGGCTGCCTGCAGGTGACACCAGCCCCACCAAGGGCCACCGAAGGGGACCTTGCTGCTGCGTTCACGGCGTCTCCCTGGTCTGCATTTCGAACAGCGCAATGGGCTCCAGCGGCCTTAAATCTTCCAGGAGTCTGAGGCCCGAAATGAAAACTGCACGACTTCATACAAACAAATTAAAATAATAAATCTGGGGCTAACCCACCACACCAGCGAATCCCAGGGAGCAATGTGCCAGGTGCCAGCACCTTTTTCCCCCCTATGACCGTGCTCTGCATCAGGTCAGGCTTCCCCAAGCGGCGCGGCAGGGAGCTCGGGAATTTGGTGCTAAAACCATGGGGTGGATTTTACCCCGTGGTCACACTGGTGTGGACTGGGAGGGCTGCCGTCCTCTGTAGCAGGGGCACGGCCTCTGCCTGGGATCTCTGCTCTGTGTATGAACACCCTGGTCTAGGTCAGGGGCATTCGATCGAGGGCCACCGCGGTCCCTGCTTTACCTGTGGCGGGTTCGAGTGTGATGTGCTGTGTTGTGTCAAGGTTGGCAGCGGTTTTACAAAGAGTTAGACCATGGATCTGTCTGGGCTGGTTTGCACAGGGCTGGTCCTGCTTTGGGCACGGGGTTGGACTCCAGCCCCACGGCTCCAGGTTTCTGTGCAGACCGGGGCGGCAGCTCGTAACGACGTGAGTCCGGCACCGGGCGCTGGACGTCCGAAGTCTGCGCGGTTCCCTGCGTTATCGGGTGTCTGTTGCACCGTGTCTCCAGCTAGTCCTTAAAAATAACCCCCTCTGGACTCCAGTCTGACCGCACAGACCAGGGTTTGCACAGCTAATAACCTACAGCGTACACAGCGGGAAGGCAAGCAATGCCCGTGGCCGCCACTACATCTCCCTCCTCAGTGACAGCATAGCCAGTCATAGTCCCCAGGGAGAGAGGTCTGCGCGTGCCATTTCTCTGCGGCCCCGTCGCTGCAGACGTAGCGTATCAATTGGTGCCTCGAGGACGGAAAGCCCCCCTTGTTGTGCTCCTAGCGCGGATCAGAACGAGCAGCCAGTCGTGCTGGCGTGCCTGGCCGCGTCCAGGACTCGCGAAGCCTGTCTCACGGCCCCGCGTGCACGTTGCCTTGCTACGGTGCAGCCGTAGGATGTCCGGGGGGGTCCTGTGCACTCTCCCTCCCCCAAATACAACACGGCGGTGGCCTTTGCTATCCATTCGATGGCACCTTTCGGGGAGGTGCGGAGCTACCCGAGGATGCAGGGGTAAATCCGTGACCGCGTAGAGAGGCAAGGTGAGCCGTCGTGAGACTGCTCAAAGTTCAGATCCGAGACCAGAGATGATCCAATTAACTGAGGTTTGAATTAAGTGAAAGGAGCATCCGAATACATTCCCACCCTCGGGCCAGATGGCTCCCCAGCAAGCCTCCTCTTCTCTTCCCCCTTGGCACGCTCTGTGCCTCCCTTGCTGGATAACTTTATCTCCAGCCTCTACTGTTTCCTTAGTTACTCTCCCTCCTTTGAGCCTCATCAGTATGCAAAGTCTTGTCACGACACTGGCTGTCTCCCGTGGTATTGCAGAGACGAGCAGTCGGCGCGGCCGTGTCGATACTGAGCTGGAACCAGCGGAGATGGGCTGTTGCTAGCCCGGGAGCTCCTCTGCGTGTACGTGCATAGACACGTGCGTGTGCGTGTGCATGTACCCGCGTGTGTTCATGTCTCGTTGTGGCAGCAATTATCCCTTAGACATAATTTCTTTAAAAAAGACTGGGCCCCCCAGGGGTGTTTCTTGCTGAAGGATTTTTAGGAAGGCGGGAGGTGGCTGTGTGCAGGAGGCTGCCCTGCACAGCAGCAGGTCACGTGCAGTCGCCCCACGTCTGGGCAGGCCCGTAGGCACGTGGGAGGCTGTTACCTGTCCACCTGACTGCTAAGCCACGGGCTCCCAGGCGGCCAAAATCGACAGCGATTCAATGAGCTGCAAAACGTCTGGCCTGGGCTTGGGTACAAAACCCTGTGCAAAAGCTTTGGCTGCTCTGCTCGAGCTAATTGGGATTGCCGTGAGATGCCCCTTGTATTGCTGCTGGCGTAAGGCATGGATGTAGGGGCCCTGGAAGTCCTGAGATGCTGAGAAAGGAGGGGCTGGGGTCTCAGGAAAGCAAGCGAGAGGCATCTCTCTCTCTCTCTCTTGCTATTTCGACACGGCGGTCGCATTAATGCACGTAGCAGGGCAAGCGCAGCGGGTGGAGGAGGCCACACGCAGCTCCGCGCCGCCACGGCAAGACACCTGCCAGCACCCAGCGAGCTCGTTTACCGGTACCTCTCGTCTGCACTGCAGTGATGGCCTTGCAGCCCTCAGACCAGCCTGATTGCTGGAGAAGGCTTCGTCTTCACTCCTTAACTGGCAGGAAATCAGAGTCCCCGTTCCCTGCACCAGGAAGGCGTAACTGCAGATGCTCAATACCGGGGGAAGCATAACTCTCCTTCCCCACTGGCTGTCCGTCTTGCCGGGCTGGGGATGCTGCATGCTCGGCTGGGAAAGGGGCGAGCCGCGGAGATCCAGTCCGCTCTGCTCGTTACGTGACATCCAGCACAACCCAGCCCCAAGGGACCTGGATGCACATACGTGGAAGTGATGAGAAGGACGCCGGGACCCAATGTTGATTTAACAACAGACTCGGTCAGAAAATGAAGCATTCCCCCTGTTTCCCTAAAGCAGGGCTGCCCGACCTGCAGATCAGGGAGGGGACGACGGGCAGCAGGGAGCAGAAAGCAGAGCAGCAGAGAGGGCAGGGGACGGCATGGCACTCGGGCAGGGTGCGGGGCTAACTTGTGGCACGCTTGCCAAAAAGCTCAGGCCCCGCTGCTTGTGCTTGGTACAGCAGGCCTCTGGAAGAGCTGGGAGTTCGAGCCAGACCAGGTGAAGCCTGCGCCACGCCAAGCTCGCTTCCTGGCCTTGGCGGCGTGTCCCCATCCTCAGCTGCGCGGTAGACAGCTCCCGATGCCTCCGGGACCCTCTCCATCACACTCCATTTGTGCGCATCGTGTTGCATCTGCAAAAACAGCCCAGGGCGACCGGCTCCAGCTGACACCCAGCATCAGGGGAAGCCTGCCGGATCCTGTCTCCTGCTCTGCAGCTGCGATCGGCAGAGCTCATCCGTGCCTGGCAGCAGGCACTGCTTTCACACATGGCGTTTTCCCAGCGTGGGGTTTTTTTTTCCTTCCCCCTCTTCACTTCTCAACGATGCAAAACGTATTGTTTTGACTGACAGGGACGCGAGGCAGCCAGCGGTTCCCTTGCTCCGTGCATTATTCCCTCGGCCCCGTGAGTTGTGGGGGGCCCTTTGAGAGCGTGTGGACCCCGCCGACGTGCAAGTCCTGCTCCGCCGTGCGCCGGGTGAGCCGTGGAAGAAGGCGCCGTGCGCTTCGGATGACAGGAGGTGACGACTTCTGCAAACTCCATAATGACGCCGAACTTCTGTCCCACCGGGCGTCCAAGCAACCAACCTGTCGCGAGGAAATTCATTAATGAGCTTCTGGATCTCAGTCCTCATCAAGGGAAGGGTCGTTCTCCAGGGAGACCCGAAGCCACTTGGCCTCCGAAGCAAAGGCAGGAGATTTCGGCTCTCTGCAGCTAATAAAGCTACCGCTGTTGACACCAAGGCTGACAACGGCTGCCATGGGAGAGCAGGGAAATGCTAGTGTCTCCATAATGAGCATATTAAGGAGAGAAATCTAGCAGCTAGGACAAGGCAGGTCTGGAGCTTCAGGAAGCATTCATCAGGGACACGCTGCCCAGCCCTTGTGCAGGGCAACGCTCCCAGGAGCAGCTTCCCCGGGGGAGATGCCAGTGCTCCTTGCACCCTCGAGCAGCGGGAAGGGGCTATCGGCACTAGGGCGCGTGGGCTCGACGCGCTGCGGCACATCGGACAAGATACCGTTTTGTGCAAGTCAGGGCAGAGGCTGGTGCTAGCGCGCTCGGCGGCCGAGCTGATAGCAGGATTTCCACCAGCTCGACATAAGAAGGGTCCTGCCTCCCTTTTATGTGACATTTGCAGCCAGGCCCTGCGCAGGGTCATGGTCAGCCCCTTCCCAGCCTCTCACCTGAGCCCGAGGGCTGTCATGAGCTGTGCGGTCCGGGCACCCACGCCTCCGGGCAAGACACCGCAGGCTCCGAGGGAAACCCACCCCTTTCCCGTGGGCGCCGTGCTGCCGAATCTCATCTTCATTCACTGCAGACCCACCGGTTTTGTACGGTCCCACTGCAGGGGCCCTGTTGGTGACGCCAAGCAGCCCTTATGGTGGAGCCTGAGCTTCTCCAGACAACATCGGTGCAGCCTCTGCTTCTGCAGCAAGAGAGTTCGGGGGCTCAGGACACGTGTGCATGCATGCAGACATGCCCATGTGTGCCAAACATACATGACCTGCTGATGAACACCCAAGACCCCCCCGGGCTCAAGCCTACTGAGCGAGGTCTGTGAAAAGACCTGGGCTGCTGAGACACGGCTCTGCCGCCCACGGCCCAGGCATCGACGTAGTTGTACGTGGCAAGAAGGGCTTCCTGACGGTCCAACATGCTCCATCCAGCCTACGGGTTTCAGCGGTCCTGACCAACAAATTCTTGCTGGTTTAAACAGTGTCTCCACTGGAAGGAGCTGCTGGTGGGGGTCAAGCAGTACATCCATGCCGGCAAACCTGTTTCAAGTATAGACAAGGCTGGAGTCTTGCTGAAGGGAAGCTGCGTCGAGGGGAAAGCCAGTTGGCAAAGCAAGGTAGGCACGTCTCGTTTGTGAAAGCTGCTCCCAGTGCCGATTGCCCTCTGAGGAAGACGGCAGACTAGACCTTGTTGGCCTCAACCCTCCTTTGTTCGGCAAGGACTCGCTGCAGGGCACTGGGTTGACGGTGGTGGAGAGCCTGGGCAGCAGCATGGGACTTAGCAGAAGTGTTTCCTGTGGGGTGTCTCGCCCCTCCTGGCATCTCAATGGAGACCTGGCAAAGGAAGGTGCTGGGCCCCAGGTGCTCAGCTGGGGGGAGAACAGCCCAGGCCCCGTTTCTTCCTGCAGCCGCAGCCGGAGGAGCTGAGCTTCTCGCAGCACAGAACCATTGCATCCACTTGTCCCTTGGCTGCGGATCCGTGCAAGCCCCAACCGAGTCTCCTCATCTCGCTAGCTCGGCGTCCCCGTCTCCGGCAGGCTGCCGCATTTCACAAAGCCAAGCCGAGGGCTGCCGCTTCCCTGCGGGGCTGCTTCGGAGAGTCTGCTCGTCGCTCTGTGCCACGGGCCCTCGATCGCACGCGTATTGATGTACCAGAGATAATGGCCCTTAATTCTATGATATCTAAAGAGCTAATCAAGGAGCTGCTCCGAGAGTACAGCTGGATGTTTGCCTACAAAAGTCAGTCCTTTCAAATCAGCTCAGATGCTTCGTGTACGTCCATGCAAGCCAATGGCCAGGCTTGTACCGGCATGTCCATGCACTGCCCCATGTCCGTGCATGCAGCATTCCCCATATATGCTGGTATTCATGCAAATCTGGTGTGCGTGCATGCACTTGCGTGTGTGCACCGCCTCTTTGTCTCCGCGTTCTTTGGTGCTGAGCCATGACGCAGTTTTGGCTGGATGCCTACAGCGCACGCGGAGTCCGTTTGGTCTGGCACAGGCCGTGTGGGGCAATCCGGGAGCTGTTCTGCTACCTGCACGGCTGACTTGTGTCAGTAGCTGGACGCAGGCGGGCGGGACCCAGCAGTCACATCTATATTCATCTCCGATGCACCTGCTTGTGTTTCTAAACGTCTCTGGGCACTTCAGCCTAAAGCCACCTGGAAAGAGAAGACCTAAGTGACAGAAGACATCAAGAGAGCCCTTCTGCTTGGATGGGACTCGGAAGAAAGAGGGTGCAATTTGCTGAAAACCCTCAGAATTAAATGGAAAGGAGGTCTTTCCTGGGCTCCCAGCTGTGGCTGGTCCATCGAGGCACGCTGGCAGGCCACAGGAGGGACAGGTTGGCTGTCAAGCAGCACAGGACCCCCACACTGCCCGGCTCTGAAAAGTTGGAAGCACAATGATTTTAGGCTAATGTCCAACCCATAGGCTCACATGTCGGGGAGGGGAGAGAGCGCAGGGCCTGGGGTGCCGCGAAGCAGACCTTGAAGGGCAGCAGTTGGCTTTGGTGTCTGCATCTTCCCCTCGCCTCTGGGTCTGTGCCGTCCCATGGGGACCATTAATTGTGGGGATAAGTTCCCCATGAGCTGCCCAGGTACCGGATCTGATTTGCGGTGCGGCTTCAGGGAGACATCGGTGGAGCCTCATCTGAAAACATCAGCGGCCTAAGAAGGAGCCCCCACACCTGCCTTTCAAGGCCAGGAGAGCTCAGGGTCCAGACCCACAAAGGCCTAAACCCATCCTCAGCAACACCCCCGCAGCCCCGTTGTCTTCCCAGAGCCTCCACAGGCAGAAATGGGCCGCTGAGGACGGAGCGGGATGTCGTGGGAAGCATGCGGAGAGATGCAGGTGAGCTTCAAGGCTCGCCTTGTCTCGGACGCCGCACGGTGATTTAACCGGACGGCATCCCCGTGCTTCTCTCCTGAGCCTACAGCCGCCCCTGTTCTTCCTTGCGTTTGTTTTTGTCTTTGAGTCCTCCTTCCAGGACAAAAGTCTCCATTTTCTTTAATCGCTCCTAGGTCCACTGGACAATGGGGAGGAGGAGCATTAAGAAGCAAGTTGGTAAGTTTATTTTGATGAAATACAATAATTATCGTGCTTAGCAGCTGTTGCTATTTAAAATAAGAAAAAACGGGGCTTGCATTGAAAATGTTTTGTAAACCATGTGCACCAACAATCTGTTCCAATGAAACCAGCCATTATGAAAACCGTATAATAGCAGGAGCTCATTACAGAAAGTTAAATTGCAAATCATATTTTGTTTCAAATGAGCTAGATGAATGCATAATTTGCCTCAAAGAAATAGTTTTTCGTTTTGATCCGGCTGCCAAGAGCTGAAGTTCTCCGGCTGCAGCTGCTAGTAGGGACTGATTGTCCATTTCAAACTACAGGAAGTTTTGGTTTCAAAGGAGGATTTGGGGAAGAAGTTAAAAAAAATGACAGAACGATGAGTGCAACTCCCCTCCCTTTCAGAGACAATCTGCTGCAAAAGCTCAGTAAGTTTCCTAAACGAATAGCGGCGCCTGACGAGTTTGCGCTTCTGGGATTGAGGGTAAATAAGCCAAGGACAAACCAAAGGATGTTCCCCCGGGGCCGGCCAGCACACCACAACGCACCACCCCTCGCGGGGACCCGACACCCAGCACGACGATCGGTCTTAGAGGGATGCTCAGACCAAGACTTTGTGGTGCCTCCATTTTCAGGTAATCCTCTTTGGACCTGGTTTTTTGGCGTTTCTTAGGACCCCACACCCCCAAGGCCTGTGGGGTTGTCAGTGCTCAGAACTGCCGGGAATTAGGGCTTGGGCTCCTGGTCAGCAAAGCGTTTAAGGAAGGGCTGAGTTTGAAACAAAAGGTATCAAATCACCCTTGTGCCACTTAAAGCAGGTCCTTGGCTTTAATCCCATGCTCAGCTCACAGCGACTTATTGAACGCGCCTTCCGCTAAGGGGAAGCACGTCTTTAGGTGCCTTGCAGGCGCCTGGGAACTGCAGCCCCTTTGAACGCACCAGCTAACTGTGCCCCTTTGCACCGACGACAGTGCTCTTCTACCTCTCGGGAAAACCTGCACGTGCAAACAGCTGCCCGCATGTGCAAACAGTAATGCCGTTGAAATGCAAGAAAGGGCAAATTTCGTGACGTGTACAAGAGCCCGGGGAGGCTGGGAGGCTCGAACCATTCAGGGCTGAAAGCTAATGAGGCCCCTGTCTGGAAGCTGATGCCAACGTACCGAATATTAGTTGACTTGCAGTTCATCAAAGCCCGGGGACTTGCGGATGCCTGGCTGATCGGCACCAGAAGCTGGAGGCAGTCAAGGCATGCTGGGCTCCAGACCAAGCTGACTTCTGAGTGACTCCTGAGGGTCAGATGCACTGGCACTGCCTGCCCAGGTCCTGGGGAACGGTCTGCCCGAGAGGCTTCACTTGACAGCCTGTGGCAGCAGGGGGGTAATTACCAGAGGACGCTTGCTTCACAGAAACAACAGCCCTGCCTGCGCCGGAGTCTGCAGTCCCGCTTTCTAGCCTAAAAATATTCCTTTGCCATATCAAGGACATAATTTATAAACACGAAAGCAGTTATTATCCTTTAATCATGGGCTTTGTCCTAGTGACTCTTAGCAATCTCTGTGTTATTAATGAGCACAAAATAAATGTCATCGCAACGGTATTTTTAGTGTCGCCTACTTTCTGCACTTAATAATGCTAAGCATTACTACAGCTCTCTGAAAACCTCGCCTCACCCGCGCAACGCCCCCGTGGAGAGAGGCAAGTGCGATTGCCCCCATGTCTGAGTGGGAAAATGGAGCCAGAGAGGGGAAGGGACCGGCCTGAGGCTGCTTGGGCGGACAGAGCGCACGTGCTCGTGCTTCCCACCTCAGGGTCAAGCTGCTCCCAGCCAAAATTTCCCCTGAGTAGATTTGCATCCCATGGGAGACAGAAGTTGCTAGACAGGCCCAGGATGCCCCAGCTCCCCAAGGCACTGGCCTGCATCCCAGCCCATGCAGGTCCCTTCCACTGGGGCTGGCAGCAGCACCTGGGTTTTAACAGGTGTCCCTGGGGGACCTTGGCCTGTCACTGGGACCCCGCGAAGGCCAGCGGTGCCTGCCTGGGGAGGGATCCATGTCGCCCAGCCCTGGGCAGCTGCAGCAGTGCTGGGCTTCCTCCGTCACCGCTGGGGGGGGCTCGGAGGACCCACAGAGCCCTGCCCTGTGGTCCTGGCACCCCCTGTGCCCCAGCAGGTGCAGGGGTGATGCTGACAGCTGGCAGTGCCAGTGCCACCAGGCTCAGGGCTGCTCCATCACCTCCTCTTCAAGTCCAGGAGTTGGCTTCTTCTCCCTCCCTGTGGCTTTTTGTACCTTTTAGTGTGTGCATCCCGCAGCATCTGTTCACTCCTTGCACAAGCCTGTGCTTGGCCCCACCACCCCCGGGGGCAGTGCCCATGGCCAGGGCATATGGCAGGTTGGTGCATGCTTTGTGCGGGTCACTGGCAGAGGAGAGAGGGTTGCAGACCCCACAGAGTCCCCTCTCTGATCCCCTCCATCAGAAGCAGCCCCCAGAGGAGGTGGAGCCCCCACCCCCGCGGCAGCAGCCCGAGGCAGAGGCAGCTTGGCCAGCCCGAGGGGAGGCTGGCAGCACTGTGGCTCAGATGCTCTCACCTACGTAGTGCCGGGAGCTGAACCCTGCACCCCTTGCACAGCTCCTGGGGGACCTGCTCCTCGGGTCCCGGCTGGGGGCTCTTTACCACGAGGCCCAGCACGGCTGTGAGCATTGCAGCCTGCAACGCCCAGCCTCCGACGGCGTCCTGCACCTGCCTTGATCCGAGAGAGGCTGTGCAAGCTGCCCTGAGCTCTGCAAAGCCTCTGGCAGCAGCAGCAGGAGTGAGGAAGGGAAAGCCGTGGGAAGAGGCAGGGGCGGCGGGAGAGCTGGCCTGTCTGTCATCCTGCCAGCGAGGAGCCAGATTGGCGCTGGAGGAAACCCACTACCTGGCACTTCAACCCACATCCAAATTTACCTCCGCAGCTCTCCTGTCTCTTGGCTTCCCTCAAGGTCCTCGATGCCATTGATTCAGATCAGAGACTTGGCAAGCCCAGAGCGGTGTCACCCCCACTGCACAGATGGGGAACCTGAGTCATAGAGGAGTTCAGCCCAAGTGGGGGTAGAGATGAGGACGCTCGATGCCCAGGCCTGTGCCTGATGGGCTGGACCTGCTGCCTTCCCCGTTTCCCCACTCCCTTTGGTAGTCGCTCCTTCCAGGGCAAAGCAGGTGAGAAATGCAGCGGTGCTGGTTGGCACTGGAGTAAGCGACACCCGAGGGGCAGGACAGGAGCGGTCAGAAGCTGAAGAGATGGACGCCTGCCCTGCTCCTCCCCAGCTGCAGACTCTGGGGACATCGGTTTGCTTTCCCTTGCTGGCGCTACCAGGGACTTGTGCCATGTGCCGGCATTTGCCCATGAGAAGCAGGCTGCACGGATCCTGCACCCGGGGGCCTCCAGACCCCACTGGCCGGGCTGGTCTCTCTCAGGGGAGCAGATTTTTGCCCCCTCCCCGCGGCTGAGCCCAAGGAAGGAGAGGGAGCTAGAGGCAGCAGATGAGCTGGGAGCCTGGCAGGGTTTCCAGCACCCTGCCTTGTGCACCCTGCCCTCAGGTCCCGCTGAGCCCAGGTGCATGGGGACAGGGGAGTCTGGCCAAGAATCAAATGTGCAGATGGGTCCAACAGGGACGGGGGTGCTTCTTGGAGCTGGGACATGAGGCACGGCCAGGCTGGCTCTGGCCCCAGGTGCAGAGAGCAGGTGGAGGTGGGGAGGTGTGGGGTTTGCCTCCCTCACCTGGGAGGGCTGGGGCAGAGGACGGGCCTTGCACAGGAGCAAAGCAGCTAGGGTGTGTTTGCAGGGGGGAGCCTGCTGAGGCCATCCTGTCTGCCCTGATGAGGCTGGCTGTGCCCTACAGCATGGTCTTGAAGCCACGGGGCCAGTGAGAGCAGGGGCAATTTGCTCCCAGCAAGCAACGAGCTGAGCCTGGAAACCCAGCTGGAGCCTCTGCAGGATGGACAAGAGCCCCTCGACCCAGCTGGTCTGCATGAAGGTAGGGGTGTCCTGGGCACTATTGTCGAACCATGTAAAAAGTTCATTGGGGTCTTTGGGCCAACCCCGTCAGGTGGCCGATGGTGGTACCGGCGTCCGGCTGGTGACCAGACAGATGTTTCTTCTGGAACACTACGAAAAAATTCTTCAGGGGCCGCCACTCTACAAAAGTCGGGCGGCTGGGCTCCCGAACATTAACCAAACATTACGGGGGACAACTCATAAGAAAACAGGGTGTGCATGCGGGGTCAAAGGTTCAAAACAAGTGCTCCCCCGGGGGTCAGTGAGCAGAGCACCCCGGACAGCGCCCACCGGCTGGTGTCCTGGGCTATGGGCCGGGAAATGACCTCTGTCCTCTGCAGGGTGGAGCTGGAGGGACCTGTGCTGCAGCTCCTGCTGCTGGGCTGCCCAGGGGCTGGGCTCCAAAGCAGGTGGGTCCCATGGAGCTGGGGCTACGGGGGGAAAGCTGGTGCAGTCCCCTCCGAAAGTGTTGGCTGGCCTCGCACTGCTGGTTCCTGGCACGAGGACGGGGACCCCATGGTCCTGCAGACAAGGGAACCGGCCTGGTGCCTGCCCTCCAGCAGGCAGGAGGGGAGCACCAAGGGGGAGACCCAGGAGTGAGGTGATCGGGGAGGAAGGGGCTTCTGGGGTGTGTACTGCTGGGACCCGCCAGATCACCATGGCATTCGGGTGCAAGGTGCATGCAGCAGGGTCTGCGTTTTGGCAGTGCCTTCTGAAGGGGAGCCCGGTGCCCAGGTGCAGCGTCCTAGCCAGGAAGCCCAGGGAGGAGCTGGATAACAGGAGCTGGATCCCAGAGCTGCAAAGGTCAATGGAGCTGAGTGCTCAGCGCCAGAGAGTTGGGCTCTGGGCAAGGGGCAAGCGAGGGGAGTTAGCAGCCAGCTGTGCTCCTGCCTGGGCACCCAGCCCAGTGCCTCTAGGAGCTGACAGGCACATCCTCGTCACGCAGCCGTCACACGTCTGCAGGCACCCGCAGGGTCCAGGATGCCCTGGAAGCAAATTCTCAAGCCCTTGCTTGGGTTTTCCAGGCTGACCCTAAAATCGGAGGGCAGCCGCAAATGCGGTGGCACAGGGTGCCTCGCTATTGAAGCCTGCCTGGACTGAATTAGCTCTGCGTAGACCTCCCCTGGCTGTGACCCGCGACCCGGGGGCTGGCAGAGCACACAGACCCAGCCGGCACCAAGTCTTATCCCGGAGACCGGTGCAGTGCTAAGAGCCTGGAGTCTGGCTGCCCTCCGGAAAAGAGAACTGTGTTCATGGGGCAGCTGCCCAAGTTAGCTTCTCCGGTTAAAGGTCCGTCAAGGACATGGGTCTCTTTGGAGCCTGTGCAGAAGCCTGGATTAAAACCTTGTCTTCGTTGCCCTTTTGCCCCAAATTAGCTGCCCTGGCGCAGCCAATGCAAGTGTGAACATGCATTTTTCTTTTTGCTTCTTTTTCTCTGCAGCGTAGAGAGACCCCAGTGGCAAAATCTGCCTTTCTCCTCCCCTGGGTAAACCCAGTGTCTGCCCCCGATTCACCCCCATAGATGAGAGGGGAAAGACGTCCCTGGACAGCAGGGCATAAGGGTCTTGGCCATGTGGCTTCCCCACGGCCAAGCCCCGGTCTGGCCCAAAGCCAGCTCCCCCCGGTCGTCCAGATTTCCCTTTCAGCGCTGCCCAGAGCTGCGGGAAACCAGTGCGGCTTCTGGGAGCTGCTGGGACACCAAGCACCCGCTGACCACGTTGCAACTTGTGCCCGCCTGAATGGCAAGAGATCGGCAGCAAGCAAATTGCTGCCATTTGAACCTATAAAGCGGGGGGCGAGAGCGCACAACAAGCACTTCTATTATGAAGCCAGATGAATGAATAGCGCAATATCCCCAGCTCTCCGGGGAATAGAGGCTAGCTTTGCAGAGTCCTTAAATGCGTCATATATCTTCAGAGCGAATTTGGAGCCCGTTAACCTAGCAGCAAACCGGCGAAAATAATTGAAAAGGCTAAAGAATGTTCTGTAACCTTCAACCAAATATTTAAAACCATTGGCTCGGGGTTTTTTCTTTTTTTTGGGTAAAGCCCTGGAGCTTAATGGAGATAGGTGATTTAATCTTACTTCCAAGGCTTAATTGCCCCCTATTTCATCCCCTCTGTCAATGATAGGTGGCCAGCTGCCTGCTTTTCCTTGTTGCTGCCCGGGGCGGTGAAGGGGAAGGACGGCACGTCCCGTGTCTATCAGTGCTCAGGACCCTGCTCGCACCCTGCCCCCCATGGCAGGGGCATTGCCGGATTAGCTGCAAAATCTGACTCCGCACATCTGGTGGTGTTTGGATCCAGGGCTTTGGTTCACTATAAATATAGGCTCGGGATGAGTCAGGATGTGATCCCAGACCTGGTCTGGAGATGCCGGTGCTCAGGGGTGTTCGAGAGAAGGTGGCAGGGTAGATCCTCTGGTGACTGGTGCTGAGCGGAGAGGTGAAATGGGCCGTACGGGGGGCTGAGACGGCTCATACAGAGACTGCAGGAGCACAGCGGTGCCGTGAACCCCACGTGCCCGTGCTGGAAGGCGCCCGTCGCTTTTCAGTGGAGCAAAACAAGCCCCAGATTTGCTCCTGGTGCTGGCGAAGCAGTCATGCGGCACGGCACGACTGAATCCCGTTGCAGACGAGTGCTCACACTGCGAGCCACGGAGGAAGTGGGGACCCAGGCGATCTGGAGGCGCTGGGCAGGGGACAGGGCATATCCCCATAGCCAGGGGTGCCAGGCAGCTGGGCCTGGCTGGGCCGGTGGCTGGGTGCGTGTCGGCCTCCGGGGATCAGGAAGGCTCAGCATCCTCCGAGCATGTCTGCTGGACCCCAAGCCTGCGGTCCTCCCTCGGCCGTGGGTCCCAGAGAAGCCCAGGTAGCTCTGTCCAACTGCGGGGCTGGACCCGCTCCTGGGAGCAGACGACCTGCAGCTAAGACTGTTTGTGCAGGGAGTCATGGGGGGAGCGTTTGGGGCCGGATCCCGGCAGGCCGCTGGGAGCAGCCAAGGAGCTGCACGGGGTTTGGCCTCGGGAACATCTGGAGCGTGTGTCCGGTGACATTTGCAGCTGCGGGGGCCAGCTGAACACCGGCTCCGCATCTGTCCTCGTCCTGCCTCTTGGGAACAGCATGCATCTGCATGGAGATGTTCACAGGGGGACGTGGAGAGCCCGAATCTCCTGCCCCTTGGCCTTCAGCCAAACACCCCGTTAAAGTGCAGCGTGGGGCGGTAGGAAATCTGATCTGCGGCCCGGCAGAGTAACTGCATCCCCAGCTTACAGGAGAGCTCGTGTATCCCCTCCCGTCTCTCTCTCTTTCCTTCTTTCATCTCTTAGAAACGTCGCGGTGGTAGATCGCTGTGCAATTAGCTCGGAAACGCTCTTCTGTGTCTCTCCATTCAGCTAACGAGGTATTGTCATGGGGCGGGGGTCCTCTCCTTGCAGGGCTGGTGGTTAATTGTACAGGCTGCAATACTTTCGGTGCCCAAGAGGACTCGAAGAGCTTGCCGCTCGCCTGGCTCTGTCACCAGGCGTGAATTAGCAGGCGTGTTTACGGAGGGGAGTCCGGACTGGGATTAGACCCCGGGCCGCACGCAGATGGTATTGCCAATGGAGCCGCTGAAGCAGATCTGACGGCAGGCTTCCCATTTCACCCGCGCCTGGGGCCCTGGTTCAGAGGATTTAAACTGAGGGTCGACATGCTGGGAAACATGGGCTCAGGCCCCCGGCGGGTGACTCGCTTCTCCAGGTGGATGCACCGGCTGGAGGGGATGCGGTGTTGCGTGGAGGGGAAGAGACGCGAGGGGCCGGTAGCACAGGGCTATGCCACGGGCTGCCTTCGGGAGCTCAGTGAGTTCCCTCCTCACCCCGCGTTCAGGTCCCCACCTCGAAATGGAGGTGGGATTTCTTTCTGCTGGAGACGGCGTCTGCTTCTGGCCCTGTTCCTAGCATGAGGGGCACCGGTCTCCGGGGCTTGGCTGGGATGCAATGAAAAGCGGCATCCCTGTGGCCAGCTGCGCCCAGGTGCCCCTTCCCTGCGGCGTTCTCAGCCGGGACCCCGGTCCCTCTGGGCAAGCAAGCAGCAGAGACGGGGTCCAGGCCAGGAGAGCTCATTCTCTAAGTGCAGGACAGTGAAGGGCAATTGGCACGAGGGCTGGCTAGTTGGCCTGGGCACTCACCTGCCTGAAGACCCACAGGGCCGTGGCCGCACTGCTGCCAGCGAAGGAGGCAGCTCAGCATCCCTGAAGGCGCCGTCCTCGGAGAGTTGGCAATGAAGCTGGCAGAGTTTCATGCCCTTTTGCTGCTGAAGCCCACGTGGGGAGGGCAAACCCGCTGCTGCTCATTCCAGTGGCAAAAAATAGGGTCTTTTTTTGCTGTGAACCGTGTTGGTGTGAGTTGCAAGTTTGCTTGCAAATAACCCGTTTCCATTGCATGGACGTTCGAGCACGCGGCCCGTCTGGTGCTAGATTGGGGTTCTTGGAGTTCGTCCACCCTGCCAGGCCCCTGCCCCCTTCGCCAGCCACCGCTGAGCTGCTGAGTTGGTGCAAATAGGCTGTGAGATGGCAGCTGCTGGAGCAGGCTGGGATGCGTGCCGGCACACCCGCCGCCTGGCCCAGAAATGCCCGCACAACCGCTGGGAGAGCAGGCATGGAGCCCGAGCGTTTGCAGAGGATAATGAATTGAGTGTTTATGAGCCGCAGTCAAGTTTTATCACCGGCAAATGGGATTCCTCTGGCTGCTCTTTTACTACGTGCCCGTCCCCAGAATCTTTCTCCTAATTGCTCTGAGAGGTTTTTACAGGGCGTTCGCAGGCCTTGCCGGGAAGCTGCTTGCATGTGGTCCCCCTGACACTTCCAGCATCCTAGGAAAAATCAACACAAATGTGACGGGATGACTAGGGAAGTCCTGACTCTCTCCTGGCTCCAAATGACAGCCAAGCAGCTTATTTTACCCGGAGCACTGCTGCTCACTTATTTTACCAGTGAGCAGCAATGATTCTTCATCCCTATGTGCCATCACCTGGGTCCTGTGCCGTGTCTGCGTCGGACCCTCGCAGGGTGACAGGTGGTGAGCTGGGAACGTGCAATCCTCCGTGCAAGTGGCGGGGAACCTGGGTGGAGTCTGTATCAGGAGAAACCAAGGGTGCGTCCTGCCCAAAGCAGGAGTAGCAGCTTCCCCCAGCATCAGCCTCTTGCTGAAATCCAGCCGGGGTGGGTGGAGGCAGCGTGCACGCGACAGCGCTTGAGGAAGGCTAGAGAAGGTGCTGAGAGGAGAGATGAAGCTAACCAGATGGTGAATCTTGCAGCTTGTGTTGGCTGGACCAGGGTCCCATGGTCCCTGCTCCACTTCCCACGGTGCACAACCGGAGCAGAGCAGGGCAGGGGGCGTGCTGGCTTTGCACCCCGGTGCTGGGGGGGCACTGGGCAGAAGTGATGTCCTGCCCCACGTGGACCTTCAGGGTGCAGAATGATGCCCAGTTCTCACGAAGGCAAAACCAGAACCTGTAGAAAGCCTAATATAGGCCAGCTGGGGCAGACAGACAGCCCACCCCCGGGATGGCCAGGGCAAGGCCTGGGATGGGGCAGACCAGCTTGGATGCTTGGTCTCCACCAGTCAAAGCAGGGACTTGGAGCTCCCCATGTGCCAGCTGAGCGTGCTGGGCCCTGGGTTGTTTGAGGGAAGGGATCTTCACTTGTTTGACTAGAAACGCCAGAGAAGCCTCCCTAGGCAGCGTGATCAGACGCAGCGTGCGCCATGAGCTAATGTGACGGCAAGCTGCCTTGTCTCGCCCACCCGGGAGGAGCTCTGGGAGGTCTGCAGCCATCGCACAGCGCTTGCAAAACAGGTCCCGGTCCTCATCGGGGTCTCCAGGCACCGCTGCAGCACGGGTGCAACGAGCTGAGCCCTTCTGGGGCCAGGCAGGCTGACGAATGCCTGTTCCCCTGTGGGTTTTTGCTTCTCTGAGCGGAGCAGAGGAGCCCTTGCCATCGGAGGATCGGCTGAGTGTGAAAATGAATGGGGAGCGAGCACGGCCCAGGTGCGGTGTTCCCCTGGAGAGGCAGAGGGTGATGGCTCTGCCTTGAGAAACAGCAGGAGTGCCAGCAAACCTCGCTGCTGGTGCCTGTGTGAGGTGTGAACTCGAAGCCGTCCCCTGCCAGACGCTCAAACTGCTGTCTTGGCCTGGGCATCCTGTGCCCTGCGGTGCGGGTTCTCCGTAGGCTGCCAGCTCTCCGCCTACTCCCTTTCACCTGTCGGTTTCCAAGTGCTCTACGCAGGCAGTCGGCATCATTCTCCCCATCTTATAGACCGGCAAACCAAGGCAACGTGATGTGCGTGCCATGGTGCTGGAGGCCAGGGGCAGGGCTGATCCCTGAGCTCCAGCCCGATGCTGTGCCCTCGGTGTGCGCTGCACAGGATGGGCTGCGGGGTGCATGCCGAGGTGTCCCTAGCCTGGGTTTGCTGGCTGCTGCACCTGTCAGCCAAGCCGTGGACTTCATCCCTCCTGCTCCGTGGACCTTAGTGCATCCTGGAGCCCCTGGGAGCCTGGCAGCTCCCCCGACGCGGGGCAGAGCAGGCCGCCGCCTGCCTGCAGCATCTGTAGCGTGGCTAGTTCGGAAGTGCTGACAGGGAGAAGCAAAGGTCTCCTGATCTCCAGTGATCCTCCGTGGCAATGCCAGAAGTTGATCTCAGATGTCATATCTTCTTGCATACAATGCACACCTTTCCCCCCGAACTGGGATGCCTGCATTAAGTGGGGAAGCTGCTTCTCTGCCTGGGATAGAAGCACCTTGATCCACCACGCAGCAATCATTGCAGCTGGGGGAGTCGGTGGACTTCATGGCTCGTTGTTCATCACTCCAGAGGGGTTAATGATCATCTCTCCTTTTTAATGATCCTGATGTTCTACTAATCAAATTAACCTTTCTCAGGGCACTTTGGCTGCCTGCTTGCTACTCCTGGTCTCGCTCCTCCTATTTCACAGCCCTGAAAACTCTCTTTAGCTCTTTGCAAAATCACAGATCCACACATGGAGATTGGTCTTCATCAGCAGCTCAAGTTTCAGCTTTCGTTGAGCAGGAAAGGGAGGGTAAGCCAGCTAAGGACTAGACTATGCCCCTGTTCTGTGCAGCTATAACTTAAAAAATCTTTTATTCTGCCTTGCAAAAAATAAAGGTGCATATTACATGCAAGAACATGTTACATATGCAAGGATGTTGCGTATATGTCCTTGTATGTTGCATGTATGTGCTTATATGCAAGGACATGTGGTATACAAGAACATACAGTATTCCAGCCATTGATCTCGCTGCCTCTGGGGGGAGCTGGATCTGCTCATGTATTAAACCCCTCACACGGCAGATGGGATGCTGTGTTGTGTTTGCTGAGTTGTACCTGGAGCCACTAGCCCAGATCTCGCCCCGGGCGCATCCGGGTCCCTGCAGATGACTCAGATGCTTCTTCCTTGAATCGCTGTTGCCGATACAGCTGTGCACCTACAAGCCAGGTGCTCGGAGGCTGGTGATGTGCAGCGCACCAGAGCCAATGCAGAACAGACTGCAACAGGCGGCCCGGGCTCGTGCATGGATCACTGAGCTCAGCTGCTGTCATTGTCGCACTGCCGCAGCCTCCGTTTCGGGAGCTGGGATGGTTTTCTTTGGGGGCAGGAGCTGCCCTGAGGGAGACGCGCTCCTGGATCTGTGCTGTCGTGGCCGTTCATTAAGCCAGTGCTGGGGCAGGAAAGGGGAACCTGCGACCAGAGGCAGCGTTCCCCCGTCTGCCCGAAGGCCACAGTCTCTGCGCCAGAGAGGGGGCTCGTCCCCACAGGACCCCATTCATGTGGCTCAAGGGAGGAAGGGGGGTCCCAAGAAGGCGCCGTGAGCTGGGTCTCGCTCTGCCGTGTCTGTGCTGGGAGCAGCATGGGGATGCTACCAAAGCCCAGAGCTGCTGCAAGGGGAGGTTGGTGTCTCTGGGGCTGGGACGGACCTGCCCAGGACAGGAACCAAATCTGGGTGGAGAGATGCTGAGCCCCGCGGAGGGAGCAGCAGCCAGAACTGGCTACGGAGAGGGAGACCTGTGCATCGCCGAGCACTTGGTGCTCTGGCCTCTGCAGCACAGGCCTGTCCTGATGTGGCAGGATGGAGACGACAACCTCCACCTCCCCGTCTCTGCGTGGCTGGGCGCTCACAGCCTGCCTCGGTGAACAGTGCATGCAAGTATTTATTCCTTCTCCCTGCGTGCAAAACCGTTTCACACCCCCGCAGGACAGGAGCGTGCGGGGAAGTGCTGGAGCAGGAGACAAGGGGATGGAGACTTTCTCCAGCAGCAGCCCGGGCTCAGGCGCTAGGATGTCCAGGGAGAGGTTCTTTGGGTAAATCTGACGTCTTTTATTAGACCAACCCAAACAGTTGGAAAAATTTCACCTTCCAGGGGAAGATGGTATCTTTGCAGGTGAATCCAGCTGTGAGCTTGCCACGAGGGGCAAGGCAGAGGCAAACAGGGAGGTCGCGGGTGTCTGTACCTAGAGGGTGCTAGTCCTTGCGGCACCCCGGCGCCAGGCCGAGACGCTCCTGAGGAAAGCGCTGCCGTGCGAACATAAATACCACGCACCCAGGGAGACGCGTGATCTCTCTGTGACAAGTGTGGGGCTCGCGGCAGCCTGTTTCTGCATCCGAGCACGATCTGAATGAGCGCAGCGTCTAGCAAGCAAATGCTTTTGGACCGATCTGAACGCACACAGGTTTATTTCTGGCACGTCGGCGTTTTAGGCCAGAAAACCCCAGCAACGGGCTGTCCTCGGCACGGCCCGCCAGTCAGCCTGTCGGCTTCAGCTTCTCACCAATCGATGGCCTTTTCTGAAAGGTCACGGTAGAAAATATCAACCCTAAATGGAGAAGGATGAGGAGGTCAAATTGGAAAGGGCTTCTCTCTCCTGACTTGCCAAGTATGCCCCCCTGCCCCATCCTTCAAAGAGCAGCGGGGGGGAGTTGCTATTTAGACAGAAGTCACTGGGTAACTAATGGGTTCAGAGAGGTGTGAGATCCTGGTCTTTCCAAGGGTTGCTGCAGCTCTGCATCTCCCCAGCACCCTTTACTGGTCCAGGGGATAGATGCATCCACAAGCCAGAGACCCAAGCAAGCTCCTCGTTGCACTGATCCACCCCTGGGCTTTGCTGTCTAATCGGCACGGGCTCAATGCACCTGGGTTGTACCAGCTCCTGTCTCTCTCCCTTTCCTCCTTTCTTCAGCAGTCCCAGGCACCAGACTGACCTGGATTCTGGCTGCCTTTGGCCCCTTTTGGACAACTAAGAGTATATGTCTGTCTGCAACACCTCTCGGAGCTTGTCCTGGCAGCTCGGAGCCCTTTCGGCATGTCCCTGAGCTGTGGCCACCCTGCAGCCACACGCTGAAATGCAGGTGAGGGGTGTGGGATGGTTTGCCGCTCTGGGAGCACGAGATGGGAGGAGGAAAGGGATGGTTGATGCAGGGGAGAAAAGACCAGCCTCTTTAGGTCTTCAGAAAAACTAGTAAGGTCCATCAATCCTGGCTCCATTAGGGGAAGTTGAACTCAGCTCTAGCAGCAACAGAAGGACATGGGCACACCTGGGCTACGGCCAAAGGGTGTCCAGGCACCGTGTTTTATGGCCAGTCTCTGAGCCTAGCCAGAGCTTCATACAGAGGCAGGGTCTTTGGAAAGTCCCAGGTTCCTCAAGTAAGCCACGGCCTCCAAAGCTGCGCAAAGCACCCCAAAGCTTGGGGCAGGGCGTAGATGTACGTGCAAGCAGGCACATCTTCTAGTGGTGGCTGTGACCACAGCTGGCCTGGCCCCGAGTCCTGCAGTGCAAGGGGCACGTTCACCTCGCTCTAATCGGGGCCGTTCATCCTCCTGCCACGAGCAGGAAATCTGATGGAGACGAAGGGCCCGAGCAGCTGATCCCCAAGCAAGGCTCAGCCCTGCGCTCCTCGCAGCGCCTCGGGAGGTCACCGTCTAAGCCACAGCAAGCACGGTCTCATCCCCGACTATCGCCGAGAAGCCTTGGCCATCCGGGTCAGCTCCTGTCTGACCAGCGAGGCCCTGGCAGCCCGTGTGCATTGGGGAGAGACTCCTCCGGTGCAGGGCAATGCTGGTCGGTGACAGGCAGCGTGTGGCCGGGGTGGCCCGATGGCGGAGCAGGCTCTTGCTGACGGGTGCAGATGGTTCAGTGAGGGGTGAAGCACCCCAGGGACCGGGCTGCACACCCAGGAGCTGCTGGAGGCTCCCCGCACAAGCCCCTGACACGTGTGCGTGCTTGCACGGGGCATCCTTCCTCCCCACACAGGCTCCACTGGCTTGCAGCAAAGATGCCTCCTGCTCCCATTTCCAGGGCCCACAGGAGCTGGGGACAGATTTTGCAATGCCTGTCACCAGCGGCCAGGCGCAGCCAGTGAATGCAAGCCGTGAGGGACACCTTCCCCCCTTCCCCTCCCATCTGCTGGCCAGAATTAGGTAGACCTTTGCAGCCAGAGTAGCAGGCTCTCCAGGGGTGAAGATGGTGAGGGTCGGGTCAGGCCAGGCAGCATCTCTGCCTGTCTGCTCCTCTCCGTCCTTTCAAGGATTTTGGTCCAACACATTTCACAGCTGATGTGCTGGCTCCTTCTGTCCTTGAGTACCGCTCCCGGGAGCTTCCTCCAGCTGCTGCAGCTTTGATCTGTTTGATTTTTTTCCTGCATAATCCACGGCTACGGGGTGTTGGCTTGACTCTGCCGGATAGTCGACACGATACGTTTCAGGGGAGAGAGCGGAGTCGTTTGGACCCAAGCAGCGTGTTTGAAAGAAGGCATCGCAATGCATTAGAGCTGGGTGGGGTTCCCCTCGCCCTGCTTTGATTTTCGGGTGAGCTCAGGGGAGGTGAACGTAGCCCAAGAGCCTGACAGGTTGCCGCTGGTTTGAGAGGGGCTGCTTATGGCAGGCAGAGGCCAGCTCCATCTCAGTGGCTCAGCCAGACTTTAGCCTCTCTCCCTAACGTGTCTGGGGGCAGCGTTTGCAGCGTGGGCTCATCTCTGCTGCAATTGCGCTCTGACCTTCTAGAGTCCTTGCAGACCAAGACAACGGGCCAGGCAGCTCTTTGCTGTCACCCACGGGTGTCAAATGCATCCCAGGCCCTGGGTTCCTCCTGGCTCGGATCCACAGGACCGGTGGCAGCTGCCGTGGCTCTGTGGGTCCACTTTTGGGTGGGGGGCAGAGGGCTGTACAGCCCTCACTTACCCCCCTGCCACCAATTCAGCAGCAGGTCATGCCTCTCAACACCCAGGAACCCTCCAGACTACTGGCAGGCCAGATGGAAAGGTCCCACAGGCCGGATCCAGCCCCCGGGCCATGCATTTGATACCCCGGCTGTAACCACGCCGGACGTGACAAACGTGGCCGCGATCCCTTCTGGTTCAGGGATGGAATGGGCGACTGCGAGAGGTTGAAATCCCTGCTCCAGGAAAGTCAGGTCTGGAGACGTCTGTGCCCAGCGCCCCAGCGCTCACGGCTCACGTGGCATCGCCCTGCCACCCGAGCGTGTCTTGCTCGCTGTGGCTCAGGCTCCGCTTGGCTTGTTTTCCCCACCTCCTCCTAACAAGCCAGTGCACCACATCACACCCCTCCGGTATGTTAACAAGCTGATAAGGCGAACAATTAATATGAGCAGGGTGGAAATTGCTAATATGAGATAGGCGGTAATTAGAATTCCATTTAATTTAATTGCCCAGTGGCTCAAACTCTGCACACAAACGCAGCTTTGTCTCCAACGGTGGGACCTGATTGCTGAGCACAGCCTGAGCCATGGCCCCCGCTGCAAAGCCGCTGAGATGGAGCTGGAAGGGGTGCCGGCCTGCGGAGAGGCGCTCACGCCTGCTGTTCCCTGCGTGTCCTATGCCCGCCGGGAGGCGGGACGTGACCACGGGTGGATCTAGGATTTAGAAAAGGGAGTGCACAGGGTGAGCTGCATCCTCACATATAACACAACACATTTTTCTCTAGGTAAAAAGAAACTAGAAGCTTTACTGTCGCACTCGGGGCCCAGGGCTGTGTGATTCAGTTGAAGATGGATGCAAAAACAAATATCAATTCATTGCAACGCGGTAAAAACAGTCGTCAGGGCTGCAAAATAGGACCTATGTTACCTGGAGCAGGGAACAGATGGCAGAATTGCAGAAGAAAGGCTAGCTTGAATAAACATCAAGACCATTGGAAAGCAGAGAGGGTCGTTAACACCTGTGGGATGAAGAGTTTAGCTGGGATCTGCTTGAGACAAAGCAATTTTTGTGGCTTCGTCTTGGCATAAAGAGCCGATTTCATGAGTGCTTCCCAGCAGCCCCGACCCTCGCTGCTGATTGGCAGAGAGGCATAGACCGTATAATCGAATAGAAAATTCCACAGAAAGTAAAGAAATCATATAATTTCTCATCTTAGTATAAATCTAAATATTACATGTAAATCTAAATGATATGATGACTATACATGTATAGACGATATGAAACGTAACTTATATCATCGTTTATTATTCTATGCAGCGGTCAACAGAAAGTTTAGAAATACTAATGAATGCTAACCTTAATAGAAATATTTTCACGTCGCTGGCTGGTGCCTTGACTTCACGTCATCGCAGACGGTGACTCTGTCCCGTGATCTACGGCTGCAGTGACTGTTGCGTTGCCTTTGTGCTACGGTAAGCATCGGGACTTCCCAAAACAGTATGGGTATAATACACTGGGGTTTGGGGTTTTTTAAGTTGATTTTGCGGGAAATTGCAGCCAGCGCAGTATTTCCTGGTGATCGCGGACAACACTGTTTTTTGACATTTGCACAAAACCAGCAAAATTGCGACCCCTAATAAATAGAGGGGCTCTGCCCTGCCCCTGCAAAGGGCTTGGGAGAGGAGCAAGTGTCTGCAGGAGCCGCAGGCTGGTCCCAGGGTGAAGGAAGAAGCAGCCTGGATCCCCCATGGCCGCATCCAGGCTCCCCGGCCTCTGTGTTGCGGGACAGCCCCTGCTGCTCCACCACCTCCTTCCTCGGGCCGGCGGCTGCCCCAGGGACCGTTCTCCTCCAGAGGTCTGCTCCCTCGCCCAGGCCCGGGAGGAGTTGAGATGGAGCAGTGCTTCCCCGGGAAGCATCAAACATCATTTCCAGAGCCAGAGAAAGAAGGAAGCGGAGAAAGCGAGCGCGCTCCCTGCTAGCGAGAGACCAGGCTGGGGATGTGAAAGCTGCCCTGGGAGGCCGTGAGATGGGGGCTGCTAGCTCTGCTGCCCGCCGACGGAGACGGGGCAAGAGCAAAGCTCGTGGGATGTGGCTGCTGGCATGCAGCTCTGCCAGGGGAAGGCTCAAGGTTGTGCTTGAATGTCAAATGCCCAGATGTGCCTCTAGGAAAAAGGACAGGGAGAGCATGGGGGCAGCACCCTGGGAAGCAGCAGCTGGATGAAGGGCTGAAGGTTTGCAGCAGAAACCCACAGAGCGCGGTCTCTCCGCCGGGGGCTGTGACGACTGATGCACGAACAGAGACTCGGCAAGACGCCAGGGGCGGTGAGACCGTTCCGGTTCGTGGAGCTGGTGCAGCCGTCCCACGACGACCGTGTCTGATGCTGGTGTCCACACTTCAAATAAGATGTTAACGAGAATTAGACAGGGTTCAGGAGAAGCGACGGGAATTAGTCAGGGTCTGAGAAACTTGCCTTGAAGTGAGATATTAAAGAGGTTTAATCTATTTATCTTGTCAAGGAGGTGAAGAGGTGGCTGGATCATGTCTTTTAAATACCAATATGTGGTGGTTTCGTGCTTGTGGCTGGCTCTGTCTTCCAGCAGGCTAAGGCATGGCGGCAGGTTCAACGGAGACAAGCTCAAACTGGAAAGAGAACATATTTTAAACATGGGGTGAGTTAACTATTGGGGCAACTCGCCCAGGGATGCGATACGCTCTCTATCTGTTTTTGAAGCCTCTGTGTCAAGAGCAAAGATTTTTCTATAAGCTGCACTATAATATAAACAGAAGTTATTGGGCTTCGTGTTAAGAGTCACAGGGTGAAATTCTCTAGCTTCTGCCAGAGCTTAGATATCAGGTTAGGTTGGATATTAGGAAAAACTTTCTCACCAAGAGGGTAGTAAAACACTGGAACAGAGAGGTGGGGGCGTCTCCATCCCTGGAGGTTTTGAAGACTTGGGTAGACAAAGCCTCATCTGGGATGCTGTAGTTGGGGCTGGTCCTGCTTGGAGCAGGGGTTGGACTGGATGTGACCTCCTGAGGTCCCTTCCCACCCAAATTTTCTAGGATGAAGAAGTGCTTTTCATCCGTCTGATTGCTTATATCATAGAAGCATCACCCCGGGAAGAGCGAACAAGGCAGGGCTCAAGAATTGAAGTAGTCACATCCGCAGCATCTGGGGGGCTTGGTGTGCTCTGAGGCTCCCATGGATTGAAAATCCACCTGGAAATCCCTGCTTCAACCAGACTCCTCTTGGGAAGCGGTGGAGGAGGCTGGTGATGGAGCTGGCTGGGGGCCTGGCAGGCCTCTGGTTTCAGCCTGATGTGTTCCCATTTTTTTGAGGCAAATCCAAAAGCAAAAATACCTGCATAAAGAAGAGGAACTGGGAGAGGACGTTATCTCTGAAGGATTAACGAGCGCCGGTGACTCAGAAGGAGGATGACTCAACGACAGGCCGTATCCAAGGGATAAAGTCATGCGGCACGGCCTCCCCCAGCAGCAGCCGTGTTTCACATGCTCAGCGGGGCCTCCCGAGCGATTAGTGCCATAGCACAGGGAGCTGGAAGCACAGGGGACTGCCGCTATCTGCTGTAGCTTGGCATCTGTATCGTGCGATAGCCAGCCACGCGTAGCCGGCGAAGCTCGGTCAGCGCTGGAAAGACGGACTCAAGAGGCTATGAAGAAGGGGCCTTTGATCCTGTAATTATCTGGGGTGTAAAATGCATTCTGACTTGGCAAACGGAGAGGAAATAGGCATTGCTTTGATGTGGGTGCACGGCGGTGGCTGTGCCTGGACCGGCTGGGGTGCTCCGGACAGGTCTCCGGGCACTGAGGCACAGAGGACTCGGGGCACGGACCCGCAAGCTAGGAAAAACTAGCTAGCTAAAAACCAGCAGGGTCAGGAAACTTCTGCCTCTGTTGAGAGTCAACACCATGGGCTCTCCAGTGGGACCGTCTCCTTCTGCACTCGGTCCCTCATGTCTGATCAGGCAAAGTGCCACCGTGCTGGCGACGGCCTCCAGCTGTGCACAGGAGGGCGGCAGTGTCGTGGAGCTCGGCGGTGGTGCGGTCAGGAGTCTGGGTGGCCCTGCAGACCTGCGGGCAGCTCACACTGTGCCAGGGCTGCAGCATGGCCCAGCTGGGGCACCGGGAAAGGACCCCCCCGCCATAGCCCAGGCACTGCAAACCTCTCCGTGTGCCTTCAGAGAGGATGCAAAGCCAGAGGCTCAGACCTGGATGCTGCAGATGCTCTGCCCAGGTCTGCTAATGCAGGCGGCTTCCTCCAACCTAAAGGTGATGTTCCCTACCCTTCCGATTGCAAAATGACTATGAAGGCCTTGTCCCATAATTGGCACCAGTTGCTTTCTTCTTTTGCCCCTTAAGCAGTTGCTGCTACAGCAGCTCTTGCCGCAAGTTGCCCCTGGCCCAGCCCGCGGTGTGATCAAAGCCCAGGTTATCCCAGGCGTCCACAAGCAGGAGCCCATAGAGCCAAAAAGCCAAGCTGCTCCCTTTTCCATCCACGTTTTCTACCCGGTTAAATTTGCATCTCTAGCAAGAACTCCCTGGGCACGACGACAGAAAAGCCTGCACGCTGGGAATTGAGGTTAGCGTGAGGTCAGAGCCACGAACCAGGATGGTCATTTAAGGTCCTGGGCACTTCCTGCAAGAGCAGGGATGAGAACGTGGCTGTCGTGAGCAGCCCCCTCCATGTAGATGTAAGCCAAGTGGGCTGGTTTCCACCCCAGGGTCCTCGGGTGGGAAAGGGGCACTGGTGCTCCCAGGATGCTGCATGCGTTGCACGAGTTCCCTCTAGCGACCAGCTCTGGGAGAGCACTGCAGTCTCCGCGCTTGGCAGGCCACGCCAACGTGCCCCTTGTCCCTGGGGACAGTGGGGAGAAGGGAAGATTAAAATAAAGGAGGCACCAGCTGGGGGATGCTCTTGGCTCAGTCTCTGGACTTTGAGCCTTGGAGAGGAGGGACCCCCAATGTGCGCACACCCACACACACGTGCACACCCCTTGTTCAGCGTCCCACACGGTGCCCTGCGTGGCAGGGTGTCCTGGAGTCAGGCAGCCAGGTGAGATGCTTGCAGGTACGTGCCCTGGAGGAGAGAGCGGTAAGCAGGGTTCTTGCAGAGACCCGGCTGGCATCGGGCCTGGGCTTTGTCTTGGCTGCTCTGTATCTTGGTGTTAAAATGACCTCTAGTGGCAAGACTGAAGCAGGTGAAACACCTCTTGCATCCGAGGCAGGAGTGTGCGGAGGAGAGGACAGGCCTGCTGCGAGATGCACGCACGGCTCCCTGCATCAGCCCCTGCATCTCTGAGACCCGGGGGAACAGCCTGAGCCTCTGCACCACGGCACAGTACACCCAAGTCCTGTCACCAGGACACATCCCAACTTAAAACCGTGCTAGAGAGAATCGTGTCCAAACCAGTGCCATGCGATCTGCCTGTGCACCCCTATGAGCTGTCCCTGCATGTGCATGCTTCCTATTTGCCCAGTGATGTGATGACTCTGAAGCCTACTGATGACAGTGCGCTTGGCAACATCTGTTAATTGTTTTGTTGCAGAACGTGGCAGCGGAAACGTCCCACCGTTCAGCACGAGGGGCAGGGCCCTGAGCTGTTTGTCATCCTTCTGCCTCGCTTCCTGGCAGCACTGGAAGGGGAGGAGAAGAGGTGCATGCCTCTTCCAAGCGTCAGGTGCTTTCAGCATTCCCTTTTTTTTGGCTACCAAAGCTCTCTCTCTGCAGCCTGAGGTGTCAAGGAGACACGGAACAGGTGGAGCAGAGGGCCCGGTTCATGAGCTTGGACTCGTTGGGGCAGGGGCACATTGCACGTGCCCCTGCTCCTGCTATAACTGCTCACTGCGCTGTGCCTGGTCAAGCAGGTGCCTGGGGGTAAGTCTGCTTTACAACAATAAGGGTCCTGCCTTGAGAGGCAGCCAACACGTTGCCCCTTCCTTGCTGGTTTGATGATCTCGTGTAGCGCTGCATGTTGTGAGATGGGGCTGGGGACCAGGCCTGCTGCGTCTGTGCAGCAGCCAGCACCGTGGGACTGGCCCCACGGGGCCCCGGGTTCTGGAGCCCAGCTGAGGGTTGCAGCAGTGAAATGCCGTGGCCCCTCAGCGCAGCAGGGCAAGCAGCATGCGTGGCAAGGGGCGCTGGCAGCTGCAGGGTGGGACGTGAAAATAGCCTCTTTGCTGCACCCTCGGGTGGGCGTTGGGGCGGACAGAGGCTCTGGGAGACGGGGCTTTGCTCTGAAGCAGGCGATTCTGTAACAGGCTGTTTAGTTGTGGCTACAGGGCACGCTGCACCGTGGACCCCTTCTAGCCCCTCGGACGTGCCCGCCTTGGCGCAGCAGCCTGGCTTCCTGCAGTGGGGTCTGTGGGTGGCATCCTGCCCTCCTTCCCAGCTGTGCGCAGCTCTGCAGGGTGTCCGTGAGCCCTCCCTTTGCAGACCTCTGCGCAGCAGCTGTTTAGGGCAACTGGACCAGCATTGGGTGCGTTTGCTCCCCAGGCGCACAATCGGAGCAAAGGGACCAACCCGCGGCTGTTCTGGGGCTTGAGGTTTGCAGGAGCTGGTGACTGCACCGGAGCTGTTCACCCCGGGTGTCCTATTCTGACCATGTCTCTGTTTCCCATGGGCTTCCCCTTGACAGCCTCCTTGGGTTGAACTCTGTGCCGTCAGGCAGGAGAATATCACCTGGTTAAATGGAGGAGCTGTGGGACTTGGAAGAAAATAATGCCGCTCTTTCCCGGCGCCCCAGGGTATGTCAACCTGTCACGGCCGAGACAGCACGGGGGGGCTGGGTTTAGACGTGGCCTCCCGTTCTGCACGGGGGCAGGCCCTTTCGGGAGAGAGCCTGTTTGTGAGGTCTGGCTGTTCCTTTCTGTGATTGCGAGGGGTAGGGAGAAGGGGGCATCTGGGGGAGACAAAAAGGGGGGAATTGCTGCAAGGGTAACGCCCGTCTCTGCACGGGAATGGCAGTCGAGGGGGGCGGGGGGCTCAGGAGGAAGGTGAGAGAGGCAGTGGCCCGCTCCCAACAAGAGGCAGGCGTCGGACCCTTCTTTCCACGCAGTCTCCTTTCAATGCAGATGGGCCTGGCAGGGCAGAGAGAGCCCTTGCTGTTCACGCCCAAATTGATAATGACTGAACGAAATGCATTTACTCTCAAGCAGAAGCATTCCCCCCACAAGGTCACAGAGGACATCGGAGGCAGAGCAAGGCTTTCGAACCAGGTCCCAACCTGGTCTGACCCTCATCTGGAGCAGCTCCAGGCACGGAGAAAGGTCGTCTTGTCCCTGCTCCCCCTCGCAGAGCCGTCCGCGTGCACGCTGGGACCGGAGCCAGCTGCACAGCCAGGAAGGCATTGAGGTCTTTCTGCGCGGCTCGTTACGGAGCCATTTAGGACTGCCCCTCGCACGGGATGGGGAAGGATGGTTAATTTTGTCACTTCTTTCATTGCGCTGAATAATTAGTTCCTGGGGATTCATTAAGCAGCAAGGTCACCTCAGGCGGTTCTCCGGCGCAAGCTGTGATTAGACTACGAAGAGATGCAGCAGCTCTCGCTGCAGCGGATAATGATTCTGCATCTCCTCAGACCCGACGATTGCTCCCGAGCAAGACAAGCTGCCGTGTTGAGCTCCACGGCCTGTGATTTCGGATGTTGAACCAGCCTGGGCAAAGGCAGAACACCTGCAAGATTTCAGGGCGGTGACTGCCGTGAGGCTAGTCCTCGTAGCAAACAAAAGTGTTTTCTTCCAGGGGATTCAGACAAGGTTTCAGTCCTGGGATGGCCCTTTTGGATGGTGCATCCCAGCCAGAGAGGAGTGGGGAGGCCTGTGAAGGGATGGGGACCTCAGGGGAGAGCTACGGGAGGGGGTGGATCTGGAGCAGAGAAGCCTGCCGCAGTGGTCAGGGGAATGGCCTTGCTCTGTGCTACCAGACAGTCCCTGCTTCTGTGCATCGAGTCAGCGGAGAGGCTGGGCTGGGGGGACAGGCTCGCAGCCCGCAGGATGCTCCCAGAAAGCTGGGAAAGGCAGGTGAGAACAGCCAGGCCAGGGAAAGGAGGGAGTACAGCACGCCAAGAGCACATGTAGTCAGAGAGAGCAATGAATGCCCCCCAGCACTAAGCCTAAGGGGCAGCTCCCAAGCAGTGCTGGGGGCTCAGCCCCGCTGCACCCCTCTGCAAATCAGACCCACCCTCCTTCTGAGAGGTCCAGGAGGGAGCTGGATGGGGCCGTGTCTGCACATAACGCGGTGCTGGGCCCAGAGCAGGAGCCGGGGGGGACAGTTGACATCAGCTGGAGATGGGGCAGATTTGCAAGGGGTCCTGTCCCTGCACTGTGAGGGCTGTTCCCACCGCCTGATGATGACGGACGCAGCCTAACCGACCATGCCCAAGAGCGAACATCTGGGTCAGCCGCAGGGCATGCATTCCTCCGGGTTGTTTTCATGCCCAAAATACCCTGCTCGCAAGCATTTTTCTGCTGGCAGAAACGTCTGGCAGGAAGCAGCCTGGTGCCCGTTGCCAGTATCGACAGCCAGGTCGGACACTACCTGACGTCACTCCGGGGCCTGGTCTGCGGGAGGGGGCTCTGCTTTGCAATGTGGAGCCGTAACCCCCAGAGGAAACTGCTCCTGGCCCAAGCCACAGCTAGACCGCAGCCTAGGCGTGTTCAGGGCTCGTCTACACAGGGTAATGCAGCGTGAGCACCTCTTGATCTCGTGTTTGAACTGCTGGGATGCCTTTGCCCTTCTCTTCTTGGCCCTGTGGTATGTGGGCGAGATTTCTGCAGTGAGGAGACTCTTGGCACTGGCCTTTTTTCCTTCTGTTGCCATGATGTGACGTTTTAAAAATGTGTTTGCTTCTAAAGCTCTGGTTTCCCAGGCAGGGCCACCCCAGCCTGACCCCGTTAACTCTAGCCTGCAGCATAGGGATGGGGCAGTCCCAGTCCCATTTCCTCCCCTTCCTGACCTGGTTGAAGATCTTCCTGCAGGGTCCCAGGAAAGGAAACGGCAAGCTCAAGGTGCCTGACCCCCCTGCACCCCATCTCTTCCATGCAGAGCAGGGCAGCCACGGGCATCCTCCATGCAGGGACCTCAGGGGTGCGGTGCCAGCCTGCGCAGAGAGCTCAAGTCAAGCTGGGTGCTCCCAGCACAAGGGTATGCACCAGCCCCAGCTGCCCCAGACCTTCGCCTGCCCTGCACTGAGCCCTGGATGCAGATCCCTGCTGAGCTGCCCTGCATCTCCCCAGGATTTGCTTCCCGAGGATGCAGGCTGTTCTCAGCCCCTAGATGGCACGATGGCTGCAGGGACCGTCCCCACACGGATGCTGCTGAGCCCTGCAGCAGCCAGAGAGGGAACAAAGCAGCGGCATGCAACGGGGATGAACGTGCTCTTGGTCCTGGCTGCCTGCCTGCTGGGCTGGGGCTTGTCAGAGCCTCCCTGAGAGGGGACACGCAGGCTAGGAGGGGATAGGTTGGCCTGGGGTGGATGGCAAGTGCCAGTGGGGAACTGGGAGGGAAGCACGGTCAGGTGTACTCAGATGTTGCTGGGAGAGGGGCTGTCCGGGGCGGCTTGGCAGAGCGAGGAGAGTGGGCACAGTGAGGGGAGGTTGCAGCAGGGGGATTGGGAACTGGCTCTTGCAGTTCTCTCTCGCGCATGCACGCATGCCCCATGCACGCATGCAGCTGTGTTTGCTGCAGATACGACCCAGCCCAGAACCTGCAGCTAAGGCAGTGAGGAGCGGGAAGGGGAGGACAAGTGAGAACCCAGGTGCCTGCCGGGGAGACCGGCCCCACAAAGATCAGACTGGATGACCGGAGGCTGGGGGGAGCCTGATTGACGCAAAGGACCTGTGGAGAGTGGCTGTGGTCTTGTACCCACTCCCTCCTAATGATCTGCTAGGACATGACCTGCACCCACGTGAACAAGAAGTGTTGGGAATAAGCCGCTTGCATCCGCAGCAAGGGAAAAGGAGGGGGCTTGGGCAGCTGGTGGTGGGGGTGTTGAGCGTTGTCCGTCTAGATGAAGTCCCTGATGCGGGTTGTGGAGCTTTGTGAAGCTGTAAGATGTTCCTGTGACCTGAAACAGGAATCTCAGGCCTGGGGAGAGCGGTGATCTAGGAGCCCGAGCTCTGAACTGACTGGTACAGCAACCTCAGGTGAAATCAGCTCACCTTTCCGTGCCTCCCTCCCTCCCTTCCTTCCACCGCGTCAGAGGTATAAAAGGAACCTACCTTCCGGCGAGCCGGGATGTGTAATTACTGTTTGTGAATCAGTGTCAAGAGCATGCAGTACAGACACCAATTAATCCTGACACCACATAGGTGAGGCATGTGCCTAGCCCAGGATGAATGCTGTCCAGAATTTTTTCGGACGGAAGTCACTCATTAGAGCAAGGCTTTTGCTCCACAGGCTGCCCTGAGCAGGGACAGGCACGCGGCAGACGCGCTGGCTGGAGCAAGGCCTGTCACAGAAAACATGTCAGGACAGGAAGAAGCATCTGTCCTCTACGCTGATATTTTTAAGTGGAGCCTCAGAGCATGTGACGCTGTGAAATCCACGCCAGCTCTTCCACCCCGCTGATGCCGGAGTCTGGCAGAGTCCCCCCTACACAATGCATCCGCTCCTAGCAAAGCGGCTGGCGGGAAGAGCATCCCCAAGCCTGCCCTGGGTTCCTTGCCTCTTTAGCTGAGTTTGCTTTTTTAAGGTCCTTGCTAATCTTGGCAAGGAGTTGTAGCAGTGCCAAAAACAGCCCAGCTGGGCCCAGAAAAATCAAATTGCTAGTCAACATCATAGGGTTTCTGGTCCCCTCTCCCTTCTCTGTTAATTATTTCTTCTTCCTTCCACTTCATAAACTGCAGAGCAGGTCTTCACAGATATTTATAATATTTATTAGCATTTAAAATAATAAATAATACCTTACTGAGGCCCCTGGGCCCATTCTTCCTAGTCAGTGCCATCCTAGAAGTCATACATCAACAGAGCAATGGAAATATGATGATATATGGCATGGATCCATCACCTGAGCCCCGGCATTTCAACGCAGCACTCCGCAAAGGGCTATCACCGCGATTATAGATGGCTGACTGATGGTACAGCCTGGGCCATTATGAACAAGTCAGATGGATCCTAATCTTTAATGGATGGCCCTGAAATTGGAATGGATTCTTCCATGACAAAGTACCCAGGTGTTTGAAGGGATGGGTAGAAAGACAGTGGGTTGGAAGCCTCCTGTAGGCTTAGGCAAAAATGGCTTTTTCTTGTGGGTCAAGGGAGGTAAGAGCCAAAAGCCATTCGACCCTGAACACGCAGCAGGGGCTAGGAGTCTGGAGGGCAAAATCCATTTGTGGTCTTTCCCCGCTTGCTCTTCTCAGCAGGCTGTTGGCGCTGCAAAGGTGAAGGCTGCAAGGTCTCTCTCCGGCTGCCCATCTTGAACACGGTCCAAGGCGGAAAGAAGTTGTGGTGGCCTCCTGCGCTCCCCTCCCCATGCCCGAACAAGCTGGCTATTGGGAGCGTGAGGTTTTCCCTGGCTCTGAGCAAGGACCACTACTCTCAGAATAATCCATCTGCAACCTGCAAAGGCAGAATTCAGTGCAGCTCTAATGACCTTTCACTTTTGGTTTTATACTGGACCGGATCCTCCCCACAGAAACCCTAGCTGCTTCTCTGCTGCCTTGCTGGAAAGCTGTGCTAAATGGGCAGCTGGTGATTCCCTTTGCACAGGGAATCCCCTGATGGCACGGATCTGGCTTAGGTCAGAGACTGTCACTGCTTTAAGCTCTTAATCATCAGAGCTATTTTGCTGCGAGCAGTCTGAGATACATCCTGAAATGGACTGATGCTACAAGAGGAACAGTGCTCTCTCATGCCTGCTAATGCTGCACGGTGGACTCCGCTCATCTTAAATGCATGTTCTGCACTAAAGGGCTGTCCTGCATGAATGTGTAGGTTTAAGGAGTGGGGTGGTTTTGTGCCTGTGCCCCAATTCACATGGGCTTTTGTCATCGTCTCTCTCTGGGGCAGCATTTTGAATGCTGGGTCAGGCATCCTTGCAAGTACTTGAAGCCAAGAACAGGTTGGACTTGTGGCATCTCATTTAAAGCCACACGAGAGCTGAGGCACTCAGCTGTCAGCAGCCAAGTTCAGGGCACTGCCTCCAGAAGTGGGGGAGACCCCACGACAACCCAAGGCACTCTCCATCTCTCAGTCAAAGGATTCAGTCAGTCGTGTCCAAAATCAGAAAGGACAAAGAGAAAGAAAAGCCATCTCTAGGCCGGCACAGAGGGAAGGTGATGGTACCAGCAAGGCCCTGAGACTGCCCTGTTCACCAGACAGAAGGAAGCTAGCATCACACAGCACACGGAGATTACTGAGAGGGGTGGCTAAAAGCTCCTCCTCACCGCGGAGAAGGGCTGGCAGCTGCAGGATGACTTCAGCTCTGGAGCTGTGAGCACCAAAGAAAACTGGTGCTGCCTGGAACTGCTGCAGAGCACAAAGGACAATGTGGGAACAGGGCAAGCTAAGAAACCAGTGCAGAAACCGGAGTCCGTGGGGACTGTGAAGAACTGGGACCAGGCTAAAATGGCTCCTTAGCTGACCTTGGTCATTGGACACTAGCAGTTGGTCAGGGACTGCTGCTGAACGGCTAATGGCTTGTGGGACTGAAAACCTTTGAGGGCATTGTATCTCTTACCAGGGATTTGAGATGCAAAAGAAGGGATTTAGTCAATAGGGACTCCTTAAAGATAGAAAGCTGTGACCAGTGAGAGTGCTGTATTCTCTGCCTTTGCAATTGGCTGAGAGTGAGTATGAACTTGCAGTGCGATGCTATGGTTAAGAGGGTTATTACAATCCCATTAACACGAAGGAGGGATGGGGGAGGGCAATATCACCTCTATTTGCAACTGGTGCAGCTGCTGCAGGAGTGCCATGTCCAGTCCTGGGGTCTACACAAAAAAATGTCAAAAAATGGGGGAGAGGGTCAAAGAAAAGCCACACGAATGATGAAAGGCTTGACAATATGTTTTACAGCAAGAGCAAGGAGCTCCACCCACTGGTCTTTTCCAGGAGTAAGTTAAGGAATGATTTGATTAAAAGGTCTAAGTGCCTGCATGAGCTCTCTTGATAACAGAAGGCTCTTCCGTCTAGCAGACGGGGGTACAACACATTTGAATGGGTGAAAGTCAAAGCTAGATCAATTTAAATTAAAAATCAAAAGCAACATTTTAGCAGTGAGGAATGAACCATTGGAACAATGTCACAAGTACTGTGGTGGGTTCTCCATTGCTGGACAATTTTTAAAATCAAGACAGGATGTTTTAGAAGACATCTGCTCAGCCACAGCTAATGCACTTAAAGCAGGAATTAATTCAGATCAGCCCTATGGCCTGTCATACAGGAAGTCAGATTTGGACTGCAATAATATTCCTTTCTGGCCTCAAAGTCTATGAATGGAAAAGAGGTCTTATAGCAGCTGTGTAGGTTTGACATTTCTGCCATTTATGTCTCACTTGCTCAAAGCATACACATGTCGCATGCTGGCTCTGAATCCTGGGGGGACGATCCTATTCTCCCGATAAACCGCACTGAACACCCGTGTAGACGTGTGCACGGTTCCCCATGTTTCTGGTCTGAACATCTTTGTTTGGATTACCTGCCTTTGGACTTCGAGTTTTGATTATGATGCCGAAGCTGGACTAGGCTGCCAAGGGCATCTGGCACAGTGATGTGATGTGGTGGTGAATCATGATTGCATTGCTACCGTCAGTCTGCGCACTGGGTAAATAATTATTAGAACGGGAAAGAACAGGACTAGACAACCCTCCGAACCCCCCAAATCCCCAGTGTATTCATTGTATCAATTATTCTTAATTAAAGTTTGGTACGACTATGAGTAATGCTGTGCTCACCATGGCTGTTACCTCAGTCAGGAGTGCTGAAGATGACAGAATACTTTGAAAGTCGGTGAAGTCACCGGCAGAGAGATTTGAGCAATTCCAGAAGTATCTCAGTGTGTCCAGGTAGTCTCAATCTAATACAGATCAATAACTGTTGCTCTCCAACTCAAGGTATCTCTGAGTTTCAGGCTACCGAGTTCTTTTCCTCTTTCGTAACCCTCACTTCAGGAAATTAATCCCAACAAAAGGAAGTCTGGATAGGGAAAGGCAAAGAACCGTCCTACCTATTTGCATATCGCTTGACAGCTGCAGTTGCAGTTCCAAAATTATTTATTCAATGTCTGCATAGTATGTCTGCCAAGTGCTGGGCACTTTCCAAATGGCCAGAGGCATGTTCTGCTTTAAGGAACTTGCAAGCTAATGGCTTGTGGCCCCACGGTTTATACGCCATGTCAGAGTTAAAAGGATCAGTGACACACACACTCAGTAAAAGGTGTTTCTGTTGGGATGATTATTCCCATATATTTACAGAAATAAGCTGTTTCCTAGATGATGCAGGTAAATTGGCAAGTGGTACCTCAAGTGGTATGTAGTTCCCTTGGCAGCTCGTAATGATGTCTATAAACCAAGCAGCAGACTGATAAAACACCTCTTCTGCACCAATTCTTACTTTTCTTTCTCTTTCCTGACCAATCTGCAAATACAAAACAAAAGCCTGGGACAAGTTCCCTTTTAGGTTGCCATGTGCAACTTAGACAATTTGCCACTGAAAGTGATAAAAGCAATCTTGATACCAGTGGGTGCACACAGAACTTGAAAGGAGAAACACTCTTAATGAGCATCATTCAAACAACCTTGACACAGCCCTGCTCTTTGTATAACCATTTAGAGCACAATCCAACTTCCATTGAAAACCCAGAGAGCACTCGCTTTGATTTTACTGAGGGGTCTCTCTACATGGTTGTTTAAATCATTAAAAGAAGCTTTAAACAAACATTTGGCAAATCAATGGTTTGCTATTTACCCTCCTTTTTTCTCCTCTGTGTGTGTGTGCGCGCCCGCGCATGTGTCAGATCATGGATTCCTGGAAGACTGTTATTCTTATACTGGATCTGATAAAACATCACACCACCTATTGCATAATTACAGTGCATTTCATAATCCCTACAGTGCTCTGGAAATTGTGGAAGATTAGTTCATTTTGTGAATCTGTGCATTGTATCATGGATCAGAAGCTTTAAAAAGTTTGCATGGGTAAGAGCAAGGAATGAATATTTTGGAGTGCACGTCTAAGTGACTTAGAAACACAAATACACTAAAAATCCATAGGACTTGTGTTTTAGTCATTTTTGTATATCCTACTCTTTGCATGTTTCTGAGTGAAAGAAATAGGTAAGGTTCATTTAGCCCTTGCTATTGTGGGGAGTGTTTTGTTGCAGAAGTACGGTGCTGCTCACATAGAATACTTTTGTTTAATGGTGTGTGAGATTAAGGTGATATAGGAATTGTTTATATAGCCTCACTTGGATTTTGATACTTTTCAATTCTATATAATGATATATATATATCTATATCTATATATACGTTGAATGATATATATAAAATCAGTCATCCTTTTCTTTTAAATGTGTATAGCAATCTTAACTGTATGTTAACATTTTTTAACTTCCTTTTTTTAAAGTATTTTAAAATGTTGTGTTTCTAATGCCACTGCAGACTGTGTCAGAGTTGCAATGGAAAAGCATCGACTGAATAATAATAATAATAATACATAGATATCAAAGATCTTATAAAAATCTATGTACATTATAATCTGCATATAAACTCCAAACTACCTACCCTACAGTTCATGAAATCCATAAAGATTATTTGTCATTTGAAGTCTCAGAGGTCCAAAGTTTTGTTATTTAAAATGTTGATGGCAAATTTATTTTTCTTTAGGCCCATTTGCAATCAAACCCATTTCTTAACAAATGCATTTGTTCACAGGTAGACTTATCTACATCACTGTCTACTCAGAAGATTACCCTTGCAACCATTTGTAACCAGAAAGGCTAGAAAACTAATATTAAAAAAACCCAAAAAACAACCCTATGTTTTGCAAAATTCAAATCCTGTGTTCATAAATGCACTTGCTGCACAACTGCTGCATAACTTTAAAATGCTGTAATATTTTTTAATTTATTTTTTAATTCGGCAATTACTGAAAAATTATGATGGCATTCGCGATAGGGTGTTTAAAAATTAATGTATACAATTACGTACATTTTGATCTTCTACCATAAACTACTGTATAGAGAAAGTGGCCACAAAGTAATCTTGGGGATTATTTTTTTCTAATGTGAAAACTATATATTTGTCATTAGTTCATTCTTTGTAAACAGTTCTTACCATATAGGCCTTAAAGGTTACACTAGTTACATAACACCGAGCAATAGTTCCTTCCCAAAAATTAAAAAAAAAGGTATAATTGGACACTACCCAGTATATGGACTTAAAATTGCAACCAGGAACTCCACAATCCTTAAAATATGAGAGCTATTTTCTATTTTCTTTCCTGTTTTATTTTCTCTGCTTCTGTGTCTATACAGATATATATATATATATATATATATAGTCTTCCTAGTTGCTTCTTAAATAGTGTTTCATTTCTCCATTTTAATTGCTTTGTTTCTTTTCTTTTCACTTTATCCCCAGCACATTACTTAAAAAAGAAAATATATCCAACCTGCATATCTGAAAGTCACATTTGTTTGTTCTGGTAAATGACCAATGTATATCATGAATATTTGGGATGATGATTAGCTCTCTGTCTATGGTCATTAGTGATGACTTTGGAAATTCATTCATTCATTCATTCAAGTTTTTACGGGATGTTTGGAGATGCAATTCGCCTATTCTGGGTCAAGAAATAATACAATTAACTTCTTTTGGCAATCCGGTCATCTGTATCCAGCCTACAAGTGATACTGGCACACTCCCAAGAGCTAATCCCTGTAACCTAGTTCTTTCCCAGTATTTGTTATCTTATTACTTTGTAAGAAAATCACTTGCATTCAGTAGCAGAGTACTTTTCAGAACAGGGGAATAGCAGCCTGCAAATCGTTTTTTCCAAGTATCTTTTGACAAACTTGTGCATCCTGACCATTTCTTCATTCTGCCCCTCTTCTGAGCATCCAACACAGGGGCGGGCAATTATTTTGGGTGGAGGGCTGCTTACTGAGTTTTGCCAAGCCATCAAGGGCTGCATGACAGGCAGCCAGGGGCAGATAAATATTAATTTTCTAAATTTTTAGGGGCCCCGCGAGCTGGATAGAATGGCCTGGGAGGCTGCTTCCGGCCCATGGGCCACATTTTGTCCACCCCTGATCTAACAGAAACCTAAAGAACATTGCACTGTTTGACACGTATCTAAATTACAAAATAGTTAAAGCCCACTTCCAAGAACAACAGAACTGTCCATAGGAATTTTTGCCAAAATCTGAATGCGTTTCTAAGAGATGTCAACAGGAAGAGTGGCCAAAATGAGTAGGTTGTGTTCAGAGTTCATGGCCCACCTCTGTGATACAGACTGTCTGTTTCCCACCAGTATCGCCTGTCCAGCTTGCTGACAGGTAACATGGTGAGCTGGGTTCGTCTGCAGTCAAGTAGAAGGAAGGGAAGAGCAACCTGAGTGCAGATAAATTGGTGTTTTCACCACGGGACATGGTACCATGGCTTCCTAGCTATCCTAAAGGTGCACCCATTGCTCCCATCAAAAGAGATCAGCTGGTACAACCAATGCTGGGATTGTCTTAAATGAAAAAGCCCTGTGTGAACCCTTGCAGGCTCAAGAAAGGGCCTTTAAGAGATTGTATTTAAACACATGGACACAGGTGGAAATTGGGATTTTTCTTAAGTAGAAGCTGACACCTTCAATACTGCTCCCAGTTTTGGTCCCCACCCATCAAAAAAGATATAGAATTAGAGAAGGTCCAGAGAAGTGCACCAAGGGTGATCAGTGATGTGGAGGGGTTTCCATATGGGGACAGACTAAAGGATCTCATAGAAAATTCAGGTTGAAGGGACGTCAGGAGGTCGCATCTAGTCCAACCTCCTGCTCCAAGCAGGACCAGCCCCAACTACATCTTCCCTGCCAGGGCTTTGTGTACTTGGGTCTTCAAAACCCCCAAGGCTGGAGACTGCACCACCTCTCTGAGGAGCCTGTTTCAGTGCTTCACCACCCTCCTCATGAGACAGTTTTTCCTAATATCCAACCTCAACTTCCCTTGCTGCAGCTTGAGCCCATTGCTCCTTGTCCTGCCATCTGCCCCCCCTGAGACCAGCCCAGCTCCATCCTCTTTGCAGCCCCCGGCAGGGAGGTGAAGGCGGCTATTCAATCCTCCTCGGTCTTCTCTTCTGCAGACTCAATCAGCCCACTTCCCTCAGCCTTTCCTTACCAGTCCTGTCCCCCAGCCCCACAACCATCTTCGTTGCCCATCCGCTGGACTCTCTCCAACGTGTCCACATCCTTTCTGCAGTGGGGGTCCACAGCTGGACACAGGCCTCCAGATGTGGCCTCCCCAGCGCTGAATAGAGGGGAAGAATCACTGCCCTCGATTTGCTGGCAGCGCTCCTACCAATGCAGCCCAGGATGCTGGGGAAGTATTTAGTATTTTGCAAACCCTTCTCATGTCCCCCCTTGAGCGTCTCATCTAAATGGACCAAACCTGGCCTCTTTACAGTGGACGATAAGATGAATATGCATCAACAGCATGTCCTTGTTGCCAAGAAGGCTAACATAGGGATTTATTATTTGCTCTCTCGCAATACGAGAACGAAGGGTCACACCATGAAACTAGTAGGCAGTACATTTAAAACTAAGACAAGGAAGTTCTTTAATGACCAGTGAGTCATTAAAGGGCAGAACTCCCTTGGCTGAGATGATGGAGTTGGAGCTGGTCCTGCTTGGAGCAGGGGTTGGGCTAAATGTGACCTCCTGATCCAATGCATTCGTGGCCACCAGATACGGTGCAAGCCGACAGCGTAGCCAGATTCACCAAGGGACTGGACTCGTGCTTGGAGGCAACGGGCATCAGCAGCTACAGAGCATGGGAACGAGGGGCACGGCCTCTGCATCAGAAGTGCCTGGACCTTAAATGCTGAAGGTTGCAAGGGAGAGAAGGAAAACCCTGGTCAGACCCATTCACTCCCTCCTTCAGCCTCCACTCTCTGCCGCTGTGTGACGCTGGACGCTGGGCACGCCGGACCTAGGCTCTGGCGCCCTAAATAACAGCCAGTCTTATGTTGTGATGAAGAGAGAGTGCTTGTGAGAAAAGAAATGCAAGAATCTATAACTCTTGGTTCAGAGATGATACCTTTTATTAGACCTACTAAAAAAATCGCCCCAAAAATTGTCTTTTTCTGCAAGCTTTCAGGCTCACGCACCCTTCATCCAGCTCAGGGAGAATTAAAGATGGTAAAAAGTCCGCATTGGCGAGGAAAAAAAGCAGACGAGGTTCTCTGGGCAAAGTGGTCTCTTTTATTAGACCAGCTACAGTTGGGAAAATTGTTCTTTGCCAACTTCAGGGCACAAACAGCGTTGCCTGTCTGCAGCCGTTCGGGGTTGGCCCCGATGATCGCCCGAGGTCCCTTCCAGACTTCCTCCTACGAATGAATGAACGATCTATGACTCGTTAGACCAGCGCTTCCCAAACGTCTCCTCAGCACGACCCCCTTGAGGGCCCGTTTCCCTGTCTCCTGGCCCGCAGCCCCACACGTGCTGATGTTGGGACCCCTTTGGGGCAGTACTGCCAACTCCGTGGGCGACCGGTGCCTCCTGCAAAAGCTGGCGTCGGCATCGGCGGTGGGGCCAGGGCTGGCGGGCACCCCGAGAAGCTGGCATCAGCACCAGCAGTGGGGTATGGCCCTGTTGGGGGGGCACATGCCCCCCTCCCAGTCGCCTATGGCCAGCTGTCATGGTTTTTGGCGTTGTTCTTGAAGTCAGGAGCGTGAAAAACGAATGGAAATAGAGATAAAAGAAAGAGCTAAGGTTTTCACGTTCCCCACGCATAGACATTAAAAGCAAGACCCCCAAATCATGAGTTGGCGATGCCGCCACAGCTTGGGGGCCGCTGCCTCGGACCCACGAGGCGGTGAGCAACACCTCTGTGGGGAAGTGAACGGCTCTGCCAGCTCGCCCACCTTGGTGCGGGTCCCTGGCTGGGGCACAAGGGGCCACCATGGGCACTGAGGGGACATAGGCACAACATGGGCACTGAGGGCGGTCCCAGGCAGTAGCCCCGCCTCCGCCCCCCACGTGTCACGTGAC
>NW_005842225.1:1064564-1086967 GCF_000455745.1 Alligator sinensis
ATCCCCCCAGACCCTGATGCCCCCCCGATTCTGTTGTGTCCCCATCCCTCCCGTGTCCCCCCACATCCTGGTGCATCCCTGTCCGTCCCCATCCCGGTGCCCCCCCAAGATCCTGGTGTGTCCCCATCTGTTGTGTCCCCCAAACTTGGGGGGGGTACCAACCCCCCCTGCAGTCACATGGGGTACGTGGAGCTAAGAGGAGCCAACCAAGTACAAATGTTGTGTGGAGGAGTGCCGTCATCTTCACGGTAACCACCCTTTGAACACCGTCATGGAGGGTGGTAAAGATTTCGAGGAGTACTTGCATGTGCTGTGGCAAGTCTTCTTGCTGATGAAAGTGTTGGTTACCACCAATATTTACAGCTTTCGTGGTTCTGAAGCCAGCAGAAAAATATACGTGGAGGTTTTACAGGGCTAACTCCCCACATTTTTTTGGTTTTTGGGGGGTCGGGGGGAGGAAAAGAGGTTGAAACATATATTTGTAATGAAACAAGGAGTGATTTAGCCTGAAATGTGTGCTCTTTGTTCTAGTTTTATTTAACGGTAGGTTAGTTTTGTGTCTGTTGTGAGATTAGAAATGGTTATTGGGAGGTAGGGTTGTAGGAGTGAGACGCGGTGGGACGGTGGGTGTAGTGCCACTTCTTACATCTGGAGCAGACACTTTTTTTTTTAAAGCCGTACTGTTCATATAACCACTAAAACAGCCTTTCAGGAGAGTTGTTTGCATATGTGGACATGTCTGGGAGTTTCTGGTTAATGCAGATCATTTTCGTTTCTTCATCAAAGACCAAACATTCCTGGTCATTCACAGACTCTTTCAACTTCAGCTGGCAAACGGTCCAAAAAGAAGTCGATTGCTTCCCTGCAAACTAGTTGTACCAAGGAGTATACCACCAAGGAGGGTATTTGAATCTTAATATATTCAGCACAGTTCATATGACTCATACACACATCAGAAGTCTCTGAAAATACCTTTAATTGTGTCATGTGAATAGGGCTGATCAGTCATCAGGATTATTTACTATTTCCTAAACAGAATATAAATTGAATCGACCAGTTGTATGGTTATGGATTAAAATTAGAATTAAAAATAGAATTAAAATTAACTTCCAAAAACTTTAGAAAGTGTCTTATTTTGTAATATTCTCATGTATTCAGTATTTTTCTTTTAAAAGAAATGCTGTCAATTTTAAATGACAATCAAAGTATTCAGGTATTGTGTCTGTTTGTGTGTGTACCTTCCTGCTTTTTTGGAATTTTTTTAAAGGCATTTGCCTTTTTTTAAAATCATTCTCCCTTTTGCTGTGTGGTTATGCACAGGATACTCGGCTGGGGGGGTGTTGAAAAAAGGGGGGGGGAAATTACAGACAAGAAAATATGTCCTAATTCATCAAAGGCAGAGCTAAGATATTACTTGCATGTAGGTAAACATTTGTTAAGGAAATCAAATTTTAAAGATGATATGGCATTTTAAAGGTTAAGGTTTAGGGGCTGCCAGTGATGACACCGTCTCCCTACATATAGCTAAATGTTCATAACGCTGAACAAAACTAGGAGAGGTTTCTTTGCGGGCAGAATAATATTTACAGCATGCAGTAGTAATTGGAATAATTTACAGTTAAAGTATACATGCTATACTGCTTCATTTAAAGGGCTTCCCTGCACAAGAAAATTTTAAATGTCTCTAACTAGTATTAATGCTCTTCTTACAGTTATTGGGACCCTAATGTAAATGGCCAGGTGGCAAGGCTCACTATTTTAAGCACCTAGTGTCAAGAGTAGTATCTAGTTGAGAACAGCATCAGAATTAGCAACACTGAAAGGGAAGAACCCGAGCTGTTAACAGAAGAAAACTTACGGAAATAATTCAGTGCAGTAGCAAGAACATAGGAGTATTTCTAAAATTATAATTGCAGGCTAAGGGAGCAAGGAGCATATAGAACTAATCAAGTTCCATCAATATTAGTCTTTTCCTCTGGGTTCTGTTTGGCTACAATCTGACTTTTGTCAGATATTTAATAAATAAACATTTTAATTACTGTAGAACTGAGCGTTTGTTGTTTGTCTATGTGGTTATTCAATCAAGAATTGAAGTAGATGTTACAAAGTGCAAAAAGTGATGTTTCTTCAAGACTATATGAAGTAGTTGGTTTGTTAATAAAATACTTTATTAATCCATGTCCCACTCCCTGAATTTTGATTGTCTGCCTTTACTGCTTAGACATGCTAAGGTAAGGTAATGGATTGTGCGGGGGGGCAGGAAAGAAGAAAAATCTATAATGAATTTGCCACCCTATAGTAAATTTTCATTTTGTTTTTATTTGACTGTACTTAATAAATACTCTAGTGTACTTTAATATTATACAAGCCAAAAATAAAGGCCTTTTCTGCACCTTCTTGTACTTGAGAAGGCACAATACCCAGGAAACCTGGAGGAAAAATGCAGTTTCAAATTTGCTTTTTTGACCTTTATGGAAGAAGTGAGATTTTAAGAGTGATATGGATGAGGTATAATGGTGGCTTAGAGAACTAAAGTGAATGGTAAAAGATAATGTGATAAGTCATGGCACTTGCTGATTACAGCTTCTTGCTCAGGCAAGATGGGTAGAAGAATAGATGGTATTTGAGATGTAGCTTCCAGCAATCCAGCAATTTTAATGTTTCGTGTTAGAAATGGAACACCTTGTTTTATACTGTGTATAAGCAGTATAAAGCAGTACTTGTACATTTATTGACGTGTGAACTTTGCAGTGAAAAACTTTATGCACATAAGTAATTCCATTACCTTTTTCATTTCAATGTATAATATCTTTTAGGTAGTTTTGTTGGCAACTTTCAAAAATGAAACTGTCAAGCAGTTTCATAGCTTGCTTTTCTTTGCCATGTGCTGTATAAGCTTTGTTACTTACATGGTGAGGATAAACAGCAGTCAGTGTTCTGCCTGATCTAGTAGGCAGTTTGTGTTAGGCTGGTTTAAACAAGGTAAGAAGTGCTTCACTTTGTGGCCTTCTCTATACTAGAGACTTGCGGAACTGGCTGTTATGCTTCTCGAGTCAGATGATGGATTTCAAATTCAGCATTGAACATTTGTAGTATGCCTTGTATTCTTCTAGTATTAGCCAAGCTGTTCTAATTTTTTATTGCTTTTTGAAGCAACAGTTTTAGTGAGACTTGAAAAGATGGTTGATGCACTTTGGGAAGCAAGTGAGAAAACTGCTTGAATTGATTTAGGTAGTCTTCATGCACACCATGACTAAAACAGTTCAGCCAGAACTGATAGTGTCAAATAATACTTAGTCCTGCTGAAGTGTAATTTATTTGTCACGCTCACTTGTGGATGCAAAGTGTTACAACTAGTTCTAGGAAACTAGCAGTGATTAGCTGACTGAATATGCCTGAGGTGTGCAAGTTTATCAAAGATTGTTCTCATGCTCAACCCCACTACTCCTACACAGGAAAAAATGTAAGATCTATTTCTTAAAGGTGACTATAGGTGCAGTAAATCTTTACTTTTTGCAGCTTTGTGGCTTGCGAAGAGCTAGTAACTTTTTTTTCCTCAAGGGTATTCCAGTGCTAATATGAAGGATCATCCCAGGTACAGCATTGCCCCAGTGGTGCACAAACAATTCTTCTGCCACAATCCCATGGTGCTGCATTCACTGCTTAGGTGATTGGTCTACTGTTTCTGAAATTGTGTGGTCAAGTTGGCAGGAATCCTTTAATTGAACAAAGAAAATTAGCCACACTGTAGAGTTTAATTGCATATTATGTTATGTTAATAGCATTTTCTGTTGCTTCTTTGAAAATGCTGTAATTCTGTTGTTGTTATGCTTTTGGTAAGAGGCTGTTGTGTTGGGTGGCTTGAAGCTGCTCTTTTGCCCCTAGTGGCCGCGTAAGATGACACGGCTTCAGCTAAGCTTAGGCATCAAATTGTCTGGATCAGTCTAGTACAGGGGTGGGCAAAATGTGGCCTGGAGGTTGGATGCGGCTCACCAAGCCATTTTACCTGGCCCGTGGGGCCCTTAAACATTTTAGAAAATTAATATTAATCTGCCCTGGGTTGCCTGTCATGCAGCCTTCTATGGCTTGCCAAAACTCAGTAAGCGGCCCTCCGCCCAAAATAATTGCCCACCCCTGGTCTAGTACAAGGGTCGGCAGTGTTTTTAGGCAGAGTGCCAAAAACACCCGCAGCGTTGACTTGTAAGATGTTGGTGTGCCAGGGGTGGATGGGGGCGATCAGCGAAGGGCCTGGTCCTTATTGTGGCAGCGCAACCCAGCCCTTCCCTGCTGCCTGTCCCAAAGTGTGCATACCAGGCAAAATGACTTCATGTGCCATGCTCTGGCACCTGTACCAGGGGTTGTCTACCTTTTATCTAGTGTGAGACTAGGTATTTGAGCAGCTAGGGGAGATCAACCTTGCTACAGGGGCAGTCACTGCTATGAAAAGATAAAGAGTTGAACTTCCTATATCGTGAAGCTTGTGACAACAGCAGTAAATCTAGTTCAAGGCAAAGAATATTCTAATTTTGCAGTGAACTAGACATCTTTTAGACTTATTTCATGACGGCAGAGGTGGTTCTGTATCATATGGAGGTACCATGTAGGATTTGCTGAGGGGTCAAGAGAATAAGGGCTCCATGAACTGTTTGGACTAGTGGGCTATCCTATTACAATCTTATGATGCATTTTGGTGGAGGCAGAGAGACAGCAGCCAAGTCCGTTTGGCAGGACCAGATTTTGAAGAGACAGCTTTCACCACCTGATTATATGACTTCTATGAAACAAGTGGAAAGCAGGACTTGAAGGTTTCTGCTTCTCATAAATGTATGTAATATTGTTTTTAGCGGCTTGGTACTCTTGCGTGAGGTTGGACATGTCTACTTCCTCATCTATTCAACAATTATCCCCTGCAACCTAAAAAACTAAACAGTAGCTAAGAGACTCGCTCAGTGATCCTCAGTGTTAATTGGCTTGTTTCTCCCCATAATTCTGTAGCATTGACGTACCACTTAAGGGCTGCTCTTCCTTGTCAGAATAGGAGCGCTTGTCTCTGTGTGCTGATCAGTTTATTGTGCCGTGCCATGTGGCCCAGTCCAATGATGAATTCAAAAATTGAAATCAAAGTAAAATTACAAAATAAGAATTTTACTGCAAGAAATGATGTATTGGCCATTATTGGCATAATTTGCATACGGCACAGGTTATTTAAAGACCAAGGGACTAACAGGCTTGAAGAATTAAGCTGATCTAGATGATGTGGCAGTGTAGTGCCAGACGGACCTTTGCATTTGTCAGTATTAAATAATTGAAGGGAATAGTTGGGGTTACTCATGCTTGATCTCTAAATTTGTGTTCAGGAAAAAGACTGAGTATTGTAGTGAACAGTTCAACTAAGATGCGTTGTGCAGGAGGGGTCAAAAATAACTCTACCATTAACTTATCTCCCTTTCCCTTCACTCCTTCAAATTTCCATTTTTCCCTAATGCCATGAAGCACATTATAGAAGACTGATGAAAAACGTAACCTTTAATAGTCACATTAGTGACTGACAAACATCACCTTCATTGCATACTTGGTCTTAATCTGGCGTACTAATTAACCTTTACAAGGTTTGTGTGAATTCTGTGTCCTTTGTTCAAGACGAAGGTAGCCTGAGACAGGCAATAGAATTTGAAACTGAATTGGAATTCTTAATTTGACTGCATCAGGGGACAGATGGAGCATCCCTGGAGTTAGCTTGCTGTTTACTTGTTTTATTGTTGCGGCCACACCAGCAGGATGGATGGCCGAGGGAGTTGTGGTGTCAGGTAGACTGGATTTACAGTGGTGAATCACTTCATAACATGCTTGGTCAAGGACCACAAAATGAAGGCTTCTTTGAAACGGAGGATGGAGCACAGTGTCATTGAACCCTTTCTGGGCAGAAAGGAAAATTGGCATATTGGTGTGCTGACTTAAATTATAGTGTTCCTTTTGTTATTGTACAAATATTATTTTATTCTGATATTGCAGTTGTGTTAATGTTTTGTTATACACAAACACAGTTTCTTAAAAATAAAAGGTACTGTCGCTAATAAATTGGATAGACTGTTCTTTAATAGGAATACAATATGAATTCATTCTTTAGAGTTTTTACCCAAGCTAATACAATCCTTATTGAAGCATAAGAAAAATAAGTATCAAGGCTCTAACTTCATCACGATCAAAACAGTTCACAGAAGCGGTTGTCAGTAAAGCACTGTCATTTCAGGATCACTCCTCCCCACATTCTCTCACCACATAGGTTAGCATAATTAAATGTGAAGTAGTAGAAGCTCACAACAAATAAAATAAACATTTTTCCATTCCATTTCCAATCCTCAACTATCTGTTCAAAAAGGTATATGCAAAGCGCTTCTAATAAGGGCGGTGCTATATTTGCAGGCTTTCACATCGCTGGTGTCAAACTGCATAACTGCGCTATTATTCCTTGGCTGCCTTTGTTTTTTTACATATTAAATTGAATGCAGTCAGCGAATGCTACAGTTGTTAGACCAGGCATTGAGCTGCCATCCCAAGTCAACAGACCTTTTCATCTCAGTTTTTGAAAATTGTGAACTGTCCTCATACCACACCTGCTGTGTATCTTTAAATTGGCATCTCTCTAGGCTGGATTTATCTAGAAATAGCTTTGTTTGCCACGGGTAAATTTGGGGGGCAGGATCAACAGATTTGGAGTGGGGTAGAGACATGACCTCCATTAGCATTGTTCAGTGAGAAGAGTCATCTTTTGCCCATTTTTGAAGAGCCTTTGAGAATTTGTGGATCGTGCTCATTGCCTAGGCATCCTTTAAATATATTGAGGAATCTGTCATAGTCCTCAAAACTGAATTGTAATTCAACAGTATCACCATCTGTTACTGTGTCCAGAAATACATATTGAGGTGTGAAGACCACAGATTGAATGTTTGGGTTTGTTTAATAGCTCCTTCTACAGTCTTTGTCATGCTCTTTGCCTGGATCCTACCACCGTCTCACTCCATATTGCCATTTATGTCTTGTTGAACAGGAGAATCTCCTAAGTACTCTTCGAGTCTAAGCATAACTGTGGGTAGGTAGTTAACTGCCATAGATATTTGCTGATACTTTACGGTAAGAGGAGGGCCATCCTGGCAGTACAGCACTGGAGCTAGTTTTCCCCAGACATGAAAAATTCTCATTCTCACTCTACAGCTGCTGAATTTTAGTTTGCAAATAATTTCATTAATTGATTTGGCTCAAATCACAATGACAGAAGTTAATGCTGTCTCCTGAATGTTACTGTCCAGCGTTGTGGAGAACCAGCTACTCCAGACCTAACACTGTGTGACGGAAAGTCCGTCGTGCTGGTTGAACTTTTCGTGGGAGGTCATTACTACTTTATAGAAGTGCTAACTCGAGTTTTTCTTGATGAGCAGTTGAGTATTTGGTGTAGTCCCTGTTTTGAAAAAAGGCCTCGGAAAAAGCTCCAGCATTTAGGGGCTTTTTGGGGAGTTTCCCCCTTTTCAGGAATTCGCTAAACATAAAATAAGATATTCACCACGAATGCAGTTCTTGTACGCTTCCTAAAGACATTTTAAGAACCTCCCGGAAAGCAATAAGAGCTGGGCTGGGAGCTGTTAGACCTGAAAGTACATGATTAATGTGGATGTATTGCTTGTTGTTTCTCACATCGGTGCTGTCATGCTGATTCAACTTCCAAAGGAACAGGATACTAGCACATGCCAGTGGGTGTGCTTAGAAACAAATATACTGTCATGTGCAACTCCTCCCTTTTCCACGTTGACCATCTTCATGGAGTTCAGGTTCCAGATTTTTTGTTTGAGGTCCATTGAAAGCTAGATGAATAGTTTCTCAAGGAATCAGGTATTTTTTTCCCTAATTCATACGTTTGAAGGATGTCACATATTTTATAAACCAATATTAATCACCTGTGGGTGAAGACCATGCATAGAAATTTGACTCGAAGGAAAAATTCTGAGAATTTATGAGCAAATGAAACAATGCATGTCTTTATAATGGAGCCCTTAATGCTATCTTAACTGTAGCATCCAGTTCCAAGTCAGGTGTTTGCCCATGCCATATGCCTTCAATAAGACAAGAGAATGGTACTGAATTTAAAAGGGGAGGATGTTTCCTATCAAGCTTGATAACTTTGTTGGATATCTGTACAATTGTGCAATAAGGAGTTGAAACTGAGGTGCTGCTGAATTAGCAAAACTGCTTCTCTTCCATCATTTTCAAGGCTTCTGATATCCTGTGACAGCTACTTTCTCTTCATTTTTTTTGGTGCTGATTATGCGGTTAAGTGGTATAATTATGTTACAAAGTAGACTTTAGGTAAAAGATAGCAGGCTAATAGACAGAAAATCTTGCAAATTGTAAATTTTGCCAGGTTTTGGATCATTTAAGTATGAAGGCCTGCTTGATTGCCTCTCTGGCCATATTACTATGTAGAACTTGAAAAAAAATCAAAGTAAACATTGTCCTTGTGTATATTTGACCACTGAATACTTTAAGTGAATGGAGATATGCCATTAATTAGTATGGATCAACTTTAACATTGCATTCTTTCTTGAAAACTTCTTCTAGATTTGTGAATTTTCAGTTAAACATTCTCCCAGGTAGTTTCTTGAGTCTCTTTTTGTTTTTTCTAATTAAAATATGTATCTTGGGAATGGTGGTGATATTTTTACCACTTTTTTTTTTTCTTCAGAATACACAGATGAGAGTGCCCTGATTCCTAAGAATTCATCAGTAATTGTTAGAAGAATCCCTATTGGAGGCGTCAAATCTACAAGCAAAACATATATCATGTAGGTATTCATAAAATCTAGTACTCTTCTTCAGCTGTTACATCTCTTAATCTTTAATATCCCTTTGGGTGAGGCTTACTTTGTTAGAAATGTTTGAACTTAGGTTGAGGTTCTGCTATCACGAAAGCTGCTGCTAGTACTCATTGTAGCTGGAGGAATTGGACCTGAAATTTGCCAGAAAGGTGTTTTAAAAACTGCAGGCTTACTAAAATTCCAAATTACTCAAATTTCAGACTTTTTGGTTTCTATCAAAGAATTGTGTTTGGCTTATTCTTTGGGCTGGTAGTTTAAGGTCTCAAAAGATGGTCTTACCTGTCTTCCATGGAAAGAGAAGATTTTGTAACATTTTTAGAAAAGAAACTACGTAACATTTGCCATACAAACTTATGTGTGCACCTTCTGACTCATTCCTTTGTTGCCATACACTGCATATAAATCTAATATATAAATTCCAATCCCAGAAGTGGCTGTTACTCTGTAGTGGATGAGTGTTTGTTTTGTTTTTGGGGTAGGTTTTTTTTATATCTGTTTTGGGCCAAGGAAGTACTTTTACTAAACATAAATTACTAATATTGAGAGAGGTTTGGGTTGTAGCCGTGTTGGTCTAAGGACATATTGAGACATAATATTGAGAGAGACATTGGAAACTTGCATAGATGCAAAATGTTAAAGGCCAAGTCCACTAATCCTGCACCTTGCACATGCTAGAAGTTTCATTTATGGAAGAGAGACCTAGCAGATTCCAAGAAATCATCAGTGCTTTTTAGTAAGGCAAAAGGAGTAAGGTCCCCAAGTATGTCGTTTTCCATGTGTGGCAGTGGGAGTGGACAGTCCCTCTTCAATTTGAAATTCAGCCCTTTTACATGTGAATAAGAATAATTCTTGTTATCTTCTAATTCAGTTTTTATACCATGTTGGTACTGTTGAGCTCTAAATGTTCACTTCCCAGTTAGTCCCTGTAATATCAAATGGCAGATGACTAAAATGTCAGAAATTCAGGTAAACTCAATTGCAGCTTTCTTGCTATCGTGTGTAGATCATCCCTATTTTGCATTGGTTACACGAGCTTTGCTTGAATGATTCAATTAATCCCTGGCTGGATAGATACCATCTCCTCTTTCCTAGTGCTGCTTCAGAACTAGGTGCTTAGATTCTAAGAGTAATAATGACCAAATAAATAGCTGGATAAAAATGTGCAAAGAACGGGGTAGGAATGCTGTGTGTTGCTTTCTCCTTACAGATGGTCAGCTACTTCTCTGTTCCTCCTAGCTGATGGAATAGAAGATTCATTTAAGAGTACCCGCAGCCTGTTAACTAGCCTAGTTATTAAGGTGCTCAGTAATATAGTTAATTAAAAAACTAAGCAGCTTTAAGATTACATGCCCCAAAGGGTATCATTATTGTGGTATGTTCAGTGCCTTTTAAACTTTGCTATTCATATTGTAGCATGTTTTTAAAGGTAATTGCATTGAAAAACAAATCTCTGTTAATTTTGAAAAGCTCCTTGCATAGCCCCAGCTTTGGGATATATACAGCTATGAACCTGAATCTGTTTTAACAGTGAAATTTGGAAGTGTGCACCCCCTCTGTAGAATTTATGAGCATCTTTAAACTGTCCCAGCTTAGAGGACACTTTAGCGAGCTGCATGAATTAATAACTCTTATTAGCTGTACCTACACTTGCATGCCTAATTCGCCATAAAGCATGCAGATCAGTAGTCAATACATGGAATCTCAACAAGTTTTCAGTAAGAGATTTCCTAAATACTGTAGAATATTCAGGATTATTTTTAATCACGTTCTGGCAATTTAAGACCTTTTTTTTTGTCACAGGACTTCTAAATCGCACAAAATCCTAGAAACTACTTTCAGGTGACATTTCTACTACTACTTTTAGTCAACATAGTTTATATAAAATGTTTAATATTTGGGCACTTTAATGGTTAAATGTAGCAGTTCTGACCACTGTGTTTGGGCTTCCACAAGTTCTTTTGTGAGGACTGCTGGTTTATAGTATTGTAGTCTTCACTAAATGATTCTGCTTTGCCATACTGATTTAAGAAAGAAAAAGTTTACTTCAAACTTTCTAGACTGTCAGTGTTATTTTCCAGAAACTAAACGTCACATCTGATCTTAAATTAATTTATTAGGAATATGGAAGTTGTTTGGACAAAAGCAGTTACAGATTTGGGTGGATCATTATCTTACTAGATTACAAAAATGTTATGTAGAATAATTCACGTTTAGAATGTTTATATAGCGGCAGTCAAATATCCAAAGACTTGAGTTTTAAATTGTTTTTCATGTATTCCGTATGCGAATCTTAAAATGTTTTTTGACAACCCAAAGCAACTTAAGTAATAATTCTGCCTGAAACAAAAGCACTTTGTATGCAGGTGTGTTAACTTCCACATTCCCTAAACAGTGTTCCAGAACTCAAAAGTATTGGCAGTTTGTAATATAGTGTTTTCACTCTTCTGTATAATGAATTCAAGCACTTGTAGATATTCTGACAACCTTTATTTCTTGTTCTAGAAGTCGAACTGAACCAGTGAGTGGACCATCAAAAGCAGTATGTAAAAACACAATCTCACACTTTTTCTACACACTGCACTTAACTATAACCAGTAATGTAGAAATAAATTTTCTAAACATTAACTTAAAATACAATTTCTGAGAAAACACAGTATATATTTATATATATTGTAAATACAATGTATTTAATACAGTATAGTAAAAAATGAGCAATGGTATCGTTTGCACACTTTTTAATGTGAATTTTGGTATTTGTGCCAAATAATGCGTTGTATTTCATATTGAATATGCCAGAATATTTCCTGTATGACTCTGTGTTGTACAGATAATGTATGATCGTTTTCAGATCATGTAGGTTCAAGGTTTGCACAACTGAACATGATGCCATGTTCTACATCTGTCTGTCTATAGTTAGTAATATGTATGTTTGTACGGGTTGTTGTGTGCTTTTTGTTTCTTGCAATAAAAATGTTTGGAGTGTATATTTTGCCATTTTCACATTGTATCACTTAGCTTTTGTTTTTAATACTTTTTTTGCCTAATGGTTTTTGAAAATGTTATCAAAAACCGCAGAGAAACCATTATTGTTAAACTTGGTATTGTTTCTTAATTCTGATGTGGGGTTCACACAAATGCTGGAATGAAGATTCCCCTACATTTTTCGTGAGCAATTTTGTGCAGTCAAATGATTCATCTTGCTGTCCTGAAATATTTTGAATATTTATATTCCTTAAAATTGTACTGTTAAAATGACGTTGTTTGGGCCCCCTCTGAGTACATAAATGTCTTGGGAAGGTTACCATGGGTGTGAATATCTTATGGTCCTCAAAGTGGTATTCTGAATTTCTGTGTATGGCTTTTGTGCTTTCTTTGGTTCAGCCTAGCTTAGTAGGGTGCCTGCAGGCTAAATATCTAAAACTTGATGTACAAATTGTAGCAAAGGCTAGACCTTTGTGCAGTTTGAGGATGAAAACCATATGAACGTCAAATCTTGTTTGCAGCACCCGTGATCTCAGTGTTTTCTGACTCTGGTGCTCCCTAAGTTATTGATGGCTAAGCCTTTCTTTAGAATATCACCACTTTAATTTTTACATTTGAAAAAAAAGTTGGCATTTTTTTTAGGTTTGAAAAACTTAGTGTCAGTCTGTTACTAAATGCAGATCAATAAGATACATGAGCAAATATTTATCTTATGATGGGCCAGATTTTGATTCACTGCTCGTGTTGAACATTGTGCAGAATTCAAGAAATTCAAAATAGTCCTAATTAGTATCCCAAATTATTATTTGGTGTTTTTATTTTTCACTTTTAAAAACAAAATTCATTTTTAACTAGAATGGTGAGAGGCATTATACTAATCTTGGATTATTGGATCTGGTTACTTGATAGGATGTTAGGATAACGAAATCTAGAATTTTCTGACCTTTGGGCTTGCGTTTTATGAAGAAAATAGCTTCTGGTTCTCATGAAATGATGTGCAGTCAATCTAAAATACAAACCTTTTTAATGTAAAGATTTTAAAAGCTGCTAAAACCATAATCTAATATCTAAAACTCTATTGGCAATTGATTCAAATTTTTTCTTACATAAATGTGTCTCAGCACAAGTCCATATTTGTTTGATTGGCCTAGTTACCCCAAGTAATTAATGTACTGCATTTATGTAAATCACATTTACAGTATTTGATCTAATTCAGATGAGTCTTTATTTATTGAAACCAGTTCACTTTCCTTTTTGTTTCCTAGCATGTGTATAAACAAACACAAAGAACATGTTGATGAATAAAGTTAACATTCTCTTAGCCTTGTGTGTTCCCTGGCATGTCTGTATTACATTTCTAAGTAGCACCTTACTCTGAGCTAATGTAGATTTTTTTTTCATTTAAAAAATGTATCTTAGGAATGGCTATATTCTAGTTAGAACTGCTTCAGTTAAAAAGGAAGCAAAATAAAACATTTTCCTTTTTTTTCTTGTTTTCATGATTGCACTTGGAAAACTGTAATTTGGGCGTGATCTTGCCAGTCCTCTATATCTGTTCAACCTCTGTGAATAATAATTCTCACCTTGGATGTCCTACAAGATCAGGCATTTTCAGTGTTGGGGACATAATTACAGTTACCATTAATTGTCCAGCCTGATCTAAAATCAGAGACCAAATTCTGCCCTTAATTGCATGGGCACAAACTCATTTAATCTGAAAGCAGAACTTGACTGTGGTAAATTGGAGCTAAGCGGGAGGAAAGCTGATATGCTAGTCCATATACATTGTCCAGGCTTTTGACCCTGGAGGGGTCGCTCCAGCTTCACTTTATTTTCAAGTCAGGATTACGTTCAGAGAGCTGATGTCTCACTCGGCGTAATTCTTTTGTCTTTTGAGACACAGGTGCCTGCTACTACCGCTACTATAAAAAACAAAGCATAACAAAAAATAGGTTGGTATAGCTGATATAAATGTCAATAATTTGATTCATAGCTTGATCATTTCTCCATTGTCTCGCTCTTTTATAAATTAGTTTATCCTCTGACGTTTTCCAAATCTGTGCCATTCTGACACCATCATAGTCAGAGCTAGGGACTGAACTTTTGTTCTGAGATCAAGTGACTGACTTATTAGTATTAATATTTTAGGAGCAATAAGAATCCGTAGTCAAAATTAGTGCCCCATCTTGTGAAGCAGGGGTGGCCAACCTGTGGCATGTGTGCCACAGATGACATGGTCAGTTTCTGGGTGTGGCAAATGGCAGATTGAGGGGGCAGCACAGTGATAGATTGGGCAGGGGGAGGGGATTGGATTGGCACTTGGGGAGGAGAGTACATGGCTGATTTGCAGCACATCTGCCAAAAAGGTTGGCCCCCACTGCTCTAAAGCATTGTCCCTTCAATGGAATATAGTCACAAACTTAACTGAAATCCCAGTCTTGTGCTAAAACTGAGCATTGTTAACTTTAAGTGACTGCTTAAACTAAAATGTAGTTGTAGTTCTGTGGCAGTGGTCTAAGACATTACATGTAAAGCTTGGGATTGTAAAGATAATAGTGAGCTTTCCTCCTGGTTTTTCTGTTTTCCCCTTCATTCATTCTGCCCAGTGGAATTGGGATAGTCTTCTCTGAAATGGGTTCCAGTGCAGCAAACGTGATTCAGTATTTGTTGATTTAAAAAAAAAAAATCCTACAGTATTATTTTTGCCTGAGAAAAGATCTCTGAAAGCCCAAGAGCCTCGGAGATGAAGTTTCCATAGGTCTGAATCCAGGGGCTTGCAGGGAACTTGATAAAATACTCCAGTAGGAAGAAAAAAGGGGAGGGGAGAGAGAAGGGATCAACACAAGAGCGATGGGAAAGAGGTTCCCAAGAGAATATATTCATTGGGACACTGATCAGCCACCTACTCCTTTCTGGTGGTAGTTTAGTGGTTAGAAATGACAATGTTACCCCATCTCTTAAGAAGCCGATTGGAATCTGTAGGCTGTATTATAATGCTGTTTCATGAATAAATCAAATCATGATGCCAGCTAGATTTGTTCAAGATTGGAAGTAGGGTCTATTACAAAAGCAAGACTCCAATTTAATTTTTATATTAAACATTTTCATGTCAAGTTATGGACATGCTATTAAAATATTCATAAAAAAATGCTTTTATGTTATCAGCTGTTCTGGTAAATATATAGACCTGCTTATTTCCACACTTAGAAAGGAGTGGCATGTGGAGTATCAGATGTTTAATAATTTTAGTGATGTTCCCTTTTTAACATAAATGAATGTAGGGATTTTACAAAAGACTTAAATTTACCCCACAAAATAAAACTCGTTAAAACAGATTTCAAGGCAAAATTGGCCCAATTGTTAAAATTGGGTCTCAGCCTTTGACACTAATTTCCTTTCCATGGATCTTTTTTAGGAACTTTTTTATGTTTTAAAGAGTCTAAAAAATTAATAAGAAAACATTATTCCACATACTGTGCTTGTTTGGGGAAGTCCTTTGTGAAGATGTAATTGGACATTTCAGGACCCCTTATGGAGAGAAGAGGAGGTTTACTTCAAATATGTTTTCCTTAAAGTTTGCCCAACAAAACTCTTGTTGAACATTATCACTCTTAGTAATGCAGAATGTAAGGTTCTTTAAAGGGAAATGATTTACATCTGTTTTTGTTTTGTTTTTTTAAACTCTTATGATAGTGATATTGTCTTCTCCTAAGAGAGAGAGAGCTTTATTTTTGTGTTGGGAAATGTTTATTTAGTTTCTCTGATCTATTCCGTTTTAAGCCACAATAAAGAGTGAACCCAAAAATCTTTCTCTATATGAGAGAGTTCTGTTCTATTAGTGAATCAAACTAAGTATATTAGTGAATTATATAATTATTTATATTTGTTGCTGATGGTGATGTATTACAATTCAGTGTGGCTTTAACAGCACATGGGGATTGTGCTTTTTATGCATGGAAATACTGCAGGGGTGATAAGTCAGAGTAGGTGTTGGGTCTCCTTTGTGCAAGTTGCTCCCCATTGGCAGGTGTAAGCATTTGCCAGCACGAAGAAACTGCTTTTGGGATCAAGACTGAAACCCTTCGCCTTTATCATCGCCAGTGCTTTTTTTGCATGTGTCCACAATTGAGCTGTTAATCTCTGTTTATGGCTGATGTTAAAATTGAATCTTCTGTGGGATTTGGATGTGGAAATACTGAAAGATACCAGCTTGCATGTTTTCAGCATACGTTTTTATGATATGCCATTCAGCTCTAATGAAAATCAGACTTATTTCACTGCTTCCTCAGTTTTGGTAAACCTTTGGCATCTGCAATTTACAGAGTTTTACTTTTCCTACTTGAATTCTGACCATTTATATGCTGTGGCCTAAATGATGGATTTCTTTTATGGAAACCCTCTCCCCCAAGTTTTTATCTCCACTGACTGATTGTGCGTGTGCTTTGTTTTGGCAAGAAGTTGCAAGTGCTTTTCATGAAGCATAATCACATGCATTATGTTGACTGATTTAAATGTTAAATTCCAAAATACATTAAAATACTTTCCTATGTTACCACATTTCTGTCCAACTAAATTTTTTTTTTAAATACTTTTAAGTAACTTAATTTGGCTTAAAAGGGAAAATGTTTGTTCTCTTCATATGCTTAATTCTCATGGATACAGGGATTTTAGGAGCATTCCAAGGGGAGAACATACTCTGAAGTAATAAGCTAACTATAGTAAGGTGCTTCAGTGTTTCAGCTTCTTTTCCCTTAGAAGGTGGCCTCTCTTGACACACGTACCTTTTGAAAGCTGTCCTAGATGTAATTTCATGTGTTTGGGGCAAAAAAAATCAAACTACTTTGAAAATGCCTCTCTTAGACACACAGAAGATACCCATGTAGACTCTCAACTGCTGTAGTGGTAAATATTGCAATGTCTTGATTGTGAAACTTGAATGTGTGTTTAATTTTTTGTGAACAGATTGATGACTCTTCTGCATCTATTTCTCTGGCCCAGCTCACAAAGGTATATATGCATATATATATATATATATTTTTTTTTTGTCAATTCTAACAATGAATTATTTGCTTGGTATTTTAAGTCCCATGCTGTGATCTATATCTGGTTAATTTTTGTAATTTGAACAAAACTTTTAGTGAAAAGTGCCGAGTTTAACTTGAAAATGTGTGTACATATTGATTGATACTATCCTGTAAAGAGTAGTTCCCAGTTTGGGAAGATAGAAGGGGAGTACCTTATCAGCCTCAACATAATGTTGCAGTATTAATCATCTTCAAGACACAAGAAAGAAGCACTTCAGAAGCTGTTTACCGTTTCTTTCATACGTTTCAGTAATTTTGCTTTGGAAACTAGCGCACTTTTTAAAGAAGAATTTAAAATACTGGCTGTAAGTTATGGACTTTTCAGGGTTTTTTGTAACAGCCAAGTAGAAGTGTTTCCATAACATGGACAATTGCATGTTATTTTTTGCATTTGTAGACTTTCCAGTGATAGATCAGCTCTTTGAATGTCGCACATAAATTCCTAATTTGTAGCCTTGTAGTACATATACAGTGAACAGCATTTATACAACCTAATTTGTTTGAACACAGACTGTGTAAATTGTGTAAATGTATCTAATTGTTTATAGGAATATACCAATGTGTATGTGTGGCATATTGGCAACTGTGACCTGAAAATGTTGTAATGCCATGTTTTGCTATGAAACTGCTTGCATTTATGCTCAATAATGTGTACTTTTGTCTGGGAAAGCACTAGTGACTACTTATTAAAGATATCAGTGCATCAGGCAATTAAGCTTTTGCCCTTGAAAAATTCTAAGGAAGGGTAGGACCTATTGCAGAGTAGTTAGACTTCTTTTGAGTGCAAAATCTGGAGCTCATGCCAGGAAAGACAAAAATCTTTCCATCTGCAATTTCCCCACCACCAATACAAAGGTGAAAGATCTTGTGTGCATTCAGCAACTTTTTTTTTTTTTTTTTTACTTAAGAATTGGCTATCAGAAGAGATTTGGTTTCCATTAGTGCTGTCCCTAAATCTGTCCTCTGTTTTGTAAACTCATGTCAAGTTTCTTATTCTAAGATGCAAAAAACTGTCCAAGTGGTGTACAATTTTTTAAAAGTTTTTTAGACTTTTTTTAAATGAAGAAACATTACAAACAACTCAAAACTGTTACTTACTTTAACCTCTTCAATGCAGAATGGCTTAGCATGGAGGCAATGTGTTTAACAGTTTCCCATTTTATTCCTATCTTGTATTAAATGCCATATTTGAATTTTGGTCTATTCCTACTAATGTTTTGTGGTTTTGGGTGTGTTTGTAAACTGTTTGGGTTCAAACAAATTAGTTGAGTATCTGTAAAGCACATTTTCTGTAAATGTTAATGGATATGATTTCATAGCTGTCAATTTTTTGTTGTTAAGAAAAAGCTTTGTATATGAAACAATCTTTTAATAAAATGTTGAAACTAGTTGGTTGCTTTTGTGAATGAATGTATAAAAGGATAAGACGAGTGGTTGATCTGAATGCTAGGTGCTTGAAGATCCAAGTAATTAGCAGTCACTTCCTTAGACCCTGCTTGTATCTGGACTAGTGTATAGTAAATATTTTAACAAAAACTGACAAATTTTTTTTAATTCTCTTTTTAAGTTGGCTTCAATATTTTTGCAAGGCTAGCTCCACATATAAGGATTACGTTTACGATTTGTATATTAAAAGGACAGTTAACTAGAAAACTGTGCGCTAAATACTATACCTGCTGTAATTACAGCACTTAATATTGATCATTAATTAAAATACACTTGAGTCTGTTTACACAGAGGGGGGTTTTTTGTATTATTGGAAATGTCCATATAAATCCACAGTAGAGGAACAAAGAAAAACTTTGAAAAGAAATCTGGAATTAAGCATGCACTCTGAAAGGAAGTGGTGTCAAAAGTTGGACTTAAAAAAAAAAAAAAAAAAAAGAAAAAAGAAAAAAGCCAGTTTCAGATTTGTCAAGTTGACTGTCCCTTTTACATTGCAAAACGTAAATGCTGCTATTAAACCTGTATTCATGTTTCTAAATGAAAACATACTCTGTTAAATACATATTTTTTCATAGATAGCCTGGAGCCCGAATTCTAGTGTCTTAAAAATATTGAATAAGGGTTTTTTTTACACTTAGTTTCAGCCCACTTCTGTATAAGAGAGAATTGGAGCAGTTACACAAGTCTTTATGTAAGGTACAAACAGAGCCTAAGGTTTTGAGTGCCCAAGAAAGTTTTTCTCAAATGAGCTAATAGGCACACAAACATCATGTAATGGCCTAAGGACTCCCCAGAACATCTTCAGGACAATATGTATTTATGTAAGCAGCTATATTAATGCAACTTCAGCTAGAGCTGTGCTGCTCTTTACAGGATTGGATGAGTGGTGTTGTCTTTGGCTGTGTGGACTTAAATGTGTTTCTAATGTGTGTGTCAAATAATTACCTATTAAACAGACTGCCAATCTGGCTGAAGCCAATGCTTCCGAAGAAGATAAAATAAAAGCTATGATGTCACAGTCTGGCCATGAATATGATCCCGTCAAGTAAGTGTTCATATCAAATATGTTATTTAAAGACTGTGCTTGTTTTTGGTGTTTTGGGTTCTTTTTAAGTTAGACACCCATGCACACCTTTATTTTTATTTTTTAACCTTTAGTTACATGAAGAAACCCTTGGGCCCACCTCCACCATCATACACATGCTTTCGTTGTGGAAAACCTGGCCATTACATAAAGAACTGCCCAACAAATGGGGTAAGAGCCTGGTAGAACTACAGTGCTGTTTTGTTTTGAATATTCCCGATTCATTGAATTTTCACTGATGATCTAACTTTATGTGCATAGGCAAAATAATTCGGAGCAAAGGCTCTTGTATCCTGTGGTGACTTACACAATTTAGTGAGACATTCTTATTGGTGGAAGGGGGAAGTCTGTAACTCAGATTCCTCTTTGCTTTGTTACCCTTACAGAGGTAGAGACTGAGTACCTGGATGCTCTTCAAAGAGTTTCTGAATGCTTTTCTTTATGTTCCTCTGAATGGGAAGAATTGAAAGAGGCCTGATGCCACAATGCATTCTGTACTAAAAAGTAGCAACTGCGCATTTAAAGTGCACGTAAGAAGTGCAGGCTTAGTTATTGTCACAATAGCTGGCCGTTTTCTAGTCTGTTTGCCTAAACAAATTAATCGCGTTGGGCATTTATACACATACCTTTTCGTTCAGCAACCTGCCAGAGATCCGCCACTGCTGAGCAGACTCGATTAATGGAGTTTGCTGCACGTGCGAGCTGACGTGTACTGCGTTGCGCCATGTGCAGTTGTATAAATGGCAAAATGCGTGTCAGCGCGTAGAAAATGGCAGTACAGTTTTGAGCTAAAGCACCTCTGAGGTGTTGAAGCTCAAAGCATGCCGCCGCTGTTTTCTCAGCACTGACGTGCGTTTCTCCACTTAGACGGCTGTAAGTGGGCACTTTTCAAAGTGCTCGGCGTTGCAGTGTTTATACATGTTACAATGCTCACTAAAATGATGGTGTGTGATTTTAGCCCCCCCACAATCAATGGTAGTTTGAAAGAAACTTCATTTAAAAGTTTAAAATGGAAGAAAAAATTGTGTTGAAGGTGAAATTTGCTTTTGTTTCTTCAGTATAGGTGTCATAATTTTGTCTCTAGCTCATCCTTAGGACACCTTCAGTTGTCTTCCTATTACAAGTTCTGGCAGAGTTCATCCTCATCTGAGACCTTATGTTATGATCTCAACGTTTCAGTGTAGATTTTTTTATGAATAAACAAATTACTGTTTTAATGCTTTCTTAGTGGTTTGGACATACTGTCATACCGTTGTTATAATGAATGTAGAATGATGGACACACTCATTTTCCAGTGGATTAGCATTTACCTGATACATGCATCAAGATTTTTCATCTGCTGCTTGAGATGTGAAAAGGAAAGAGTAGGCCATGATCCTGCAAAGACTTGTGGGTGTATTTTTTACTTTACTCATTGAGTTCAAAGTTTCTACCTAAGTATATTGCAGGATCATGATATTTCTCAGGCTATAAGTGTGCTCTCATGAGTAGAGTAAGCTATGGTAGTCTGAAGTGCAGAGGTACACGCCCATTGTCCCACTTGAAGTACCTGTGAAGTGTCTGAGATAACACTTGTTTCTGAGACAGTGGTGGCTGATTGGAATGAATTGCTATTCAAACTGTGTGCCTAAATGATTGTCCTTTGCTACAGAAATTCAGACCCGGATAAGCCGGTGTCTATTTTTACCATAGGATCCAAAATAAAAGGCTTTGTCCATGGAGAAATAATGTCAGATTTTAGTTGAGGGTGCTATCCTGCCCTGCCTTCTGTATGTGTTATAATGTAGTACTCAGATGGGGGGGGAGAGAATTAAATACATATTTTTACCAGTCAGATTCAATAACCCTTGAAATAGCCCTTTAAAGATGAGCTATATCTGGATGTTTATTTCTTAACAGGACAAAAATTTTGAGTCGGTTCCCAGGATTAAAAAGAGCACAGGAATTCCTAGAAGTTTTATGATGGAGGTGAAGGATCCCAATACAAAAGGAGCCATGCTTACAAACACAGGAAAATATGCAATACCAACAATTGATGCGTAAGTACTTCAGAGCAGGCTGAAATGTGACTAATGGGCCACTACACAAGTGCTTGGATGGGAGCGAAGCTGCGTCGGCTGGCATCTATAATCCCCCTCCATGTCGGAGCCACTGCAGCTGGCTGTATTTAACAGGAGTTAGGTGCAGCTATGGCAAACTGCCACCCTGGGTCTAATTTTGGCAGATTTCAGGATTCCTGGCTGTGGGGCAAAATGTATTCTTAATGTCTTGTTCCATTTATACATGTGTATATAGCCATCCATGCAAACTGAGCCTGCCTACATGTGTTGTCATATCAAGCAACCTCTTGTCTCCCGATTTTATTTGTTTTCTTGTAATCAACTTTGGCAGTAAAATGTTAGAGGGAATATAACATTTCGTAATGTGTATTTCTTAAATAAGCCTAAAGAGATAAGCAAAGGTTAAGTTCAGGAATAGCATTGACTCTTACCTGTTTCCTGTTGCTGGATTGAAAACTTTGGCTTGCCAATACTTTAAGAGCATGACTGAACAACCTGGTTACATCATGGTAGGATAGGGTGGGAAACTGCAGTGATTTGTAGTATAGTGACTATGCATGCTCCTGTCCTTGGCAAATGCAGGCTGTCATCCAGCTTTCAGAGGGAAAGCTGCCACGTGCTTGTGTAGAATGAAAGCATACAAATGGGTAGTAACCACTGAGCAGCTAACATGCTCTTGTTTGTGGAGTTGTGTTTTAAATACCATGGTAACAGGATGCTGAAAATAAAGGCAGTTTTGTCGTTGTGGCATACTGCCTAAAAAAATACATGTGTTGATGGTATATCACTGTCACAATAAAATATTTTGTACTGGTTATAGAGCAGGGGACAGGTGCTTGGGAGGCAGAGGATGAGGCACTCCCCAGCTTGCAGGCTCCAA
>NW_005842225.1:1086985-1104560 GCF_000455745.1 Alligator sinensis
CTTGGACATCCTTGCAAGACCTAAGAAACCTTTGGTAGCTTAAGCTGTAACAGCTGACTGTCAGCCAAGATGCAATGGCCTTAAAAATACAAAAAACATCCCTCCTGATTTAATATAATTGAATTAAAATACCCTTTAAAAAAACTATTAGCAAGAATTCATTTTTGATAACATTCATTCATATATATATATATATATATATATGGCACTGGAAAACTTTCCTGTATTTTCCTGTGATGTGCTGCTTTATGTAGAAGCTGTATCATACCTGAGTAATTGGCACAGATCAAATAAGTACTTGATGCTGTTTTTTTCTGTAATATCAAACATGCTGAGCATTTGAAGTATGCAGTTGGGATTTTTCTTTAATCTAGTGATAACATTGGTAGTTTTGGTGACATTTCCATAATCAGATTATTTGAAATTAAAATTATTTTCTTTTAGGGAGGCTTATGCCATAGGAAAGAAGGAAAAGCCCCCTTTTCTACCAGAGGAGCCATCTTCCTCTTCAGAAGAGGATGATCCTATTCCAGATGAATTGTTGTGTCTGATCTGCAAAGATATAATGACTGATGCAGTTGTCATTCCCTGCTGTGGAAACAGTTATTGTGATGAATGTAAGTGCCATATTCAAATGTTACACTTAACTCAAGCTGCTAAATGTATAAAGTTCGACTTGGTGATCTTACAGTAGTGAATGGGAAATGAATGAACAAAAATGGGTGTGTTAAATTGACATTTTAGAAAGGGATGGTGCCTTAACCAGCAAGGTCTTGCATTTTATTTGGCTGTAAAGGAAAAAGGAAAGCTTATAGCTCAAAAAACAGAGTAACGATTATGTAGGGAGTAATAACCACCAGAATAGCAAACAGTTGCTCTTCTGTACAGTCACTGTGCTACTGACTGCATCTTTTTTGAGTAAATGATTTCTCCAACCCGTCTCACTTTGATTTGTTTAACGATCATCACGTAGCCCTGTTACATTTGGAAAACTAGCATAGACAATTCACTGTAGGCTGAAACCAGTGGAAAGGTAGGCCCTTGTTGAAATTTCTTTTGAAGGCCATTCAAAATAATTTTAACCCAGTTTGATGCGTTCTTAAGAATGCAACATAACTATTTTTCTTGAGGCTCTGACTGCTCGTACAACTGACTCAGCTAAACTGTAGCTGATTTTCTTTCGACTCCTGTACTAACTTCACTGTGTGGATTGTGAAATACTACTAAATGATGTTTGAACTCAAAAAAGCATTTTTTCACTAGCATTTCCATAAAGCTGTGGAAGCAGTTCTTTGTAAACCTTCTTTACCAAAAAAAAAATCTTCTTTTAAATTATAATCATTCTGTCATTGTTTCTGTATCTGAAATAATAGTCGCTCTTAAAACTGGATGGTTAAATGATTTGTGTTAAAATAATAGCACATGCTAAAACTCAGTGATTTCGCTCTGGAAATTAAACGTTTTTCACCTAGGCTAAGGACTAAACTAGCTTGAAAAGTTGGCCCACGTAAAGCTTCAAGAAGCTTAATGAATTTAATGCTTATACATTAGGAATGTTAACTCCCAGCACATTTACCTTTCAAGCCCTTTAGTTAGGGCAGGAAAAAAAACACTTTTATATGCTTGCAATCCAGGTTCATTTTCCTTGGAGCCTAGTGTTAATCTTGCACGTGGATTTGAGAATATAGTGTGGACCAAAGATTTTTAGCTTGGCAAAAGTTTTTTTGGTTTTTTTTTTTTTACTCAGTATTTCTAATGGTTTACAGGTATCAGAACAGCACTACTGGAGTCAGATGACCATACCTGTCCAACTTGTCATCAGACAGATGTTTCCCCTGATGCTTTAATTGCCAACAAGTTCTTACGCCAGGTAAGCTTATGCCATGTGTAACACTGTCTTTGCAAATACCTAGGCAGTAGGAAAATCGGATTTATAACAACTCCTCCATAATTAAGGCTAAGTTGAGAATTATTTTTCAAATCAGTTACAATATATATTAAATGTTTGCTTCCTGTCTTGCTCAAATAAATCCATCAAGTATGTGATTTCTCAATTTCAGCAGTGACCATTGACGGATATAATTTGTTGAGTCCATGTGCGGTCAAATGTGTGTTCCAGATTTTAAGTTTTCACAGGAAGAATTTCTGCTTTCACCTTTCACCACTGTGGAGAGAACAAAGTGGCTGTTTAGTCGGGGATGATCCTGCCTTGAGCAGGGGACTGGACTAGATGATCTTAAGAGGTCCTTTCCAGTCTAACTTTTTCCTATGAAAGTATGAACTATTGCAGTGCTGGTTCCTAAGTCATCAGGCAACCTGAATTTGAATAGCTCTGCACAGAATGTACTTTCCTTCTTTACTACAGTGGCGCTTACTACAGAATTTTAAATAGCAATATTAATTCTTGCTTTTGACAGTTTTTCAGAAACATACCGATAATGTGATACGCTGATTTATCTGAAGTTTTTATATACTTCAGTGCCTGTGGGCAATCTTAACTCTAAATAAAGGAAAGGGGTTTTATATGAGAATAGTAATCTTTATGTAACAATGATTTTTCTATTTTTAGGCTGTAAACAACTTCAAAAATGAAACTGGCTACACCAAAAGGCTCCGTAAGCAGATGCAGCAACCAAGACCAACGGTCCAGCGAAACATGCAACCTGTAGTGAGGCCAACGGTTTCCAGACAACAGGATCCTCTAATGATTCCAGTAACTTCACCTGCTCATTCTGCTGCTTCTTTAACATCGTCGTTGACTCCTAGTCAGTCATCTGCATCTGCTACTGTGTCAGCAAATCCGTCTTCTGGACCTGGAGCTGCTGCTGATCTGTCCATCTCTCTTCGATCTGAAAAGCCAGACGGACCTTTTCGGTAAGTAAACTTGGTGTACGCACAAATGGAAAATACATAACCTTAACACTACTTTTCCCCCTTCCATTTATCTCTGGTGCTTGATTTGTCTGATAGCTACTTGTACATCCTGTAATGATGGGTGACACAACTAGCACATGCCTCCCTTTTGGCTCCAGGTACACCCTAGGAAGCTCTAACTTATTTTATTGTATTTCACATTCACACTACCAGGGTTTACAAGAATGCAAACATGATTCACAAGATAAATTCAGAGATTTCAAACAAGAAATCAGTGTTAGAAAAGCCACAACAATCAGAAAGGTTCTGAGTTCTTTGAAACAGAACTGCTGTATTTTTCTGTGGTTTGAAAACAAATGAAAATTATAAGATAACATTTTCCAAGAGTTGCCTTGAGTCTGAAAAGGTTGAGAACCAGTGATCTAGGGTCAGAACAGGTTCCATTAAAATACAGAATCAAGCCAACAGTGCACATTCTGGGAAGTAGTAGGTCATAAATTATTGCTACAAGGTTTTTATATATATATACACACACACACACACACACACATACAGTAAAAGCCGCGTTATCCAGCCCTTTACAAGCCGGCATGCTCTATTAACTGGCATGCCGGCTTGTAAGGTAAAAGCGAAACCGGAAGTGCCCACCGTGGCACTTACGGTTTTGCCAAGCCCCCATGGCCTGGGGCAAAGCAGCCTGTGCTGCCGAGCCTCCACAATAACAGGTGTGTTTTTTTTCCCCTTTCTCTTCTGCCCCCCTCCCTGTTCCTCGCAGCGGGAGGGGCGGTGATGCGGCAGGAGGGGCGGCGGCGCACCGGACACGGCAGGAGAGGCGGCCTCTCAGGTAACCGGCATATTTTGTTATCCAGCACCCCCAGTTCCCCATGGGTGCTGGATAACAAAGCTTTTGCTGTATTTACATTTAACTCTGCATACTGTAAGTTTTAAGATCCAAACTGTTCCTGTTGAAATGTCATTAAAATTAAATAAAATAATCAACGACTGTAGTGTAAGGCTTTTGCCTTCTTAACTCTGTGGTTTGAATCTAGGAAGTGCCTCTACCCATTAGTTGGAGGTATTGTAGACTACAGGCTAAAGGTATCACTGATTGCTGAGGCCATTATTCAGAATAACAGTCCAGCCTCTAAATCCCTTTCTGGAAACTTGTACACATTTAATTTAAACTTTGGCTTTGCAGTGTATATAACGTCAAAGTTGTGTACCTTTTAAAAGCTGTAGTACAATTTACATGTACAGAAAATTTACACATTTCCCTTTTGACCTTCCATGTTAAAAATGCATCTACAACTTCATTGAATTTGTACGGTGTCTAGTGTATTCCTAAGATAACTGGTATAAAAGTATATAGTTTTCCAGTCTGAAGTAATTTTGTTGTTTTTAAAAAAAAAAACTTGGCTCAATCCTTATACTTCTAGTGGTATTCTAAATCAGTGGATTTGAATGGCACAGATCTTAATGTGTGTGTGTGTGGGGGGGGTTTTTTTCAGGGATGCAGATAGTGTTATACCTCCTGCTGCTATTGTGACAGCCTCGGAGCATTCAAAAACTTCTTCCTCTCTCTCAATCAGCACTGTGATGGAAGAGAAAGTAAAGGTATGCTTTACTTCAGCATACAAAATGACTCTCCTGTATTTTAAGACAATTGCTTTACTAATTTTTCATCCTTTATCCTTAGGGCTACCAGGTTCCTGTACTAGGACAGCCAGCATTACCAGGCCAGCTTGCTTCACAGGGACAGTCAATACCCACTACTGGTAAGTAACTACAAGTGTATCCAGACTTTTTTCTAAATATTTATTTTCAGCTGAACTAAATGGAAATTTTTTTTCCCCCCCTAAACAGGTCAGCCAATAAGAGGCAATCCGGTTCGTTCTTCAGGCAGCAGGCCAGGCTGGGAACCGTAAGTGTTTTTTACCTCAAAAAAAAATCACTTTAGTCCCTTTTAAGCAGATTGTAACCTGCTTAACTAGAGAGTGACTTGCCATATTGAATGTGTTTCATTGTAAACTAACTGTTCTCCAAGTGTATATGTAGACGGACACAGAGAATGCAAGTTAAGTAATAATAATAATAATAAATGGATTAATCAGAATTAATTTTTACAAAGGGAAATCAGGTGGAAAATTGCCTCCTTGATAACTAGAAGAATGGGACTGAAGACATTTGTTTGTCCATTAGAATTTGGCTTCAATATTTTGAGTGCTGGATTATTTTTTTTTTTTAAGAATTTGGTTAAATTTAGTTGAGATTAAATTATGGAGAGGCAAACACACACAACCATTTATCTTATAGCAGTTTTGGAGTTTGCTTACCTAGTGCTTTCAAATGGTGAAACATGCTTTTTCAGTCTGTTTGAAAAGACTCATTCAGCTGGTCCTTCTTTCTGGGATGTGTGCTCATTAATAAGCATTTGTTAATCTGTAAGCGTACGTTTCACTCTACAAATACTTAAAAGGAAAAAAAGCGACAGCAAATGGAGGGGCCATGCTAGAGGTATCTTAATATCTCAAATTCAATAAACGGGACAACTATTGAGGTACAAGAAAGTGCAGTTGAGTCATCGTGAGATCAACATAGGAAGGCTCTGTGGAAGAAGTTAAAAGAAGTTCAAGAGAAGATTAGCTAATGTTTGCACGGTGCTTTGAAGATGAGAAGTGCAAAGCATTAAATATGTCAGAGTGGCAAAGGAGTGGTGGGCACTTAGCACCTGGGAAATGGGAGACTTCTAAGCTTAGGGAGAAACCGTCTAAAGTTGCAGAGCTGAGAGTAAGGAAAGAAGACTGAGGTTGCTGTTGGGGGTGAGGATATGTTAGGGGAGAGTAAGGAGCACAAGCACAATACAGGAGGAATGAGCAGACGTAAGCAGGGAGGAATTCAAAAGACTGAAGTTGAGAACAAAGGCAGAAAAAAGCCCAAAGACACAGCAGCTTCATTCACTTTCCTCTTTAAAATAAGGGCAGAGTGTACCAAACAGTGACACGTGTTTTTGGGTTTCTTTAGAAGTTCAAATCGAGGACGCCCGCATAGTGAACGTACACAAAGGACTCAGGCCCCAACATTGCCAGCATCAACACCAGTCTTTGTGCCTGTGCCGCCACCTCCCCTGTATCCGCCACCTCCCCACGCACTTCCTCTTCCACCGGGGGTACCACCACCACAGTTTCCTCCTCAGTTTCCACCTGGTCAACCTCCACCTGCCGGGTACCCTGTCCCCCCTCCAGGATACCCCCCAGCTCCTGCAAACATATCAACACCTTGGGTACCAACAGCAGTACCATCGGCTCATTCAAATGCCATCCCAACGACACAAGCGCCTCCTTTATCTAGGGAGGAGTTTTACAGAGAGCAGCGGAGACTTAAAGAGGAGTAAGTATTTGGTTCTGAATGAAGTTGCCTTATGTTTCATAGTTCTGATTCGGTAGCATGTCGGACCAGAAATATGCTGAAGTGCGTCTGCCATAAGCAAAAATGACTTAAAGCAAGTTTTTTCCAATGCGTTTTTCATTACAGATGGTAAAGCTGCAAAACTGAAACAAGGCCTCTGTAATTCCAAAGTTTTCCCTGAAAACTTGTCTAGGAGTTTTTAGCTGTCATTGTTTAAATAGGAAGTTCATTTTCATTTGCATGCAATGTACATTCGCTCATTTAGCCTTCTTAGTTTGTTAGGTCCCTTTTTGTGATATAGGTCAAACGATAATTATCTTATTTTAACAGGGAAAAGAAAAAGTCCAAACTTGATGAGTTTACAAATGATTTTGCTAAAGAATTGATGGAATATAAAAAGATTCAAAAGGAGCGTAGGCGTTCATTTTCCAGGTAATTGTTCATCTCACCACAAAGACTAAAAATCGAATAGGTGGGAACACTGCATTAGTAACTTGTCCCTATGGGTGATTCCTAACAGATGAATCAAGGCTCTTTTGGGAGAAGCAGTGTGTGGGAAGTCACCTTCCATTGCCTATGTGTTATCAGGCCTGTACATTCTTTGTGACATTTTAACTTCCAGGACTGCAAATCCAGTGGCTGTCACTAGGATGAAATTCACTTTGAGCTTCTCTTAGAAGTTAGAAGAGCTGAATTTACTTTTTAATTTTTCAAAAAAGAAACTATTGGTTTTATATGCTGGTTGAAAGACTTATCTGTGCAGAGCTTCTGAATATGCAGTGGCATGTTAAATTAGAGATGTGTTGTTTTGGTTTTTTTTAAGTTTCCTCAAGGAAAAATATGCAGCTGGTCATTCTGTAAAGATGTCCACCCTAAGAGTATAGATTTCTTCTGCAACACTGGTCTGAATAATTCTGCAGTAGTAATGTGATAACAGTCTTCTGTTGGTAGTAACTCTGAATCATTAGTGATATTAGTACAAGTTACAAGTTAAGAGCTAAAAGCTTTTAAATGTGATCTTACGTGAAAGAAGATCAATATTTTTCAGCGTTAGCGCTCTCTAGCCGGGAGGTCTAGCATATAGAGCGTTACTTAAATAGTACTGTACGTAACATTGCAGCACAAAGTGTTATGCCTACTGTGTAAATTGCCAAATAAGCAGTAAAGTTAAATAGACTCAGCTGACATTTTAAGATTTAGCTTTACTGTCTCCAAGCTAATTCATGGTCTATTAATGTTTGGTATTGCACTTTAACCATTAAGACTTGCCCTTTTAGCATCTTATTGTAATATAAATGATCTGAGTAGTCTCTACTTTGCTGAGTAGTGAATATTTGTGCATGCTCATACCAGTAGAGGCCACTGTACACCACCTTAAATCAATTAGCAGATAAAATAGTTTATACGGTGGGAATGAATGGAGCTAGACTTTGGATTCTCAGTCTTTCTGCACCAAGTGTTATACTAGGTGAAACAAAGCAGTGGCTTTTCTCACTCATGTAAGCACAGGCTTTTGTGCATTATCACATCCATCATAACTTCACAGTGGCACTATGTCAACAGCCCACAGTGGTTCTGGCGTCACAGTATACTTCTATATAAAACAAAACGTTTTGGGGAGCAGAGCTGTTTTACATTAAATCTGTGGCTTTTTTTCTTTTTAAGGTCCAAGTCTCCGTATAGTGCTTCATCTTACTCTAGAAGTTCGTATACGTACTCCAAGTCAAGATCAGGTTCATCTCGCTCTCGTTCGTATTCTCGATCATTTAGTCGCTCCCATTCTCGCTCCTACTCACGGTCACCTCCGTACCCACGGAGAGGGAGGGGGAAGAGTCGTAACTATCGTTCTCGATCAAGGTCCCATGGATATCACCGTTCAAGATCAAGGTCACCCCCGTATAGAAGATATCATTCACGTTCAAGATCTCCAATATTTAGAGGTCAATCTCCCACTAAGCGGGCTATACCCCAAGGGGAAGGGGAAAGAGAGTATTTTAACCGATATAGAGAAGTCCCTCCGTATGACATTAAAGCCTACTATGGCAGGTCTGTTGATTTCAGAGATCCATTTGAAAAGGAAAGATACAGAGAATGGGAAAGAAACTATAGAGAATGGTATGAAAAGATTTATAAGGGCTATGCTGCTGGAGCCCAGCCGAGACCCCCAGTAAATAGAGAGAACTTTTCTCCAGATCGGTTTGGTCCACCAGGAGCTAGACGAGAGAATTCCCCATATGCTCGGGGTCGTAGAGACGATTATGCTGCTGGACAGAGCCATAGAAATCGTAATATAGGTGGCAATTATCCTGAAAAACCTGGAAGAGAAGGCCACAATGTTAAAGATCCTGCAAAACCGAAGGAAAAGGAAGGTGAAAACCCCTTGGGAGATGGCAAAGGAAATAAACATAAAAAGCACCGGAAGAGGAGGAAAGGAGATGAGAACGAAGGCTTTCCTAATGCTGAGCTGCTGGAAGGTGCGAGGAAGCCGAGAGAGCCACCTGCTGGAGGCGAAGAAATTAAACCCGACTCGCTGTTCGTGCTCCCAAGCAGGGATGATGCCACGCCGGTCAGGGATGAACCTATGGAAGCCGATTCTATTACTTTTAAACCAGTATCTGAAAAAGAGAAAAGAGAGAAAGATAAGCCTAAAGCAAAAGTTGACAAGACAAAGCGGAAACCAGAAGTTGCTGCCACTGCTAAGAAAGAGAGTGTAGTAAAACCAGCTAAAGCACCCCAGGATAAAACCGAGACTGAGCGTGAAAAGTCTCCTCGAACAGACCCTCCGGCAAAAAAAACAAAGGATGAATTGCCAAAGCCAGACAGTATTAAAGCATCTTCCTCCCAAAAGGATGAGAAGGCACTGGGCACGCCACGGAAAGTTCATCCAAAAACAGCAAAAGAGCATCCAGAAACCAGACCAGCCAAGGAGGAAAAAGCAAAGAAGGACCATCCGAAAGAAGTCAAACCAGAGAAAACGTCAAGCAAAGAGGAAAAGACAAAAAAGCCTGTGGAAAAAAGCAAACCTTCTGATGTAAAACCTGAGAAAAGAAAAAGAAAGGCAGAAGAAAAGGTAGATAAAGAACATGAAACCACTTTAAAAACGTCGAAACCAGAAGTGGCTGAAGTGAAACCATCACCCAAGGGAAAAGCTGACCCTGATGGTGAGAAAGCAGAGCGAACCCCTGAAAAGGACAAAGCTGCTTCTCTGCTTGCCCCAGCAAAAAAGATTAAGCTTAACAGAGAGACAGGCAAAAAGATTGTCAGTGGAGAAAATGTACCTCCTGCAAAGGAACCTGCTGAGAAACCTGAGCCAACCAGTAGCAAAGTTAAACCAGAAAAGGTTAAAGGAAAAGTGAGAAGAAAAGTAACAGCAGCTGATGGGTCTGGTTCAACTCTTGTGGATTACACCAGGTATCTTCCGAGTTTCTCTTTCCCCATCTTTTCTCTTCTCTCTCCTTCGTAAAATGTAAAATCTGTCAGTTGACCAACTACAGGTCAGCTAAGTCCATAGTCAAATAAGCACATGGGCACATTCCTGCAAGCTGTGTATTGTCTTAAAATCTGTTCAGAATCAAACTCAGCCCTTGAATTTGCCCCAGCTCTACCCTACACCTGTGTTGAGATGCCTCCTCGTCCATCACCTGCTTAGCTGTGTGCATTACACATCCTCTGATCTGTGGGATGGGGGGTGCCCCCTTCCCTTCCCTTCCCTTCCCTTCCCTTCCCTTCCCTTCCCTGGGGTCTGTTAACTGCTAGGGGCAGGAGGAAAAGCAGTTTGGCGTGGAATTTCCATTATTGCTATGACTGTAAACTAACAACACACGATGCAACTATTTTAAAGTTTATTGCTTGACAGCACTATATTTTATTTTAGGATTGTTGTAACAGGAATTTTAACAATCATCATTCTTCTAGAGAATTGTGTATGCAAGTATCAGGAATTAGCTGGATAGGGGGTGAATTAGAGAGACTGCACAGTTCCTGACTTGCCTGTTGTAGAAATAAAGGACCCCCCCCCCCCCCCTTTTTTTTTTTTTTTTTTTTTTTAAATACTGGTGGAACTATAGCACACTGGAATTGCTAGATAAGATTTGGTGCTATGATGATTTAGTGCCTAAGCTAGATTCAGAGGTGGGAGATAGTACTTTATAGCTTATAGTCTGATCTTGCAAGATCATCTTTTTCTAGTCCTGCCCCCTCTTATAATTTGAACGCTTTTTTAAAAGCTAGTGAATATTTGGAATTTTAACACTTGAAATTAAATGCAAATGCTTTATCAGAGTGGCATACTTCATAACAAAACAACCTGCTGTAACCATGGATTTCAGATTTCGATCAATGTGCGTATGTAATGGATTTCAGGTCTCGATCAGTGTGTGTATGTAACTTTTTTCTTTTTTTTTTTCCTATTTAGTACTAGCTCTACTGGAGGCAGTCCTGTTAGAAAGTCTGAAGAAAAGCAAGACACAAAACGGACTGTCATTAAGACCATGGAAGAATATAATAATGATATAACAGCCCCTGCAGAAGATGTCATTATTATGATTCAGGTTCCTCAATCAAAGTGGGATAAAGATGACTTTGAGTCTGAAGAGGAAGACGTTAACTCTACACAAGTACCTTCAAATGTAGTAAAACCCTCTAGTGTTGTAAAAAATGTGAGTGCTAAGTCCCCAAATCCTCTGAAACACACTGAAAAAGAATCTGAATCCTTGGAAAAAACACAGAAAACTACAAAAGAAGCAAGTTACGAAAGCTCCCAGCATGAAGCAAAAAGCTCAAAAAACTCTGTGTCAAGTGAAAAAGGGAAAACCAAGGACCGGGATCATTCTTCATCAGACAAGGACTCCTCGGAGAAACGGAAAAGCAATGTTCAACCCGAAAAAGACAACTCTGAACGTGGGGCTGAGCAAGGAAACCTAAAAAATCCTCCATCATCCAAAGACAGCAGATCCTCAGATAAGCATGATACTGGGCGTGGATCCTCTGCGAAAGACTTTACTCCTAGCAGGGACAAAAAATCTGATTATGATAGCAGCCGGGATCATTCTAGTTCCAAGCGTAGGGATGAAAAGAATGAGTCCACAAGGAGAAAGGACTCTCCTTCTCGAAACAGGGAGTCGACCTCGGGTCAGAAAAGTAAACCGAGAGATGAAAGAACAGACTTATCCAAAAAGGGATCGGGAGATTCTAAAAGGAGCAACCATAGTCCTCCAAGAGACAGCAGAAGGCCATATGATCACAAAACTGGCCACGATTCCAAACGCTCATCAGAAGAACACAAATCTTCAGACAAAAGTTCAGCTAAAGAAAGGGAGAAACACACATCAGAAACAAAGAGCAATAAGGAGAGAGAGTCAAGTGGCAATAAATCATCTCACAGACATGGATCGCCAGATACAAAAAATGAAAAAGAGCATGCTGCTGGGCAAAGCGACAAGAGCGCCGTCAAACCGAAGCCTCAGTTAAGCCACTCCTCTCGACTCTCTTCCGACTTAACTAGAGAAACTGACGAGGCTGCGTTTGTCCCAGACTACAACGAAAGCGACAGTGAGAGCAATGTGTCTGCAAAAGATGAGGAGTCTTTAGGAAAAAATCCTAAAGAACTGAAAGAAAAGACAGTGGAGAAAGTTAAAGAGACTGTACCCGCAGCAGCAGTTGGTCAGCCTGATGTAAGCAGAAGTCAAAGTCAAAGCAGTCCCAGTGTTAGCCGCAGCCGTAGTCATAGCCCTTCTGGAAGCCAGACTCGAAGCCACAGCAGCAGTGTTAGCTCGGCTGAGAGTCAGGACAGCAAGAAAAAGAAGAAGAAGAAAGACAAAAAGAAGCACAAGAAGCACAAAAAACACAAGAAGCATAAGAAACACACTGGAAATGAGTCTGAATTGGAGAAAAGCCAAAAACACAAACACAAGAAGAAGAAATCCAAGAAGAGCAAAGATAAAGAAAAAGAGAAAGAGAAAGATGACCAAAAAGTGAAATCTGTCACTGTATAATATGACAGATAAGAAAAATTGACTTAATTACTAAGTCATCTGTATTAAATTTTGTTATAATGTAAGCAAATTCAAGCTTTGTAAATAATGACATGAAAGACCCTGTGCTGCACTTAAAATATTGCTGCTTGATTATTTGATTTTTACATCAGAGCTTTATAAAGTGAACGTTTTGTACAGAATTGTGAGTTGTGACCATGTAACATGAAAGGTTTTGCTGGGGCATCTTAATTTTAACCACCATTAATTAGTTTGGGTGGAGTTTACTGTACTGTGAAATTTTTCACATTTGAATTTTTTTTAATTGCCTGGCAGAAAAAGCTGGTATCAGTTATAAAATATCAGCAGAATGATTTGCAGAATTCATTGCAGCCCTGTTATGTCACTTTTTGATTACAATAAAAAGTTTTCAGTAAACTTTATTCAATGTGATGGAATTTGCAGTAGTACCTGAACATGTACAGGGTATGGGCAAGAACAGGGACAGATGATAACAAATGAAAAGTTTCAGGCAGCCAAAATATAATACACATAATATATTGACAGTTTTAACCTTTAAAGAAAAAAAAAAAAAAGTAGAACTTCAAGAAAATTAAGGATATAGCAAAAAAAAAAAAAAATAGCACTTTTTAAAATGCCAGGTCTTGCCAAGTAGGTGTGTGTGCGTGTGTGTTTTTTTTAATATTTAAAAAGGTATATTACCTGAAAAAATACCCACTAAAAATAGCTGGTATTGACTTTTTAAATAACGTCATATTTGAAGCTTATCACATGTCAACATTGTTCCCGTTTTGTGTTGAAGAACCAATGCTACGCGTTGGCAGATGTTTACAGTTGTATTCCTGGGAATGTCCAGATTCTGTATTTCCTTTCATATTGGTGCTGATCACCAAGAGACTTGTGTTTTCTCAAACGGGTGCTTTCGTTTTGTAACCAGATGTCGATTACTCTGATGTCACAGTTCCTTGTTATGTCGCCATAACGTTGCTATTGCTACCGTTGGGTTTTGGATTTAGTGAATAAATATGGTGAGAAGAGGCAGCCAATTAAAAAGTCAGGGTTTTTGTATGTGAATATCTACGTACAATGAGAGGAAATACAGAAAATGGTAGATTTAATTAAAGGAAGATCTACAGCGTCACTTCAGTTTAGTGACCGCAATGTTCAACACTGCAAGAGTTAACCTGACGTCTTTTTCACTGTGCATGGAGAGTTGAACCCTGTTACCATGTGAGCTTGGTGACAAAAACCCCTTGACTACTTTGGATCTGGGATTTGGCCCAGCTGAGATCTATTTGAAAATATTTAAATTAAAGTGGCATTTCAGGGCGTCCTGCTTGTGGAGACTATTTTGTTCAAAAGTGGCATTGTAGAAACTGCAGTTTGGCAGCACAGCGATAGAGGTGACAAAAACTCATTTCTGTTTCCTTTACAGATGAGCCACCTGCACACTTAGAGCAGTGGGTTTAAGATTGCACGTCATAGTAACATGGGATAAGTTTCGGGCTTTATTTCTGGTACATTTTTATGGTAAGGCAATTTATAGTGGGATCCTGCTGTACAAGTAGGAGGCTTTAAGGATAAATCAGTTAAAATTCTGCTTTGAAGAACCGGAACAATTGGACCAGTGTAAACAGTTTCCGAGTTGCCGCACACACCTTCCTAAATGTTCTCACGTTTGAGTAGAGTGGTCACTTCACACCTAAGAAAACAGCAATTATGGTAGGATTCAGTAGAGCCTCCTGTAAAAAAGCCCTTCCTGTTGCCTTTATTCTAATATTTAGCACTGTTTATAATGAGGCCGTTTGCAAATACAAGAGTTTAGCTGCTGCTTGTTCAGCAGCCCAGTACAGCAACCTCATTCAAGCTCAGTGAAGTAGGATGCTCACAACTGGAATTAGGGAAAAAAAGACTAGCATCAGTCGAGGCTCAGAATGATTAGCAAGTCCATCTAGAAATCGGGCGTTAGAAATCAGTTATTGCGCATCTCCAAAAAGGGGGAGCATGCTGCAGTTCTTCATAAACTTACACCGAGAAGGCTCTGCTTTTGTGACCGAGTTAAACTCTCCTTTGCTTTCAGAGCTGTGCAGCCTGCGGCAGGTTTGCTAGGGAAGTTTTCCCCACGTTTGGAGCCTTCAGTAAGATCCGATACCTTCTTTTTCCAAATGTCTTGGGCTGACAGACTGAGATGCAGCTCGTGTCCAGTCCTGGCTGTAGGGAAGTGACTTACACGGCTGCTCATCTGCTGCGTCTTCTGTCCACCAGCTTTCCAAAGGAAATGTGTGACGTGTTCATGCGGTTTCCGGGCGCTCCCCGCTGTGCTGTGAAGGGAAGTGCTCGAAGGCTGTTTCCTAGACTTGAGATCAACTTCACCTTTGCCACTCCAGAGAGCATAAGGTAGTACAGTTAGGAAGACGTTAACCTCCTGCAGCCAAACGTACTGGCACCTGCCTTTCCTTCGGATTAAGCCAGCAAGGCCGAGAGAGGGACACTGGTGTGTAGGCAGCTCAGCGTCTCCATATGCACTGCCCAGGTTGCTCCGGCTTCTCTTTATTTTCAAAGGAGGATTACGTTCAGCATCTCCCTGGGTGTAATTCTGTCGTCTCGTGAGACGCAGTTTTGTTTCCGATACGTAAACCGAGTAATCAAATGTTGACAAATGGCCAAATACTTTGCGAAAACCTCTTCCTAATGACTGATCGCTGAGGGTTTCAGGCCTTGGAAACTGCCCAATTAAAACTTCCAACCAAGGCGGTGTGGAAAGCTAGCTGAAGTAATTTTAAGCCATTAGTGACTTTTGTGATTCCTGAAGGGATGGGAAATGCCTCAGGGCTGATGAGGGGCAAACAGAGCCTGTCTTTACAAAAGGGAGGGGAAAGAAAGACCTTAGAGCCATGAGCTGGAAAGATAATAGGAGCGCCTACAAGATGAGATAACGATCATCGTTTACCAAGAACAAAGGCATCATTGTTGCTAACTGGTTTATTGAATGAAAGCGAAGTAGGAAACGGGATGTACCTAAGACTTGCCAAATAAGCCGTGTGGTGTTTGTCTTACCAGACAAATAGGGTTTACTACCCTCAAAGTTGCGCGTCCAGCTGGTTAAAAAAAGCATACATCCCGGAGTTACCAGGGGTTGGCTGTGAAACGAGGAGGACCTCTTCCATGGGACTCACAAGGGTCAGTACCGGCCCCGGCCCTTCAGTATTTTCCTTACCTGCCAGGGGCTGCAAATGCTTTGGAGGATAGGCCTGCAGTTCAGTCTTGATCAATGATCTGAAATCCCTACAATAAAATTCAATTAAAATGAGTGCAAAGTGGTCCGGTTAGGAGGGAAAGATCAAATGCACCATTGCAAGGTGGGGGGTAACTTGTGAGGCAAGCAGTTTGTCAGAAAAGGATCGGGGGGTTTCAGTGGGGTCAATAACGGAGCGGCATTGCTAGAAGACCAGGCTTGTTCTGGGGTGCATTAACCAGAGTCTGTAAAACATGGATGCAAATGCCCATTTTACTAGGCACTGGTGTGGCCCCAATTGGGACACTGCGTGTCCTTGTGAGGAGGGCTATCGACATACATTGGAAGGGGTACAATAAGCATGGTAAGAGCTTTAGAAAACATGGCCTAAGGAAGGCTTCAAAGAACTGAAGGTTAGTCCAGAAAAAAAGAGACGGGATACAACTATGGTCTTCCTGTATATGAAAGGGGGTTATGAAGAAGACACTTGTCATCTTTATAGTTATTTAATGGTTGCGCTTCCTATTTTCTCTGGGTACGGTGAGAAGTAGTGGACTTAATTTGCAGCAAGGTGAGATTTAGATGAGTTGTTAGGAAAAACCTGGTACCAGCGGCAGTTAAGCATTGGAGCAGGCCCCGCGGACATTGCAGCATCAGCTTTTTTGGAAGTGGGTTGGATCTGCCGGGGCTGGTTTTGCTGTACTGGCTTGCAGTGGGTGGACTAGGCTGCCTTTTGGGGCTGCCTGCAGCTCTGCATTTCCAAGTCTTACAGGATTATTTCACTGTCCAAATGATACGGTCGGTAGCGTAACGATCGGGATGTGCAGAATCCTGCCAATTAGTACAAACTGCCGGATAGTTTCTGCAGTGGGTAAAGAGAAGTGCTAACGTCTCACGAGCGGCTGCCTGGTGTTTGCTGCTTATTCTCAAGTTCATAAAACCTTTATAGGCTGCTGCAAGACAAAAACCCCGACTGCTGCTCTCCTGTCGGACCCTCTGCTCCGTGCTCGCTGGAAAAGCAAACGGAGTCGGGAGGAGGCGAGTCGCCACAAAGGATGCAAGTGGCGCGAAATAAATCTTGAAATTTTCACTGGGGAAGAGTCATCTGGCTAATCAGGGATTTGATGTACTCTGGGGCCCTTTGTTGTTTGTCACCATAATGGCCTGCTTGTAGTTAAAAGCATGTTGTATATTTTTATAGCATCTTTTATGGGTTTTCTTTCATGGAAAAGGCAGCATTTACCTCACCCGGTTTCTGGAGTTATCCACACTCCTTAGAAAAGACGTGGCCTACGGCTTGTTCCTCTCAACGTTGCCTTAGAGCAGGGGTTTTCGACCTGTGCTCCCTGGACCCCGGCGGTCCACAAACCATGTCTGAGGGGTCCGTGAGCGATGACTACGATCAATCAAAAGGATGTGAATACCCACACTTACAATTCAAAGGGGTCCGCGCCTCCCTTAAAAATGTTTAGGGGTCCGCAAATTGAAAACTACCATCTTAGTTCAAGTCCTTGTGCTATGTGAGTAGGTGGAAATGGCTCTGAATTGCTGTCCACGCATGAAAGGTGTGAGAAGCAGCAGAATTTGCTACCGGATTATTTTAGTCTCTCGCTGGAGCGCGAGCCAGGGAGTAGCATTTGGGGACATCGTTGCTGGATCGCGTAGAAAGGATGGGCTTGGTATGAAACAGCCCTTCACAGGTTAGGCGTTCAAGTGGAAGACGAGCATTTAAGTGTTGCCGTCCCAACGATCCTTGTAGGCTCCGAGTTCACGGGGGAAATGCTCGTATAAGATGACCAAACCGGGAGCTCCCCCAGGCCTGGGCCAGGCCTCAACACTGTCCTCAAGCATTTCTAGCTGCAGCCCTTGTCGGCTGGGCTCGGACTCGGCTCCTGCCTCTTTCCTTACACGCGGTTTTGGAAACCAGCTTCGGGGCTAGCAAGACCACTTTGGCCCAGTGCCGGCTTCTCTGCATTTCCTCCACCCCTTCAGCATTTACCCCCAGCTGTATCTCTGGGAGTACTGCCCGTCTCTGCTCCCACCCCGCTCTCCCTGCCCTTGGTGCATT
>NW_005842225.1:1104752-1108830 GCF_000455745.1 Alligator sinensis
CCTTCTGCGGGCCGGGCCCTGCCCCGAGCAGCTCGTACGGTCCCTCCCGGGGGGCGGTACAGGGGTGCCGGCTGCAATGCAGAAGTCGGCGTCGTGGGGCTGAACGGGAGTTGGTCGGGCATCCTTTACGTGCTCCAGAGGGCTGACCTGACCCCCTGGGCAGCCATTACATTCAATTGCCGTGTCAGTAAGTGTGAGCAAAGGCCTGTCTGACCAGCGGGAGAGGACAGAGCAGCCAGACCTCCCTTCCCTGGGCTACCTGCTTGTTAACAAAGAAATGAGCCATGATGGAAAGTTCAGGTCAAACTGAGTTCCCCCCACCGCCTTCCCCAACCTCTCCAGACTCGTCTTCCCATCTGCCCTGGAAGAGCCGCCCACCCGGCCCTCGCCCAGCAGAAACAACCCCCGCAAGCAGGTGCTTCAGGCAAAGACCGCCTGCTGCGGTGCTTCTTGCTGCTTTCTAGGGCCGCTTGTGCTGTCATTTATTCAGAGTGATTCACTCAGTTGTTTGCTACGGGCATGTGCAGCACCAAGGACGCCGCGGTACATTTGGCACCACGATGTTGGTTCGTCTGTATGCCGGGAGCGCGGAGAGGCTGGGAGCAGCGTGGGTCCGAGGCTGTGCCGGCTGCGCGAATAGATGAGGCGAATAGACCGTGGTGCTCTGTCCGCTGCCTTGCTTTTATAAAACGTGCGCAGGCGAACAGCCCCGAACTGGTGCAAACGCCCCGGGAACGATCCCCCGGATCCCCCGTCTCACGGTCCACCTTGCCCTTTCCCCATTCTCCAGGTAGGGAAACTGAGGCTCTGCAGAGGACACCTGAGTGACGGCATGGGCAGGTGTGAGGCTGCTTTATTTTTGACTCGGCCTCTGGCTTTGCTGCCTGGGAGCAGCCCGTTTCTTGGTGCGTGCAGCTCTCCATCCATTCCCGGGTCGATGACGAGGGCTGGTCACGGGCACCCCGCCTTCCTGAGCCCAAATCCAGGTGAGCTGAGACCAGCGGGGCTAAGCACCGGGGGGAGGAGGTCCCCTCGCCTGCTGGAGAGCAAGACTCGGGGCTCAGTTGCTGCAGAGGCCGAGGCTATAAGGGTGGAAAGGGACAGTTTGGCCCATCTGGTTCCTTGCAGAGGTTTCTTCCCTTCCCCCTTCTTCTGTTCAGGGCGCTTTCATACCGTCTACACGCAAGGAGTGGCTGGCTCCACATCTTGTCCTTTTCTCCACCATTTGGGTGGGATGCCCTGACGCTGGACATGGATGTGGCTGCACGGACGTCGCGGGGTGATGCTCAACAAGGGACTTCAGCAAATTCAGGGTTTCACCTCGTAGCGGGCAGGCCACATGCTTTCCGGGGCCGTAGCCTCGTGCAGCAGGCTGCTCGCGCCAGAGGCTGCAGCCCAGCTGCGGGCAGTCGGGGCTTGCAGGCTGCCTAGGAGGACTGGGCCAGCCGAGAAGGATAATTAGCAAGCACACGGGGAAACTAAAAGGGCTCCCAGGGAAGGGAGCTAGGGAGAGATCGAGACCAGAGCGAGACAGAAGCTGGAGCGGTACCAGGACCGAGCCAGGGAGCTCGCTCCGGGGAGGAGGAAAGACCACGGTGCTGCGGGAGCAGCACGGAGCCGGAGCCGGAGCCGGAGCCTCGCTCTCGGGACCCAGGGCAAGATCCTAGGCAGTGAGTTAACCCTTTATTTTTGGCGTTTGTGTTAGTTTACTGATTTTGTGCTATCCCATTCCCACGAGGAAAGCGTGCCAGGAAAATAACTGCTGAGTTTTAAAGACTGTTTGAGCTGAGCAACCCCTGACCCGCTACACGTCTACTGTCCCGGGCACCAGCAGAAGGGGAATTGCGCTTTTATGGCAGCTATGAGTCCGGCCTCATTTTCACGCTGTTTCCAGGGAAATCTGCCCCTATGGAGTGACTCCTGCTGGCAGACGCTCGCTGCCCATGAGTGACAAGCTCAAAAGCCAGGTGTGTGCAGCCGGCTCGCACTTGTCCAGAAGGAAAGGTGCTCTGCACCCTTCCCAAACCATTGCAATGGGCCGGCAGCGTTCACATCTCGGCTCTCCATGAAACGCCCTACGTGCAATCTCCAAGAGCAGCCTGGCAAGGCCATTTAGGGGCTGACAGCTCGCACGCTGTCCTGCAAAGAATTTGCAAAAAGAAAATAAGCCAAAAAATACCATTTGTCAAATTATTTTCTATAAGCTGCTTGTTCCACTCAATTTTCAGCCAATAATTATATTGGGGGGAGAAATTCTTGGGATTTTGTTTGTTTGCTTGCTTGCTTTGTAATTCTCCTTGGAAAGAAAACCAGGAATCATGCAGCCAGGCTGAATTCTGCATTTATCCGATTGCACAGGATGCATCCCTGAAAATGCCTTAAATAATATGAGGTCACTTTTCTTTTCTTTTCTTTTCTTTTCTTTTCTTTTCTTTAATTCCAGTTGGGAAGATCATTAATTTTGTGTTTTCTTACAATTTACATTTCCACTCTGATGTGGCCAAGACTTTAAAAAAATTTATGGACTCGGATAAAATGTTGCATAGCTGGTGTTTTTAGATTTTTCAATTAAATTGCCCAGCAACTAAATTGATAAATTGTCTTAGATTACCATAAAAAACAATCAAGCAAATAATAATAATAAAAAAAAACCCCCACAGCCCCATTCCTGTGCTAGTCTCACAGGGATAAGGATATTTATGTCCTGTGTATTTAATGTGTGTTAGCCTGGAACTTGGGTAAGGCTCCTGGTTGTAAATCTCTCTCGTTATTTATTGCGTCTTTCTGTTGTCCGGACCAAAAACCCCAATCAGTGTGCTCCAATTATTTGTAAATATAATCTGATAGGAAAGTATTTTCTGAAGATAACGGCACTTCCTTATCACTCTATTTACAGCGGGTTGTATCTGCAGCCTGCGCTGTGTAGCTGCAACCCAGGCAGTATGCTCGTACTTCTGAAACGCGTATTTATCTGTGTCGGTGCTTTCTATCTAAAAAATTTATTACACGTGTGGAGGCAGAATAAAAAATAAAGCAGTCATTGTGCTTCCTGAAATGCGTTGAACGTTTTAAATATCTGCAGATGCATTTCTCCGTCTGCAGATGCTAATACAGGAAAGGATGGTAGCTGAATCCGTGGGCTTCTCCTTATCTGTCACTTCTAAGTTTTTGATACGGTTTGATCTGAATGCATTAATTACAGTTATGTAAAGCGACTGGGAGGTTTCTGCTTTAAACGTTCTCGTGCGTGAGCTTTTTTTGCCGAACTGAAGCTGTTCGTTACATTTTTTCCCGTGGCTGTCTAGCTACCGATCTGCAATAAGCCCTGTATCCTATCACCGGGATCTCGCTACGAAGTCTGAGCGTTTCTGTGTCAAGATGACACACTGGTGTTTCCTTGAAGGAAGCAGGGCCGTTTAGTTTGCTTGGATATCGTGTCTTTCATTTGGCCTCCCAAATATCTAGTCTCAGAGTCCATTTCAATTAAAGGGGAACGCTGCGATAATCTCAGCCTTCTTTTAATCCCGGCCACATAAAATATGCTGTAAATTGATAACCATCATAGTGAGCATTGCAAATGGTAGCAGAGTTATTTTTCACTTTAAAAAGCCCCCTGGTTATTTTTATGCAAGGTCATAAAATCACAGCCTTATTGTCCAAAATTAAATGCTCCTTTTTGCTAAATATTTGACCAAAAACTCCTGCACGACTCACGCATTTTTACTGTACTTTGGGGACAGCCCCTTCTCAGAGGTTAAATCGCATGGGGTATCATTTTTATTCTAGCACAACCCAGCCTAACCCCAAACCGTTTGGCTTTGAATTCAATCTCGGCAGCTTCTTTTCATCAGCTAAATTTTAGAAAAAACAAATGTTAAAACCTGAATTTCTCACTGGTTTGAATCCCACCGTTCCAGTGGCAAAATAGCTTTCCTTGTGGCTCTCTGCCGTTTCTGGAAACTGTTAGTTATTTCTGTTTGGCCGCACCTACAAATACCTTTCCAACGCTCTTTGCAGGCTGTGGCGGCTCCACTTGGGTTCGGATTTTGTCTGTATTTATTTCAAGTAGATTTTCCTG
>NW_005842225.1:1108861-1129504 GCF_000455745.1 Alligator sinensis
CTGAGCTGATGGTGGAAATAGTTTTTTAGATGGAAGGAAAATGGTTTTGGTAAGGCAAATATTTTCACATTTCTAATCCAACCCTACTCTTTTTTTCTTTCCCAGGCACTGCGCGCCGACATTTTAAATCCGCCTCAACTGTTTGCTTCCTTCCGCCATGACAAGTTTCTCCTTCCTTGAGCACGTCGTGTGTACCAGGATGCAAAAGGCTGTAGCTATCAGATGCTCGCATTCATTCTTCAGCCTACAGCCTTGCAGGTAAGGCATGTTGCCCTGATGTGGCACTTGATTTCTGCATGTGTGTTCATGCCGCTGTTTTGGGTTTTATTTCCCCCCCTTGTGCGTTCATAAATTGTCCGGCGCGTCGATATGAAGTGTGTGAATTGGCACCGTCTGAGCCGAGGGGTGTGTGCATGTTGTAGACAGTCCCAGCTCTGCAGTGGGTAGAGAAATGGCAGTCTTCCAAACCCATCACGGCTTTTATTCAGAGCCCGTATAACAGCTAAATAACGTCTCGCTGGGTCGCGCCAGGCGTGTGTGGATGCGGGAGGCGATGGGAGAGTTTTGGAGGGGCGGAGAGGCACAGCTTGCAAAACGGGGTTCTTGGAGACGTCCGAGGGTTGGTTCGGGTTTGAGCGGCTGGTTTTGTTTCTTGGGGGTTTTTTTCAGTGGGGGGAAAAATAGTCGAGGAGCATCTGCCCTGGCGTGGTGCAGGTTTCCGCTGCGAGCCGGGTGACGTCACTGCCATCACAACGGGCTGCATGCATCTTGCAGGGTGTAGTTCAGAGCATTGACTGCGGAGTCTGTGACCTGGTTTCCTTCCCTCTTGCAGTACGGAGTCCTCTCATAAATTCTAAGTCATAATCCAGCACCGCAACCCGTGCCAGGGCTGCTGATGCAAGCCCACTTTGCCCTCAGTTTCATACTCCCTTTTTATTCCTCCAAACTTCCTCTCTTCGTCTTTGAATGGAAATGCCTCTGCGAAGTCGATCAATGCCTGCTCATTTGGGAGGTAAACGAGAGTTGAATAATTAGCAACGGTGCATTCGGTGGCAAAATTCCTCTGCTTTAATTTATATCAACTCCACTCTGGCGCATTGCATCTGGGCCAGGCTGTGACAGGGAGATGCAGCACAAAGGAGCAGGGAGACGGAGAGCAGGCAGGAAGGGGAGCTCCAGACGACACTTGGGCATTTGTGCTGGCATGGGCTCTTCCCCTGGCGATCACCTCCCGTGTTTTGTGGCAGCGGGGAGGGGGGCGGGCGGGCTGGGGCAGGATTAGTCATTCGCAGCCAGTTCGTTTTTTCCATCAACATTGTGTGTGTGTGTGTGTGTGTGTGTGTGTGTGTGTGTGTGTGTGTGTCTGGTCTTTTGTCGCCCTTTTGTGAGCGAAATGGTTGTTTGGTAGCAACGAGCAAGGGCTCCTTGCCAAGTCTCCCTAATTAAGATTAAGCATATGCAGATTTGCCTTGTTTTCAGCTAATGACAGCTGCAAACAATTATTTGTCATGCTTGCTGATTGTTGATTGGTAAAAGGAAGGCCATGCAAGAATTGTACGCGTTCTTCCTTTGTATTTCGGCCTTCCCAGTTGTACAGCCAGGCGCGGGCATGTGTGCGAGAGGCTTCTTCCTTTTAAGACTCAGGTTTTTGCTTCGAATTCAGCTGCTGCCCTTGACAGTTTGTGTTTTTAGGTTTTTAGGAGCAGAGATGCCATGTTAGATGTGTCCGAAAGATGCCAGGTTAGCGAAGGTGGGTGTTCTCTGTGCGGCTCTGTCTGGGTTTGGGTGTGTTTGTTGGATGCCTTTTTTTTTTAATGCTTTTACCAGAGGAGCCCCGTCCTGATATTTTCATGGGAAAAATAAATAAAGATGTTTTAAAATGTATTTGACGTTTTTAGCTTTCACCCAGCAGCCTCCGTCAATTGTCTGCAAGCGGAGCCCCGAGCACAGCCTGAATGAGTTAGGATGCTGTACTGAAAGCTTTTAGATTCACAACAGAGAGCAAGTGCATCTTCCTAAGCACTTTGGCATCTCTCCAAAATGCCTAGGCTTTTTAAGGACATTCTCATAAAGAGCTTGAATTTTTTTTTCATTATTATTATTATGCTGATGAAAGCAGAGAGCTTTTTATACAAAAGAGCGGCTGAGAAAATGAAATACTCCGAGCTGGAAATGAAAACACTCGGCGTTGTTTTAAGCGTGGCATGGAAATGGGAAATGTGTTGGGGGGGGTGGTAGAAAAAAAGAGTGGTGGCAGAGAGAGAATTATGTTTTATCCTAAATAAATCCCTCTCTGTCATCTAGGGATTGTGGTTCAGGACTTCCTTGTTTTTGGTTGTAACCTCTTCAGCACAAACTGGGAAGGACGGACCAGGGAAATGCCCAGGTCTGTCTTTAAATGAGTCTAAAATTCCTCTCTGGGTTTTTCCGTTGGTTTCTTTAAGCGTCACTCGGGTGTTTTCAATCCAAATGCAATTTTAAAAGAAAGCCAAGGGAAACCATGGTGCTTTGAGTTTGCAAATGCATCTGTCGAACAACCGTTACCACACGCCCGACCACACCTGATGTTTGTGGGATCACAGCTCTGCAGCCACCTCTGCCAGCCAGCATCAGGGCTTTTCCGGGGGTGGGTTTGGTTTGGGGTTTTCTGGCTGTGGTAGTCTCGGCACTCCCCAACAGCGAGCGTGCCATTCATTACTCGGTGAGTGTGTCAGCGTTGGGCCAAGCAGGACTTAGGAGCTGCATCTGTTTTTTTCTTAATAAAACAGCTTTGGACAGTTGTGTGTTTGAGGCGTTCCCGTGGTGTAATGATCAGGCATGTCTTGCTAGCCAGGAGGTGCAGGCATGCTCTGCACGTGTTTGTCCCGCCAACAGGTCACTTACAGAATATTGGCATGCTTTAATGTCTGGTTTCTTGCTTTCTTAAAGGAGGGAGGGCAGCACCCAAAAAGGATGCACACAGCTCCTTTTCCCTTCGCTCTTGCTTACCAGCTCTGGACAGGTAGCTCGGTCCTCCGCTCCTAAACACTGATGGATGCGGTTGTCCCGGCTTGTGGCGGGCGAGTAGGGGGCACTCCTGTGCCGAGACACCTGCCTCACTGCGCCCTGCCAAAACACAGGCTTCGGATGCCTCCCCCGGGCACCAACTTCTGACCAAACCGCCTTCCTGGAGCACACCTGCAAGCCTGGGGTACCGCTGCCACCACCCAGAGTCAGGTCTTTGTCCGGGCCTTGTGCCACCCGGGGTACACCGGCCCGGCAGACCTTGGGAACTTGGAGTGCTCCTGTTAGCCTGAAGCATAGAAAGCAGCCTCCCTTAGTCAGCTGAGCAAAGGCAGCGAGAAGGCATGCCCAAACCCTCTCAAGCATGTACAACCAGGCTGGCTAACGGATCGCTTTACTGGGTAGAGTGGGCAGGCTCGAGGATAGGTACAAGTCCGAGAAGTATCGAAAGAAAATCCCAGAGCAAACAGCAACGTCTTGGTAGCTTTTTGACGAGCGACTAAAACACCTGATTGTACGTTCCCTGCTACATCTCGTGCAAGTTGCTCACGACTCTGTCCAGGGGCTGCTGGAGCCTGCTCGAGAGGACACATGGCTTGCTGGCCGTGTCCCCAAAACATACCTCCTCACCTTCCAGGAAGAAGAAAATCCACTCCCACGTCCCGCAGTCTTTGTGCTGCTCCTAGCGTGGTCTGGCTTTAGGTACTTGGGAGCATTGCTTCCTCCCCGGGAGGTGCAGCTAAATTGCAGTTCACGTGTATTTGGGCAGGGAGTCCTGCAATTATGTGTGAGAGAGCCTGGCTCCGCGTGGTTACGGGGAGCACGGTGCAGGACTCCCGGTCCCTCGTGCTGGGTGTTGTGGGCAGGACAGCTAGGTGTGCTCACAGCCACGGGGGTCTGGGAAGGACGGGGAGATTCGGGGGGGCTCCTGGAGAGCAAAGGGGATCAGAGGGGAAGCAACCGGTGTTCCCGAAAGCCACGGAGCAGGAGCGGAGGACAGAAAGAGTTGGAAGCAGACTGGAAATGAGGCCAGTAGGTACCAGACCAGTATATGGGGGCCAGGCTGCATCACACCTCGAGGTCAGGCCGAGTCTGGGGGTTTCAAACCTGTCTGCGGGAGAAAAATCCAAGTGTGCCAGCTCAGCCGCAGCTCGTTGCCTGCCTGCCTTATTACCTTGCCTCCTGGGGAGGGCAGCCAATCCGTGCTGCCGTTTGCAGGTGTAAGCCCCCCGGGCTCCCCGGTAAGCGGGTCCTGGGAGCTGGCTGGCGGGATGCACACAGTTCCCCCCGTCCCGCAGTGCCAGGGACTAGAGCCAGCTGCACGCAGCTCCGGAGAGCCAGGGAGCAGGGTTGGGATTTATGGGGACCTGACGGGGCAGGATCACTTTTGGTGGGGAGGGTGCTTGGGAAAGTTACTGACTCCGGGGGGGCTGCGTGCACTGGGGACCCGGCGGGGTGTACGTCACGGCGGTGGTTATGGGTTGCATGGGTGACATTAGGGTTTTTGGGCAAATTGGGGACTGTGTTGTTACCAAGGTCATGAGTGGTCCTGTCATGCCTTTTGCACGGCTCAGTGCTGCAACATGGGGTGGTCAGTGATGTGGGGTGGAGCAAGGCAGGCACCCCAGGCGGGAGCTATTTCCTTCTTGCCCATCAGTGCCCATTTGGCTCCACTGGCACGGGGCCTGAGGGGGAGGTTGTCGAACATGGAGCAGGCCGGGGCAGAGCGGCGAGGTGGCTCGTAGCATCACAGAGCTGGAGGAGAGCAGGGCTGGAAGAGGCCTCGAGGTCGCGTCTAGTCCGGTGCCCTGCTCGAGGCAGGCTCAGCCTTGCCCAGACCATCCCGGGAAGTCCTTGTCTAGCCCGTTACTGAAAGCGCGCGCCCTGCCTGCCGCACACCCGAACCTGCCACAGGGAAAGCAGGGGCACGAGGCAACATCCTGCTGCTGCTGCAAGGGGTGTTCAAACGCACTTAAGAGACCCCAGGCAGAGGCTGTGCCCCTGCTACAGAGGAAGGCAAAACCCGCCGGTGCAGACCAGTCTGACCAGGAGGAAAAATCCCTTCCTGACCCTGAGCAGAGCTGCAAGACCCCCTAGCCACGGGCCTCCGGGTTTGAGTCCCAGCAGGAGCATCGGCACAGCCCAGCCGGCGTCACGGGGAGCAGCGCCTTCAGCCCGGATGCATCCAGGGGCGGGAGCGGGTCCTGCTCTTGCACACCTCAGCGACATCTCGAAGGCGGCTCTTGGAGCAATGGTGGCGGCTAGCAGGGTTGGGGTAAGCTGGCCAGGGGCCTCGAGCTCTCCAAGGCCCAGCTCTCCTGCAGCTCTGCTGAGACCACCACGTCCGCTGCATGGCCCCCTCTCCACGTGATGGAGGAGCCTTGCGGAGGAGATGAGGCAGTGGCCAAGGGACCCCTTTCCCCGCCCTGGAGTGGCAGCAGGGGACCACGTGTCTGAGGGGAAAAGGGAGACGTGTACTGGCTTTTAAACAACAAGCCTCCTGCCGCAAAGGAGGGCGGCTGTCAGGGCACATCTCCCGGCACGGGCCAAGTATTGGTGGTAACACCAGCAGGGTTTGCTCCCGGTTCAGGACCCGCGACCCCTCCCGGCCAGCTTTCATAGCATCCGATGAAGTGAGCTGCAAGTGCAGGTTGCTGTGTTAGCCTGAAGTCAAGCGGAAGGGAGGGTAGATTTGCACCTTCTAGACTAACTAAAGTAGATAGAGATATGTAGGTATATAGATCTATCTACTTTGGTTAGTCTAGAAGGTGCAGGCTAACACAGCGAGCTATGTCCCCCTCACTACCTGCCAGGTATCACGGCTGTTTACAAGCTTTTCACCGATGCCTAAAGAAGGGTGCTTGTGCCCGAAAGCTTGCAATTAAAGATTTTTTTTTGCAAAAATCTAGTTGGTCTAATAAAAGAGATCACCTCTACTGCGAGTTCTGGTTCCCCGAACTACCAGTGCCGCACGGTCCACTAGGCCTCGCTGCCTTTCCCACGGGCGTCCTGGGGGAGACTCGTTGGGGTCGGCGCTCCGGACCGGGTCTCTGGTAGTCTGCGCCGAAGGAGGGCAGCGTGCCCCGCTGCGGACCCAGATTTCTTCCTGCCCCCGCCTGCTACTGCCTGCGCCCCCTGAGGCACCAGCTTCTGCCCCAAACTAAGAGTAACGAGCATAAATTCAGGGGGGTGAAATCGGGACCCCTCCACGACATCAACCACAGCCGGACTCCGGGCACGGGTCGACCAGCTCCTTGTCCTCCGCCTCGCGTCCGCTGGGAACGGCTCCTGCGACCGGTTCAGATGCTTCCTGCTTTTAATTGGATTTGTGTTAATAATTATTTACGTTGACTGAAGAAACTGTTGTATTTAAATAATGCAACTTTTTGCCAAAGTGCTGTCACGCAGAAGCTGCTTTCTCTTCAGGAACCTCCAAACATGGGCTCCCTTCCAAGCCCTCTGCTCCGCTCCGCTCCGCTCCGCCGCGTCGGTGGCTTGCGTGTCGCGTCGCTTGTCTTCCTGCCCTTCCCTTGGCCTGGTGCAGCTGCCGGGGAGCTCTGCCTTTGCGGGTGGGAGAAGAGATGCTTGCGGGAGGGCAGCCGCCGGCTGGGGACGAAGGAAAGGAGGTCGTGCCTGCCTGGCTGCGGCAGAGCTGTGACTGCGGCAGGGAGTACCCGGGCGAGCGCTTTCCCCACTTACCATAGAAGAGGACCCGCTGCCCATTGCAGGGAAACTGAGCCCAAGGTCCTGTCTCCAGAGACCAGGCGTAGCAGCCGGTTCCCGATTTCACACCTGACCCTCGATCTCTCGTGCCTCTCCCCTCCGTTCGGCACGTGCCGCAGGTGACCCTCTCTGTGCCGAGCAGATCCGCTGCCCAAACTAGTCGGACCACCCAGGAAGGCTCCTAGTATCAGCATCCTGCTGCTTTTCTGGACAGGCCACTCTTCTGTGCCTTAAATGCGACGATAAACGGCTGTAAAAGGTGGTTTTTCTTGTGCACGGGGTCCTATCCTGGCTCAGTGGCAAAATCCCCAATGTGAAGTCGGTGGCCAGGCTCGGGGGGACTTTGTGGGCAGCCGGTGTTGCCCTGTGCTGTCGGTGTGGTGAATCGGTACCGTGTCCGGGGCCTCATCCAGAGCAGAGCCTTGCCCCGGGGCTCAGGGCTGGGAGAGCTGGGGGTGCACAGCCAAGTCCTGGAGTTGTGCTTGTTTCTGCGGCGCCGCGTGAAACGTCCCAGACCAAACGGAGAGGTTGAAGAGCTCCAGATCGCTCCTGCTCCTGTGAAGTGCATGGCACGCTCGGACTGGCTGTGAGCTTCGCAGAAAGCAGGATCCTTTCCAACCCACCCCGCTGCTCCTCCACGCACTGCAGCGTACAGGGCAGTCCTTGGGGAGTGCGGAGCATTTCCCCCACCTGGATAGCCACCTTGCCCAAAAAGTAAACTTAAACACCGATATTCAATGCTAGATAAAATGTGCCAGTGATGCCTTTGGATGTCTCCAAAATCATTTCTTTGATGAGCTTGCTTTCATGACCCCGGTCCGACTTCTCACCCACCGGTCGGTCAGTTGTCATCCCTCCTTTGTTGCCGAAGGGAGAAACTTGGACTTCGTATCGGAAACTCCTGAAAGCTTTGGAACGACGTCTTCAGAAAATCCTCCAACTCTACCGGAAGGACAGAAGAACAAGCGCCAGGATTCAGGCGCAAGCCAGCACGGCCATCTTCGAAGGCATGTTGAGGCAGCGTTCACTTTGTTGGATAGGACATTTCATAAGGATGCCAGAAGAGAGTTCCCCAGGCTTTTCTCTCCTAGCCTGGAGAAGAGGAGACTGAGGGGATTGAATAGCATCCTTCAGCTACCTATCGAAAAGAGGATGGAGCTGGACGGGTCTCGGTGGGGGCAGATGACGGGACAAGGAGCAATGGGCTCAGGCTGCAGCAAGGGGAGTTGAAGCTGGATATTAGGAAAGACTTGACAAGGAGGGTGGTGAAGCACTGGAACGGGTGACCTAGAGAGGTGGTGGAGGTTGTGAGGGGAGATGAAGCTCCCCTCGCCACGGAGGCTAATAGATTAGATCGGAGAGACAAAGGGAAATAACCACGTCACCAGGATTTACTCTTCCTCCTGGGACGATCTGCCACGTCTGCCATTGAACGTGCAGACCTTGGGCAGGCCTCCTCCGTGGTCTGCAGACTCTCCGAGGACGTGCTTGTTTGCTGGAAGCCTGTCCTTACATCAAGGGACTGCCAACCATCCCTGTTCCCTGTTGGCCCACCGCCCGGACACTTCCCACCGCCTTGAGCCTTGAAGACTCGCATCTCTGCTGTCACCTCTCTGTGCCTGGTCCTCTCGCAAGATGAAGGCAATCCGAAGATGCGCTGAAATGCCGTTTCCTTGCCCAGCGTGGGCTTCTTCTCTTGCATTGGAAAAATTAGCCAGATGTGTATTATCAAAAGAAGAGCAGAGACTTGCACTCCGCTCTCTAGGAGATGGCCTCAGCTAGACGAGGGGAAACCGAAGCCTGAACTAGAGACAGGACAGGCGGAAAACGGAAAATCCAGTGTTGCTTTCTTTAAAAATAGCCTGATTTCCACATATTTGAAATGTTGGGGTATTTAAATAAGCCTTGAATGTCATCTGTAAGGTCCGCAGTTCTGCTCTCTACTTTTATGGGGTCCGAGGTAAGATGGATGCCCGCCCTGCAGGTGCCCGGACGGGGACTTCCTTCGGAGCACGCCACGAAGACAAGCAGCTAATGGGTCGCGTTTGAGTTTTATCTGCAAGTCTTCACAGCTGTTTGGAGCCTTCTTCGAGGGAAGGAGCAAGTGCTGCGCTGGCACGGAGAGGGAGCCGAAAGAAAACAGGAGCTGGACCCGACCAGATGCTGGCCGTCAGCAGCCCCCATTGGGCTCCAAGTGATGGGGGCACGTGCCCTGGATTTGGGAATTATCCCTTTTTTGTAGGTGCTTGTTTCCACGCAGGCTTCGGCCCGTGCTGCGAGGCGCGTGGCTGCAGGCTGGCCGGCTCCTTCCCATCCGGCCAGGATCGCCCTCTGGTTTGGGCGCGTGGGAGCCCGGCGTGGGCTGTGGCGAGGGCCTGCAGTCGCAGCCCGGCGCTTTGGGGAGCGGGAATCCAACAGAGGAGACGCAGAAACCGATCCGTTTTGTACGCGCCGATTGACTGTTTCAAGCTGCTAAATATTCAGCACGACTCGCTCGTGACCTATATTCAGCGTAATTGCTTTTATTGCAGGGTAAGTATCCGCGATGTCAGTGCCAGCACCAAACACCCGGCTCTCCTCGCCGCGCCGCGTTGTTCCAGAGGTAATTAGGGAGGCCGGGGAATAACAGGGGTGCGGTGGGTCTCGGCGCTTCCCGAGCCGTCCCCTCGTTCGGGGCTTCCCCTCGGGGGACGCGCACGGCTCGGACTCTCCTGCAAACAGCGTGTCGCTATCGCTCAGGACCTGGCGCCGACACAACAGCAGTCAGTCAGTCCCGGTGGCTCAGCGCTCGCTGCAGAAAACACCTTTTCTCCCAGAGCTGCAAGGGGCTGCCCACACCATCACGTCCCTGGGAGCCAAGTTGGTAATGTGGGCGGAGAAGCAGAGAGGAGAAGGGACTTGCCCAGGGCTCTCTGGTGAGTCAGTGGCAGAGCTGTGGGTAGACCTCAGGCAATCAGAGAGCCTTGGCTGCGGGGTCTGGTCTGTTCTGCTCCGGGGTCACTTCCAGGCCAGAGACGCCCCTCTTGTCTCCTTCACTTCTCTGCCCTCTTCCTCTGGCAGCTCCTTGGCCTTTGCACGGGTGGCCTCGCTCCCCACGTGCGTCGCAGTCGTGGGGTTGTGCAGCAGCCGCCGCTGGTTCGCCCCGGCTCCCCGATGCACGTCTTGCCCCGGCATCGTAGTGAAAAGTGCCAGCCCCCGCGCGAGCTTTCCACCCGGCCGCGCCGCGGCTCTGTCCTTCCGTCTCCCCACTTGGTGTTTCTTTGATAATTAGCGGCAGATTTCGTACTTACGTTTGCAATTATGGAAATGCCTTCAGGACGTGTTCTGCCAGATAATTGAATTTCCTTGGTGTACGAATGCAAAGATATGGGGGGTGACTGCGGGCTGGACCCAGCGACCGTATTGCTGGCGTTGGGTGTCGTGCTAAGATAAATGAGGCATCTTCCTTTTAAAAAACACTCATAGAAACAAAGCATTTTGCTTTGCTGTCCTCAGCAGAAGTTCTGCTAGAGGCCCCGATTTGAGGGAAATGCATTATTATCAGTAATTAACTCGATGTACATTTTCAGAACATCCCCATGTTGCTTTCTCTGTCTTTGGTTAATCCTCTGTGCGCCGCGCTCAGGGATCGGGAGCCCCTTGCTCTCTAGAAGCGTGCGAGGGCCGAGTCGGGATGGCTGGGAGGTCTCCGACCGTCTCCCTGGCATGGGCTGGATCGGGCTTCATCCAGGTTGCGACCCCCATTTCTCCCAGGGAAGTTCCCCGTCGCCTGGTCTGCTGTGTGCACAGGGAGCTTCCCCAGGGTCTCACCTGGCGTCTCCCTCTCTCAGGACCGGGCATTTCTCCTGCTGATTGTGCTGCACCCTCCCGGCCCCTCGTGCACAGCCGGTGCACACCCAGCCATGCAACTCAGTCCTTGCCTTTGGGGTCGAAAGCGAAGCCCAGCATGCGAGAGGCCAAACTGCCCGTGCCCGGTCTCTCTCCAGGGCCGAGGCCTGAATACCGGGGTCTGCCTGCCCCCCTCGGTGCTGTGCTGCTCTCGCAGCTGAGTGTCCCGTGGGTTTGGGGGCTCCCGAGAATGCAGCATTCGTTGCATGCTGTGGGAAGGGGGTTGCTGCGCCCTCGAGGGGAGTCCTGTGACTTGGGTGCTGTGCAGGGAAGTCGTCGCCTGCGCGCGGGGTGTGAGGTGGGGGGACCGGCTGCATCCTGTCTTGCAGCCTGCGTGGCTTCGTCGTGGCACACGGGGTAAACGAGGGAGACAAACCCGCCGTCCCTCCTCCCAGGCTGCCTGCGGGGCACGCTCGTAATCCTCTGCTTTTCTCTGTTGCAGCGTATGACACCGGGATTTAAAGTGCCGCACCCGTGAAAGGAAACCTCCCACCCCAAGTGCCACTCGTGAGAGTAAGTGTGAACCCAGCCGGCTTCCCAGTGCTCCCCGGGGTGCAGACTTTGGGGAAATCTGTCCCGTCGGCCTGCCAGGTGGAGGATGCAAGGGCCTGGCAGCTCTTGGTCCCCCATGCTCAGGACAGGGGGTGGGCGAGATGCGCTGCATCCAGCCCCAGAGCACAGGTGGGTCTGGAAAGAGGCCTGGGCAGCCCCGTGAAGGCTCGGCCAGGCTTCTCTGGCCGAAGAAGTGCCTGTCTCTGGGTTTGCACTCGTGCAGCTCTATCAGTGCAGGAAACCCCTAGGCTTGACGTGAGCCCGCAGCCGGTTGCCTCGTTGCCTGGCTGGCCGGAGGGGAAGGGGCAGATGCCTGCTGGCGCTGGGATAGACCCTCCTTGCCCTTCCCACAGCCCCTCAGAGCACCTGAGACCGTGACCAAGCTGCCCAGGGAGGGAGTTGTCCCTGCTACGACCGGTCTCTGGAGCTGGTGTCGTGCTTTGTTGCAGGTAATGGAAGAGTTGTCACACCATGCCCAGGACAACGTAACCAGAGACTTCAGGAGTGAAGAGAAACAGGTAAGAACAGCCAACCCACGGCTCAGTGCCCACCTGAGGCCCACGGAGGAGGGCGACGGGACGGGAACCAGAACCTCTGCGTGCATCCATCCTCCACGGCCCGGACCGTCGTGTGACGCGCGCCTCAATTAGAGCGGTAGATGTCAAAGGAAATGCAGCCAAAGGCATAAAGGGGACAAAGGAACAAAGCCCCTTTTATTCCTTTAACCTGCTGCTGTACATGAAATGCTCCAGTCGCTGCTCCTTTTCCTGGCGGAGAATAAAAGCAGGCCTCTCCAGCCGAGATGGGCAGGGTGGGGACAGCTCTGCGGTTTCCCATGATTATTTTCACGGTGGGACACTGAGCCTGGTTTTCGCCTGCCCTGAGCTGGCGCTTGGCCACTCTGAGGAGTGTGGAGGGGGACGGGGGTGTCCTTCCCACCTCCCCAACCTTGCAAGGCCTTTCGTGTAGTGTTGAGTGGCCCGGGCGCTGTTTGCAACGGCACGGGCTGCTAGCTCAGCAGAGGACCGTGGGTTGTACCCTCGCGCCTGTGGTGCAGCCCCGGTGGTGCGGAGCCAGGAAGTCAGGGGCAGCCCTCAAGTCACTGTCCACGTCCACCTCTGCGATGTGGATCAGGGTGCGAGCCCCGGTTGTCTGGAGGACTCCTCGGGGCACGGAGAGCGAGTGGGACCCGGCCATCCCCGGAGGTGGCTGGAAGCCGAGCCTTGGAGGCGTGGGGAGAGAGGTTTGCTTGTTGGCTTTCCCCAGCTGCAGGGATGCATGCACGCACTCTGCCTCGCGTCCTGCCAGCGCTGTGCAGGGTCAGACCGGTGGTCCGCCTGTCCCGCTGTCCTCTCCATGGGAGCAAGCGGTGGTACTTTAAAAAGAGAGCAAGTGACTGGGCTGTGTCTGCGGTGATGTTTCCCTGCCAGACCCTCCCGGGCACAGGCCGTCGTTGGTTTGGGGCCATCAGGATGCATGTGTGGAGCAGCTCCCCACGGACACATCCTCCATGGACTGGTGTGGTCCCTTTCTGACCTCGCTTATACCATCAGCCTCTCACCTCCTGTGGCCAGAGAGGTGGCCATGAGCGCTGCAAAATTGCACCTCGCCCCGTTGCTCTGAAAGCTGTGTCCGGCCGGCCCCTGCCTCTGCACTTCTTGCCTCCGTCACCCTGATCTCTGGGCTGCGTGCGGCGTGGTCGCACGGGTGCCTGCCTGCCTGGGGCCGGGCTGCTTGCCTTGCACAGGACTTGCTGGGCGGGTGGATGCAACCAAACTCTTTGTTCAGGAAAAGCCCGGCACCCTGAACTGCGGCAACGGCTCGTCTGCCTCTTTCTAGCTGCGCTCCTGGTGTCTGTGCAATGGGGGCTGCATCCGTGCCTGTGTCTGGGGCCGTCGGGAAGTAGGTGCTGGTTCGGTAGGCCTAAGCAATCGGGCCTCTTACATACCAACCTCCCCACCAAGCCCCTTTTCCTCCTCCCTGCCAGTGTCTGCCATCTAGTTGGCATTACTCTGTCTAATACCTAGTCTTCCTTTCATATTTCATATTTCTTCCTTTTGAACTACGCCTGCAGTTTGCCCAGCTACCCGTCACCTGTGCATAATCGTGTGCCGTTGGGTTATCCACTAAACATGAAAGGGTTTCTCCAGGATCACCCCCCACTGGTGCAAAAAGCCCCGGGGAGAGGAAGATGCCCGCTGTGCCGGGGAACCTGGCTGAACTGGTCGGACCTGTTTCAGTCGAGCGGTGGGTTTCCAGCGCCTGTGAATGGTCAGCTGTAGCCCAGGAGCGGTGCAAGCTAGGAGGGAGCATCAGCTAAGAGGGAGCTAGCAGGAGGCAATGTTTGGCTGGGGATTGAGATCTTCTGGTCTGGTTTGGGGCTGTGCATTTAGCATCCTGCGAGGTTTCCCTGCACTTCCAGTCGTCTTGCAGCAGTACCCTCTAGTGCACATGCACGGAGACTGCAGCTGGGGTTGGCCCTGCGAGTTCGGGAGCCTGCTCCTTTCACACTCCCTCTGGCCTCCCACACTGCTCGGAGCCTGCCAGGGAACCGTGCGTCGTGGTCGAGCATCATCGCTGAGTTGGTTGAACTTTTCTGAGCGGGTCCCTGCAGCGCCGGGCTCTGCTCAGAGCTGCGACGAGGCTTGCAGGTGGTCCTAGACGTCCGCTGCTTCAGAAGTAGCTGTGCCCTTTCTGGCCGGCTGCTCCTGCAAGAAACCATGCTGCACAGGTGAATCATCTTACCTTGCCCAGGAGCTTGTGGTGTTAGTGCTCATTCAGAGTCAAAGGATCTCAAAGCAGTGAATGAGCATGAATTGGTTCAGCCTGGAGGTCCCTTCCTGCAGGGGGTTTGCAGTTCCCATCTTGCAGGTGGACATGCAGTCCTCAACTTTCCAAGTTGCCTCTGGTTTGACTTGACTTGAGGTTGCAGGTGACAGGTCCCTGGCTCCAGGAGTGCTGGGTTTCGGTGGCTCCCTCCTGGCAGGGAGATGCATTGTGTTCACTGCCCGGGGAAGTCGTGGAGGCTAATTCTCAGGGGAAGAGGGGCAGGAAGGGGCATCGCATCTGGACCCTGCAGAGGTTGCGAGCCGCGGGGCCCAGGCAGGACCAGCTCTTTGCACACTCCGGGGCTGCACGCTGGGCTCAGCAAAGTGGGTTTGTTCAACCTCTGAATTGCTCTGATGAATCGAGGGGCTGCTTGTGCCACCGCCTTTCCCAGTGACTTAAAACCACCATCACTCCCTCAGCCTCTGATCTAAAGCCTGCACTAGGACACGGGCTTTCCTGCCTCCTGTGCCCTCGGGGCAGGTGCCTTTCCCAGCCCGAGGTCTGCCCGGGTGCAGGAGCCGCGCAGCTTAGGCCTGCGGCAGCAGCGCATGCATCGGCGGCGGGGGTGTGAGGCAGTGCTGGGGCAGCTGCCTGGCTCAGCCATGCTCTAGGTGTGGGGGATTTCTGCATAAATGTTTGGCACAGGTCACTGGGGCCATTTTGGAGGTGAAAACGTTCCCGGAGACAGCATCTGTCCTCAAAGACAGGTCTCGAAGGGGACCTCCATGGGACTGAACTTCACGTGGGTGGATGTTGAGACCCTCGGCCCAGGCCTTGGGAGAGCCAGAAGGTGTCAATGTGAGGACAAACGCAGCTGGGAAGGACTGTGAAGCCAAGCGTACGTCACCGCGTGTGGGCCGCAGGAGTCCATCAGCTGGCATTTGCACGGCGCCCGTTGTGCTGGGAGCAGCGTGCCGCCAGTATAGCGCCACTTCCCTAGTTAACTGGGGTCCAGATTGGTGTGATGCTTGGTGTGTTTGGAGCTGGAGGTTACATTAAAATGGTGTGGTGTGTGTGCATGCGCGTGTGCACCTGCCTCCACGTAAGGGAATCGGACCCTGCGCGCGGAGCCGAAGGGTCTGTGCCTCCAGGGCAGGAAGAGCCGAGTCCTGCAGCCCTGAAGCCGAAAGACAAAGCCGTTAGCTAGTCCAGCCGGCCACGTGCCCGGCTGCGCGGTGGGCGTCTCCTGCAGGTCCCGTCTCTGCTCCTGGCACCTCGCACCTGGTCGCCTGCTTGGCAGCCCTGGTCCCCAGCACCATGCCCGGGCTCCCTTCAGGTGTCCTGCACGCTGGCAGCGAGCGGGTGCTGTCTGCCTCCCTCAAAGGGTCCCCCTGGCTCCCCAGCCCCTGACCTGCTGCTTTCCCCGCTCTTCACAGCGCCAGCATTGGTGTGCGGCATCGGAGCTCCTGTTTGCACCGCCTGCCGTCCATGCGGGCCCCGGCTCGAGTGTCCGAGCTCCCTCCCTCCCTCCCTCGCTCCCCATCAGCTCCAGCTCTCGGCTCCATTTCTGTGTCCCTCCGGCATCCCCAGATTACAGTCGCTCCGCTCCTCCCCAGCCATTAATCTCGCCAAGTCAGCAGGATTGTGTCCCCCAGCTCCAGGATACAGCCCGGCCGATGCTCGAGGAAAGCATCGCGGGTCCTGATACGGGTACGTGAGTAATCACGCAGAAGGAATCAGCTCCTCCTTGCCCATGGGGCTCCTGGGGTGGCATCGGAGCCGCCCTTCCCGGCTTCGTGCCCCCAGCTGCCCAGCCACGTGCGGTCCATGCCACGAGTCCCCGTCGGAGTCTCCCGGCCCCTTGCAAGGACCGCGATAGCCCCGCCTGGGCGAGGGATCTGCCAACGGCCCGGGATGCCCAGGGCTTGGCAGCTTCCCTGAGATGCCGGCGGCTGATCGAATGCCAAATGCAAAGGGGTTCGGGGCGGGTTTTTCCCCGCGATGTGCCGCCAGTCGACTGCTCCCTGGGCTGCGTTTCATGAAAGCCTCCGCGGAGCCTTGCAGGCGCCTCCGTCGAGCGGCTGTCCGCGTGCCAGGAATGCAAATGAAGCCAGCGGCGCGGGCGGCCGGCACGGTGCACGGCAGAATATATGTCTCTTGCACGCGGAGTAATTAATGGTTGAGGGGAATCGAGCGAGCCACACGGAAGCTGTTGCCCAATTAGTTAAACTAATTGAGAAGTCGCGATGGGTATCAGGGACCGCGCGGCCTGGCGGCTCCGCAGCAGGCGCCCCGCTGCTGTCGGCAGTCGGTGCCAGCCCGGCTGTGCCAATGGGTCGGATCTGAAGCTCCTTGGCGGAGCCGAGATCCCACCCCGACGGGCTGCGGGCTTTTGGCAGGGGCCTCTGGGGCCTTGTCGTGGGTTTCGGTGGGGCCGTTCCCCCGTGCAGCGAGTCACCAGAGGAGCCCCCTTGCCCGGGGGTTTGCACAGCCGCCCTCCACCTTGCTGGCGCTACGTCCGGCGCGGTGACCGTGCCTATAGCCCGACAGTGCCCTCCAGGTCACCGTGGGCTGGTGTGTGCCTCGGCAGCTGGCAGCCCGGTCTCATCAGGATCCAGACACTTGCATATCATCTTGGCTTCGTGGCAGCCGCGCTATTTATGTCTTTTTAACGATATTTGCACGCGGTGGGCGCACGGCTCCGGCTGGGCAGGTTTCCCGGAGGCTGAGCTTTTCTGGGGGGGTTAAAGGGAGGACCGGCGGGGCTTTGTGCGAGCGGCGGGCTGCGCAGGCGGCGGAGGGACGCGCGCTGTATTGAGTTATGCGTTTGCCTGTATTCCCGGTGACAGATTACAGCTGGAGCGAGCTGCAAACATCGAACGGCGACAGAGGCGTCAATTTAGTTATTAACAAAGGACGGTATTCAAATGACGCTGGCACGGCTCCAACTTGCGGGAGCTTATGAGGAGCGAGGAGGGCGTATTAAATATTCATCGAAATCTTGGCATTTCGCTCGCGTCTCCATCCTTTTCGCCCCTCCCGCCCCAAATTATTGAGTCCTAAAGGTTAGGAGCCGGCTCCGGGAATTAATTATTTCATTAACCCGGTATAAATTACGTTTTTACAACTAAGTTTTTTAAGGTTGACGCGAAATGGGTCTTGGTGGCACTTCATCAGGTTCGCTCGTCACGTGACGCGTGACCTTGGCCACGTGACGACGCAGACTGATGCTAAAGGCAGCATGTGACCCTCAATGCTACGTGAGCTCAAAAAAAAAAAAAAAAAAAAATTTAAATACAAAAATATAAGCAGGTCTCTCTCCTTCTTTCACCTGCCCTTTTATAGTTCAGTCCCTACCTTGAGTCTGGAGAGACACTGTAGGTTTAGAAAGCTGCACAAATCGCCTGCCAGACCCGGGTAGCAACGTGCCACAGCCGCGCGCTGCATAATCCTGCCCTCTGCTTTTTTGCCTTGCGACTCCCCATTTGGTAAGTTAACGGATACTTTGAGCAATTAATTTGCGCGGCTTTCCCAGAGTAACTCATTAGCATGCACGGTGCAAAGGCGGGTGTAAATATGCGTGCAGTCTCATCAAATAAATGTGAAGGCGCCCTCTCCATCGGCGCGGCTGTCAAGCCCAGCTGAGAGCAGGCGAGCGTGCCTGGCTGCAGATGGAGCATTGCTTTACATCGCGCTGGCAGGCTCCGGGTTGGGGATGTGAATGCATTGAATTGTGTGTGTGCGTGCACGCGCCTGATTGCTATTCTCTTTCCGTGGAGCCTCCGTGGCAGGATCCCAGCGACTTAAGTCAGTGCAAATATTGTGACACCCTGTAAGGGAACGCGGCGGAGACAGACAGCCGCCCGTCTGCCGCCCGCTCCTGCTCGGATGCTGCGCTGGAAACGCTGGGGTTTTGTTTTTGGCGTCCGGGCGCTTCTCGGTGACAAATGGGTTTTGAGCAGCGCGGATTCGTGCCGGTGCCTGATATTGTTCTGCTCTGTCGGCGCCGGGCGGGCGGGCGGGCGGGCGGTCCTGAAGTGGCCGTGCTCAGACAATGCGGGTTTCTCTCGGCATTAAACAGTCCCCCGCGGCACCCGTACGAACGTGCACGTTCGCCGGTGTCTCCGCGCTCCCGACTCGGACCCCGGCGAGGGGTGTGGACCGTGTTTGGAGAGTAATGAGCTGCCATGCAAATGTGCTTGGCCGAGTACAGGAGGCCGAGTCTCTCGATTATGCAAGCGCTATTCCCGGCGTCGCTCCGAGCCCAAGTTTGAAAGGAGCCCGGGAGCCCCGCTTCCCAGGTCTGGAGGCTTTCGGCAGCGCCGGCCGCCCTTCATTAGGATGCAAGTCCATTGCCATCTCCGTGGAGACCATGGGAAAGGAAGGCTTGGCTGAATTAGTGTCTGGTCCGCCTGGCAGCCATGCTGAGAAGAGGGCAGCTGCCTACAGGCTCTGAAGGGCGCTGATGAATTACTGCCCCTGTTCAGGCATCAGCCTTTGTTCCCGTTTATTGTCAGCAGAGCAATCGGAGAGAAAAGTAAAATGCGTCCCGATAGGAGGGAGACAATGGGCTAGCGCGCTCCCCGTGCCCCGGGCAGGCAGCCGCCGCGGCCGTCTCCCTCCTCGGCATCCGTAACCTTTCCTTCTTTTTTCTGTCCTTGAACTAATTAGCCACAGAAGCTCTTTCGAGCTGACGTGGAATACGAATGGCCTTTCTGGTGAGGCATTGTAGCTGGAGCCGTCCCATATTTAATACGCGGGCAGTCCTGGCCAGGAATGAGCTCCTCTTGTGTCATGGAGGGAAATCGTATGTTTTGGAGGCGTCGTTAAAGATGCTGGCAGGGAAAAAAAGGAAAGCAAGACTGAGCTCGCCTGCCTCGGCTCCGGGCCGCGCCGTGCACGGGCTCCCCTGCCGCGGGAGTCGCCTGCAGCGCCTGCCACGGAGGTAGATGGGGCTTCGTGTTTGTCCTCCGCATTCGCCATTTGGGGGATGAATTATGCAAACTCTCTAATTGGCACAAAGGTGCGCCTGGCCCCCTCCATGGCCAGCCGTCGCACAGGGAGCCCTTGAACCCAGGGGTGGGCTGTGGCTGTCAGGGCCTTGCTGCCGGAGGATCGCTTCTCTCTGCTCGCTTGCATGGGTCCGGGGATTTTCGCCGGCCCGTTCGGTGCAGATTCGCAGGCGACCCCTGCCCCGCCGCAGGTTGCGTTGTGGGGCAGGTGCCTCCACGGGGTGCTGGCCTGGCTGGCTCCCCGGACTGCAATAGCTGGGTCACCGCTGAGCGGCGGGAGAGTCTGCTTCCATCGACACCGTCCATCCAAATGTCCCCGGTGTCTCGGTCAGTTGGGAGCTGCTTTCCCTCCTGCTCATCGGGGGCAGGACTCCTGGTGTGCCAGCTGCAGGGCTCGTGCTCTCAGGGCAGAGACCATGCCTCTCCGACCCAGCCTGTTCCCACCTGTGCCATCACCGCAGAAGGGGCAGCGCTCTTGGGTTCTCCGGACCCGGGTGCAGGGCCCAGGTGTGCCCGCGGGTGCAGGGCTCTGCTCAGAGCATCTCCCCCCGCGGGGCAGGGGGCAGGCAGTCTCCTTCAGCTCTTATGCCCGCAGAAAGATGGATCGGACACTGGTCAGAGAACAAAGCAGCTGTTAACTGGTCGAGTTGGCTTCTCCGTAGCGCTTTGGGCTGGTGCTGGGCAGCTGGACTCCTGGTTTCTCAGCCCTGCCACTTGCCCTCCACTCCTCTGCATCTTGTTCCCGTGCCCGCGGGCGGCTCTGAGGCGAGGCCGACGCGTCAGAAGTGCCCAGGGATGCTCCAATGCAGCCGTTTAGGAGCGAGTCAGATGTAGAGAGCCCCTGTCCTTGGCCCGTCCCAAGCCCTGGTCCTTCCACAGCCCCGAGGCCCGTCCTTGCTCACGGCTCAGTTGGCTTCGAGGTCGCCGGTGGCAGCCGGAGCTCCAGGGACAGGGCAGGGGGCCGGAGCCCAGGCCTTGCCCCGAGCTCGGGGCCGGGATGGATCCTGGATGGACTCGTTTAAGGGGCCACCTGCAAGGAGCTCCCTCCCCAGTCTCTAGCTTCTCTCGTGCTGCCGCGGCCGGGGAGCCTTTCCTCCTGTTCCCCACGCTGCTCCCGTCATTGTTGCCTCCAGCCCATTGCCAGGGCACGGTGCCCGGGCACGAGGCTCTCCGTGCTTTCACCGCCTCGCCGCCACGTCCTTGAGCCCTCTGCACCGCAGGGCTCCAGCCCTCTCCGCTACTCCCCGTCGACCCAGCCAGCCTCTCGCTTCCTCCCCGGAGTTAGGGCGATCTCCTTCCCCTGGTTTCTCCCGCTGCCCGGTCTGCAGCTGGATGCAGCGCTCGCGGCCCCTTTGGCCGCGGCCTCGTGCGTTGCTCGTCCCTCCTGCTGCAGCATCGTCCCTGTTGCACGAGGATCCACCGGGTCCTGTGTTGCCCAGCACGAGGTGGAGGATGCGGAGACGTGGCGCGTTAAACCGGAGCGGAAGAATTTTATGCTTGCGAGCAAGGGGATGGCTGGCTTTCCAGGGGGAGGTGGGATTCATCTGGGGGCTTTGTGCACGGGGCTGGTACTGGCGAGACTCCTGCTCTCCAAAACTCCCACCCAGCCGGGCCCCTCGTAGCTGTGCATCGCCCAGCGGAGCTGACTTCTGCTTGGCCCTCCCCCGGCGTGATGCTGGCGGTGGGGGAGCCCCCC
>NW_005842225.1:1129514-1134569 GCF_000455745.1 Alligator sinensis
CCCCCCGGGGTGGTGGGGGGGGGGGGGGGAGCCACTCGGCTGCAGTGGCAGGCCGGAGGCACCTGGGCAGGTGGTTTCTGAGCAGTGTCCCCCGAGAAGCATTTCCAGTGCACTGCAAAGGCATAGCCGGGGCCGTGGCAGAGGCGGAAGGGGGTGCAGCTTTGGCCTCCTGCCCCAAAACCTACGCTCAAGCTCTGGGACCAGGCACGTGACCCCGTTCTGCGCTGTCGGGAGACGGCATTGCCCCGGGAGCAGGTGAGGGTGCAGAGGACTCGCAGGGGCGCGCGAGCTCATCGTTGTTCGGCTCCGACTTGGAAGCGGCAGCGTGGGCCTGTCCTAAGGAAGCCAGTTTTCTTGGCTTCCAGCCTGAGCGCGCAGGCTCTAGGGCTGGGGGGGCCCAGATCGGACCCCCGACGTCCCGGTCTGTGCTTCCCCTACCACTGGCAGAAACTGCCTCCGATCTGCCAGCAACGCCTCACCTTTCTGCCATGTTTTCAACTCCCTCCATCCCAGTTTCTTCCTTTTCTGAAGCCCGCCTCCCCCAATCCTAGAAACCTCTGTCCAGCTGCAGCCAGGGACGTCCCCAAATGGTGACATGCAAAAGTTGGGTAGGTGGAGAAAGCTGCTCTGTCCCCTGCAGCCAGAGCCAGCTTGGAAGTGCGGTGCGTGGGCAGGTGCTAATTCCCCGTTTCATTATAGACATACACACGGGCACGCTACGGATTCAGGCGCCGACACCCCATAGATGCATCATCCATAATGCCACGTGCTCCATGCGCAGCAGCTGCTGCATCTCGCCGAAACATTGCAAACTTAATTTTTATTAACGAGAAAGTTGAACCTGCAGAAGAAAACCCAAGCAGGGACTTCCACGCAGACCTTGCCTGCAGCCCTGGCAGTACAGACCTGGTACCTTGCTGCCAGGCGAGTCTATTTAACTTGACCCACATCTTCCCACGCGCTGCCCGTTTTGGCCCAGCGGGCACAGGCCTGAGAGCGAGGGACTGTCCTCGTAAAGACGCTAAAAGTCGAAATGCTGCGGGTAGAGGAAGCAGACGCGTGTGAACAAGCGGCTGCCGAGCTGCCTCCGCCTTCTGCTCTATCGACCGGTAGAATCGGGCCCTGCTGGGAGCTGTAAACTGCAGGAGACGGCGGGAGAACAACATTCCCCGATTAACGTGAGGAATTAAGAACGAATTTGTCAAACGCTGTTAACAAATGGTCAGTAATTAAGCAGGCAGCCAGCAAATGGAGCGTTTGCTCAGCCAGGCGTCCCCGGGGGGTGAGCCACGGCATTAGGGGCCTGGAGTTAGCGAGAAGGATCCTGCTGGGGTGAGTTAAACCTGCTGGTCGGCTAGTCCAGCCCGGGGACTGGCGTTCGTGCCCGGCATGGCAAGGGGAGCAGGTGGATGGGAGAGGGGAGGGCTGGGCGTTGCTTCTGCTCTGCCAGCTGGGCAGCAAGTGGAGCCGCTGCGTGGGGTCCCACGGGCTCCTGCTGATCTGTGCCAAGGGGCTGTTGGCAAAGCAGGGCTTCTCTCTGAGCGTGTCGCACAAGCCCTGCGTTGTCTTCCGGTAGCAGATGTGTGCACAAGAGCCTGGGGAGGAGGACACCGGCGTGCAAAGGAGGGGGAAGGCCACGTGTCGCCCCAGTGAGTGCTGTGCCAGTCCAGGAGCGGTGCCCTCCATCGGGGAAGTGTGCTGGGCCAGGCTCTCCGAGCGGTGCCGTGGTTCTGCATGGGTCTGACCCCGTGGCAGCTGGCGTGTCTGGCATGACACGGCGAGAAGCCATGCCGTGGCCGCGGGAGCTGGGTGGGGGCTGGGGCTGGTGCCGGCGCTGCGGGATGGCGCCGCCTGTGCTTCGGGAGCGGGCGCTCTCGCAACGTGGGAGGCGCAGTCGTGTCGCAGCGCTGCGTGCTGACAGTCCGCTTGCCCCCGCCTTTCTGCTTTAGGGAGGGATGCCCAGAACGTGGCGGCGGGGGGGCCCAAGCCACGCTGCCCAGCAGGCCCTCCCACTCGCCCGTCTGGCCTGGCCGGGCAGAGGGGCAGTGACCATCGGTCTGGCCGGGAGGTCGTGGCGAGACCCCCGGGACCAGCCCGCAGCCAACGATGCCTGTGAAGCTGGGAGGTCCCGAGGGTTGTGTGCTGGGGCCAGGTCGTGTCTGTGCACCATTAGTGCAAAGCCCCCCGCAGTGTGTTGTGCTCTGCTGGGAACGAGCCGGGTGATGCTGGCAGCTGTCGGGAGCTGAATCTCTGCGGCTGCTCTCGCCACGGCCACCCAGTCCGACGCCCCGACCCGGGTGGGAGCGGAGACGGGGAAGGAAGAGCCAAGTGCAGACAAAGCCCAAAGCAAAGTCTCATCCCCGCCACGTCCCAGCAGCGCCCTCCGCCCTCCAGCCGCGGCTTTAGCCTTTTCTTTCAGATGGACATCAACAAATCCCTTAATTTTAGCGGCCACCAGCTGCTGAGGCTGCTGGTTGGGCTCGTTAGCGGTGCATCCCCCTGCAAGGAGCCGGGGAACAGGAGCGGGGTGCAGGGCTGGGCCCCCGCGCGGGCAGCCTACAGCTGGAGGCACATCTGGGGCTGTGCCGTGGCAGGGCCTGGGCTGGCACCAGTGTCCAGGGCCCGGGCGCCGGGATCCCACAGGCCAGGACAGGGTCTTCCAGCATCGTAATGCGCCTAGCGAATGAAGCCAAGTGATTTAGGCCCAGCAGCCTCTCGGGATGACTGACCCGAGATGACCTCTCCCGGGCGCTTGGCCGGCCGCGGGGCGCAGCCGGAGCAGGTCACCCCTCCGCCGCCTGTCGCCGGACTGACCCGGGGGTGGGAGCCTGCTGTTCCCGCCAGCATCGCCGCTGCCCGCTCAGTACAGGGCGTGCAGCGCTCACGTAACGTTGGGCCCTGGTGCCCGCTCCCAGGGGGAAGGACACTCGACCCGGGGCCCCTTGCTGCGGCAGGAGCCGGATGCCATGTCACAAGGCTGGCAGAATCCGGCCCTTGATGTCCAGCCATGCCCGCCTGACCCCTCTGCCCGCTTGCCCTGGGCCGCAAGCCTCCTACGCGCTGCACGCCAAGCAGAGCCCCCCCAGCCTTGATTTAATAAGTCCCCGAAAGTGTCATAAAAGACCTGATAATAAAATATCAGATGCAGGGAAATGACTAGCCAAAAGGCACTTTAAAAAGTGAAGAGCGTAAAGGTACTAGATGAAGACACTAATTTCTGTCCCTTGTACGTCCTCCATCTTTCCCGTGCTTTGACAGACAGAAATAAATGCCCCCTCTGTCTCCGGAGCTGGCTGACTCCTGGCTGCGCCGTAACCACAGGGTGCCCAGCGCTGGAGCAGCCCATTTATTGTCAAGATTTGATGCTTTATCACTTTCAAAGGAGCGGCGTCGCCGGTTCATCACGCGCTCCCCTCGCAAGGGCTGGCACTTAAGAGGCAGATGGAGATTCTGGTGGCAATAACGACATTTGATTTTCGGCGCTCTGAAGTCTCTCTGCAAATTAAAGACCCACAGTTGGGGCCTTTGTTTATTAAACCACGTCAGAAAAGCGGAAAGACAAGATCGTGGAAGCGAGTCCCGAGACACGAAGGGGCTTTTGTGGCGACCCCGGCAGTGCAGAGATGAGCTTGGGTCTTTCCTTTCGTGTCGCCGTGGCCCTGGGCGGATGCAAGGCCGGCGAGTTCCCCCGCGCGACACGCAGCGCAATAAAGACCGGCGCCGTATCAGCAGCTCCGGTGATGGATGCGTTAATGTTTTAATGGGCTGATGGCCTCGTAAATAATTTCCTCCGTTCTAGAGTAATTGACCCGGTCACCGTGGTAATAACGGGCTATCCCTTGGGTTCTTGTTCAAAGGCTCAGGAAGCCCTTTCGGAGGGGGCCTTAAGTGGCTTTTAACAATATATATTTGATATTGTCACAGTCTAGTACTCTGCTAATTCAGCAGCCAGCGTGAGCGCCGCCCGTTCAGGTCCAGGGATATTTCAATTAAAAAACAGAGACGAAACGGCGAGGTCCCGGCAAACGCGCCGGCCGCGCTCTTTGTTCCCCGTCCCCCGAGCGGGGACGGTGCCGCGGCCGGCTCCGCAGCGCGTGAAGGCGTCGCGTCGCGTCGCTTTGCAAACACCCGCTCGAGCCTTGTGTTGTGCCAGGCCCGAGCCGGCAGAGCCGTGGCAGGGAGCCAGGCGGGGCTGGCGGGGAGAGCAGCGCCGTCGGACCCAGGCGAGCGCTGGAGCGGTCCTTGCGCCTCAAGGTGAACCCGTCGCCGCGCCGCTTCGTTATCCTGGGCCGCACGTACAGGTGGGCTCTGCCCGCCTGCTCCAGATGCCCCGGGAAAGGTGGCACGGGGCTTGCCCTGGCACCGCGGCCCCGACGGCACCGGGGTGTCTGCCCAAGCCGTGGCTCTCGAGGGTTTAGCTCGGGGTGCGCCATGCCCAGCTCCTCCTTATTCAGGAGACTCGTTTCTCCTCATTATCCGAGGGCTCCCTTGCATTTGCGGTTGTTTAAACATGCCCATCTCTGCCTTCGAACCCTCCGGCGTGTTAATTCCTGCCGGGGCCTCCGGCTCTTCCTGACGCGGCCGCCCGGCGTTGGGGTGCGGCTGGGCTCGGCTGAGCTGCTTTATGCTATTGTAGCCGGTGCTGCTCGCGCCCGGCTTTCGGGGGGACCCCAGGGAGGATGCGAATGCATTGCAGCGGTTAAAGATATTGGGGTTCTCCGCCGGTGGGACCGGGGGCTAGCCCTTCGCGCCCGCTGCAGAGCGGGATCGTTCCTCGTCAGCCATCGCCCCAAACGCGCGGCTTTTATTGTGGTTAATAAAACCAAAGGGCTCCCCTTCTTCTGCCTCTCTCGTGGCACACGTTGAGAGCTCGGCCTGGCTCAAGGTGTTGATCTCTGGCCACATGCAGGGGAGACACCAAAGACCATGCGTTGTGTGAAATCAAGTGCAAACATCTCCCCTTCCCCTCCCAGCTTGGATGTAATTAAAAGAAAGACAGCCCCCCCACTCCGGGATATCTTGGGTGTAATTGCAGGTGAGACGGTGAGGAAGAGC
>NW_005842225.1:1134579-1159675 GCF_000455745.1 Alligator sinensis
GCGGCCCCGTTTTGGAGGGGAGATGAGTCTCCCGTCACCGTCCTGCTGCACGGTCCACCCGACTTTGCTGTCCGGGGCCCTTCCTTCCGGCTGCCGGGAAAATCCCCGTCATAAACTTCCAGCTTTTTGTTACCTGAACAGCAAAACCCGTTGCCGGGCGAGTGGGGAGAGAAGGGGGCTGCTGACCCCAGCTGCTCTCGCTCGGGTGATTGTGGCCCTGAACCACCGTCCCACGCCGCGGCGCGCGTCTTATCTTGGATGACTTTTTAATCCCGTATAGCTTCAGCCCTGACTTCTCCTTATCTCGATCGGATCACGGCTCTCGACATCGACATGGAAACAGATATCTGCTGGGTGGTTGCTTCCCACCCCTCCGCCCCGCGCTCGCTGGAATAAATCGCTGCGTCTCGGGAAGCTGGCTCCGTAGCTTGGATACAATAATTAAACCGAAATGTGCCGTCTGTAAAAGACTGTCATGTTTAAACATTGCATTGTTCCCTGCGAGTTCCACATGACGGGACTTGATGCCGAATCATTTCATTCAATTAAAAGTGGCAGCCCTGCTGCCTCCTGTGCCGCGACTGGGTCATTAATACTTGGGATAATTTGTTACTCCCCCTCCCTTGCTTGCCTCCGCTGTGACGGCGTATTCGGGGCCTGGAGATGAATGAATGGCGGCTGTCTGCCACCGGTTAACTCTTTCGCTGCGGCGGATGGGGCGTGCAGCCGAAACGGACCTGTGCGGGGTCGTGGCCGCGTCTTGAAGTCGGGGGCGCTGGCAGAGGCGCCCGATAACTCGTCTAGCGCGGCGCCCACGCAGGCGAGCGCTCAGGGCGTTTGCATTTTATTATCTGTCAGCACCCCCTTGGAGATGCCCGGGCTGTTGCTGCCTCGTGTCGGTGCTTGTCCCTGCCTCCGGGCCAGCGTCCCCATCACCCCCAAAGAAGCCTCATCAGGAAGCCGTTGAGCTGCGCACGTGGCTTGTCTCAGCCAGCTGCACGGGTGCCTTGCCCGTGGTCTCTGGGGGCTCTGCTTACCCTGGCCTTCGTGAAAGGTACCGCTGCCAAAGCCGCTTGTCTCCTGCGAGGTCCCAGCCACGTCCCGTGGCAGCGTGTGCAATGCAGGGACCGGAGCAGAGCGAGCTGGGAGCTTGCTGAGGGCTTGCAGCTTTGCTTCGCAGCCAGGACTGGACACGCTTCGTGCTGCCAGGCCTCTCCGGCCGCGGCCATCCCCGCGTCCAGCAGGGTCTGGAGACCTGGGCTGCCCTCCCCTGCCCCCCCAGCTCCATCCCAGGCCTGCACCAGGACCGTGGCCATCACGGAAAGCCACTTGAACATCCCTGGGCCTGTTTTTGTAGACGAGCCTAGCCGGCAGCCACGGACTAGATGACACCTAATTACTGCTCGGGGAAGTTGGCGCGCCGTGCTCGCAGGGAAAGGCTCGTGACGCCGGGAAATGAGCAAGATGCCGGCTGTAGGGAGCGGTAATTACAGGGGACTGACACGCTGCGAGCTGGTTATGATAATGAAGCGGTGCATCAAATCAAATTAACCTTCGTTATTTAACATGGAGCGCGCGGAGGGCTTGGCTGCTCCGCGGATGCCGCCTCCGAAACGGGAGCGGAGCCCTCTCGGCGGCAGCTGAAACGAGGCCGCCGAAGGCTGCTCGTCTTCGAGGCGCGGTGGCTGAGACGTCGCCTCCGCAGGCTCCGGCTCCCGGCTGAGGCCGTGGCGAGAGCCGGCTCCGGAGGGGCCGCAGACCTGCGGCCGTCGGCCCTTTGCTGGGGAGCCCCGCCACCGACGGCCGAGCCTCAGCGCCTCCCTGGGAAGGCTGAGCCCTCGATGGAGGACACCGCTCCCTGCGCCGTGCCTGCATTGCTGCGCGCCCTCCCTCTCGCCTCTGCACCGGAGCCAAGGAAAGGTCGGTGTCCTGCCGGCAAGTGGCGACCGTTCGTCCCCAGGGTGCTGGGTGCAGGACCGGCTCTGCCTGCCCCCCTGCCAGGCCACTGCCACTTCTAGGGCAAAGGATGGATTTGTTTGGAGGGGTTTGGTCCGCCTGCCTCTCCTCCTTACCAAGGTGCAGGTGCTCGCTGCAGGGACGTGGACCTAGACGTGACCTCCCGAGGTCCCTTCCAACCTTAATTTTCTTTATGCATTGACCTTGGGTCCCTTCGCGCTGGCAGGTGAGCTGCCTTTCCAACAAACGCCTTTCAAATTTAGGCCCCGCTGGACCTCCCGTCTCGTTTCCGTGCTGCCCGCGATGTGCCCAGCCCTGGCGCGGACATCGTCAGAGCCCCGGCACTGTTTTCTGCCCGTGTTGGCAGGGGCAGGATTCATTAAAGGAAGTGCTGGTGGGGAGAGGGAACGGGGGTTATGCCAAAGTTTCTGTCGTGGGAGAGTGGTGCCATCACCGTGAACGAGGGTTTCTCAGGATCTTCTTTTTTTTTTGCATTTTTTATTTTTATTTGCGGCTTGGTTGAGTGAAAAAGAAGAGGTGCCTGCGTCCCAGAGAGCGCGAGCCAGCCGTGCCCGGTCACTGAGGGGCAGGTGGAGCTATCATCGGGGCTGGCGAATCCTCCTGCCGAGAGCGCTGGAGCAGGAGCTGTGTGGGGCGTTGGCGGTAGCTGGGGCTGCTCGGTGGCCGTTCGAATCGCGCGAGAGGAGAAATGCCGGGAATACAAACAGATCCGAGAAGCTGACAACAAACCCTCTGGGGCTGGCTGGGATCCTCCGTGCCCCGGCAGCTGCCTCGGAGGTTGTCGCTACCTGCTCTGCTTCTGAATGCCTTTGCTTTGAACGGCACGGGGTTAGGAGCCGATTGCCCAGCGCCCCGTGTCTGGCCTGGGCCCCTTTGGGAAGCGGGGGTGCTGTCCACGTCTCCATCCTTCTGCAAACTTCCCACGTGTCAGAGTGGTGCGAGGCGGCGCTCTGGCCGGAGCCCTGCTACCTCACGGCTCCCAGATGGTGGAGGGAGATGTGCCAGGCCTCCTTCACCGGAGCTTATTTTATTTTACTCTCTCTTGCTCTGCAATTAGGATGAATAAAGCCACATGTGTCTCTGCGCCTTCCTTCCCATTTGTCCAACGTAGCGTGCATTTTTTCTTCCCCTTGCAGTTGTGCGAGGCAGGGGGGCAATCATTCCCATTAAAGGACTTGAATGGATAACTTATTCCTAATATTAGCAACGTCGTACTGGCCATTTGGGATGGTAGCTGAGTGTTTTTCTCAGTGAGGGTGTGAGTTGTGCACTGCAGGATCGGGCAGACTTGTTAACTTCCAAATGTCAGGAGTTTATTCCCAGCTCTGCTCAATGCAGGAACCTGCCCGAGTACTCTTCTCTCCTGGCCAGCAAGAGCCTCTGGTTTCCTCCCAAGCCTCCCAAGGCAGAGACGGGGCTGCAGGAGGATGGGTGAGACAGGAGCTGGGGCAGCAGGAGGGTTTTCTTCCAGTCACCTAATAGCAGCTCGAGTAAATTGCTCTCCATCATTAACCATGATGGAGCCATGAATGATTTAAGTGCAGCCAGAGGCCGTGCGTCTCTGTATGGGAACGCGCTTGTCTGCACACTTCTGTCCAGCTACGGATGCTGGATGCTGCCCGTGCGTCTCTCCGGCCCAACACGGGTCTGTAGCTAGCAAGAAAGGGAGATAGTGGTTAACGCAGGGGGCAAAGCCTGCTCAGCCCGTCCAAGCAGAGTCCCAGTGACGATGAGATGACCTTGCCGATGTCCTTTCCAGTCTGGCTGAACTGAACTGGCGCTTTCCTCGTCTCCAGCCCCCTCCCAAGGGTTCCCCGGGTATGGATTAGCACCCAGGTGTCGTCCAAATACGTGTCCCTCCCGTGCCACCTTCGACTTCTGGTTCCTGGGGAAGGGCACTGGGCTTTTGTGGTGATGGGTTCACTTTTACCTTGCTCCATCAGTATGAAAATGCCTCGCGAGTCCTGGTACTTAATCACCATTCTACAGGAATGAAGAGAGCAGATTTTCCTTAATCCCCTTTAAATGGCTTCCAAATGAGGAATCAGGCAAAGATGAGTAATGGCAGACGCGATTAAACTAATTTAATAGGTGCCGCTTTGATGGGAGCTCTCCCAAGCCCAGGTGGTGCCCTGGGGGACCGCGTGCCGATTTTACCCACCCTGAAAAGGCAGGCCTGCCGGCTGCCGGGCACAAATGAGGCAGACGGGGTGCTTTATTGTACGGACCAAAGGATTGCTCTTTGCTGGAAATGTTTGTCGTTTTCTGCAAGCGCCGCAGACCTGCTTTTAATAAGCCCTGCCAAATATAATCTCGCTGAAGGGACAGTAAATCCAGATTCATTTAATAGCTGGAGAGGTGCCTCTCGCCTTATCAAATGCCTTTGCTGAGGACTCCCCACGAGCGTGTATTTGTCTTTCAAGAGCTGTCAACACTAATGAAGCATAAAGCCGATGAAGTGTGTGCGCGGCGCCCTGCGAAGGAAGCCTGCTCCAGAGAGTCGCGGGAGCGGACCCTCGATGCCTGACCCGGCTCCTGGGTGGATCACGGCAGGAATTGCAGTGAACCGTGGTGTGGAGACCCGGGCTGCGACGGCCGCGCTCCCGCGGTGCGGCGGGCGCGCAGGACACGGACACGGACACGGACGCTGTAGCCGTGTCGGTGCCGGGCAGCAGGGATGAGTTGGGTGCCACGCGAGCATCTTTTCTGTGACGTGTCCTTGGCTTGTGGCTCGCTGCCTCGTTTCCTGGCAGAAGGAAAGTTTTTGTTGGGCGTGCCAGAGAAGACTCCCAACTCTCTCCCCAGGCCAAGAGCTTTCACCCGGCTGGGATGGCAGGTGTTGGCTCGCGCCCAGCCTCCCCAAATTGGAGGTACTGGCCTGTGCACTGTCCTCCTCGCCCGTTGGACCTCGTGGCTGCCGGTGGGTGAACGGCAACAGCGCGACTGGCCTTGGTGCTCCACGAGGGTCGAGGCTGCGGTGAGCCCCAGTGCCCTGCCTTGCTGACGCCGCCAGCCCCAGGGAAAGGCTTCCTAGCTCCTCTCGGTGTCAGGGCCTGGCCCTTGCCCTAAATGTGCGCTGTGCTGCAGCCCTTCCCGGGAATACAGAAGGGAGACGCGCCATCCCGCAGGCACCGGCCTCTGCCAGGCTTTCTGCTGCCCGGCCAAGCGGCGTGTACTTTGCACGTGGAAAATGAATGCCACACACGTGTGCCCTGTGACTCGAAGCACAGAGGAGTGCATTAAAACATCACCATCACATTGCCGCCTGTCCATGTTATTTTGCTAAAGATTTAAAGTCCATCAGGATTTACCGATGTGATTGGACAGGCCGTTGTGTTTTTAGTCCTCTTTTGACTCTGGGTCTGAGGCTGTTACCATGTCATTAAACATCTCCTCTAGGGCAATTCTTCCTTTGCACTAATGGGAAGGAAAAGGAAATACGTGGGTCGTGATAAAAGCAGCCTGAAACAAAGGTGGTCGTTGTTCTTCGGCTGGGAGCGTCCTGCCTTTCTGTGCTGGGGCGCGAGGTGGTAATGACTGAGGGCAGGAATCGTTCCTGAACTGCGAATAACGTCGGGGCGGTATTGAAGGTGTAATAAAAATAATACCAGCAAGGTACGCGCAGACCCAGAACTTGATACTTCTGGCCCAAGAGGCAGCAGTGTGACACATTAAAAGGGGATTCAAAGTATAAAAACTCCCTAAGAGGATTATGCAGCCGCCTTATCGCAGCTGCTGCACATCTGGAATTAGAGCGCGCCCCCCTCGTTACCCCGCGTGAAGACCGACAGGTGACCGCGAGGAGCCCGGCCCGAGCCGGCTAAGACGATCAGTGGGACAGAGGGGCTTACAGAGGAGACGGATAAAATTGGGATTATTTAGTCTTGAGTAGAAATGAGTGGGAAATCGCAAGACGGATGCTGTTAAACCAGCAGGTGCTTAGCTCGATGTGGTGGAGGCTGCCGGGCCGGCCAGGGCTGGGTTTAGAGGCTTACATTTCCCGGGCCCTCCTACGGCACCCGACGAAGGGTGTTTGTACCCGAAAAGCTCGCCAAGCATTTTTCCAACTATTTGAGCGGGTCTAATAAAAGATCCCAGATTTACCCAAAGAACCTCGTCCGCTTGCGTCCTTACACCAACATGGCTACAACTTACACCCCTCCTATGTCATCGGTAGCCCCGCAGGCATCAGGAGGCCGTGCCGAACGTGCACCTGTCTTCTGTGGCTCGTAGGTGTTTCCACTCGGCGCGTGCTCCGTTGGCCGGCCCCGCCAGCGTCCCCCGTGCTGCTGGTGAGACCCCCGTCTCTAGAGATTTATGGACTGAGGCTGTGGGAATGCAAGCTGTAGGTTTGATCCAACTCTGATCACGTTTCCCTGGGGAGCGATGCACCTCTCACGGGCTCGGACGCTTCCCTGGGGCCCGTTCCCTGTGCGAGGCGACCCGTGCCGAAGCCGGGCTCCGGCAGCTTGGACGGCAGATCCCAGCATGCGTCACCTCATGCTAGAAACCCTTTGCAAAGCCGTCAGGGCCGCTCCTCCTCTCGTAATGGCATTGCAATGTGCCTTCATCCACCGAGCCACCGTTTATTCGGATTCGTAATTACCGGTAATGTAGCCCCGTCTAGGCTTATTAAAACAGAGCAACCTTCGCGGAGAGGAGCGTAAGAGCGCACGGGACAAAATCGGCGTGCCCTGTCCCCTTCCCTTCCCAGCGATATTGGGGTTGATTGATGTGCCGCGCTCGCTGTCCATCTAGCTCGTGTTTAATTATCATTTTTGTATTGCTCTCGTCTCCAGAGATGCGATCTGGCAGGAATGGCTTGATGGATTATACATGAAATCCAGGTCAACACGTCCAAGTGTTACTGCCTCGTAATTTGTGGTGCCACAGAGGCCAATAGAGATGCCTCGTGTTATTAATAATACCAATATATTTTCATGAGTAATGTGATTAATTAGGCTGTATACATTACGATTCCAGACCGGGCCTGTTGGCGTGTTTGTTCTTGGACGGCTCGGAGCGAGCCGCAGAGCCGGTCGCTCGGATTCGGGCACGGCCTTTTGCCTCTGGATCATCGCAGGAGACGAGATTGGCACAAGCGGACGGGGTGAGGCGCGAGGGGGCGTTCGCCGGCACTGCGATTCCCATTGCAATGCGGGGGGCGTCCTGCCCGCAGAGGTTTCGGACACGCTCTCCCCTTCGTTACGATCTCGCCGTGCGCGGCGCCCAGCGCTCCTGCAAGCTAGCCGCGCGCCCCTTCCCCAGCTCTGGGCAGCGCCAGCACACGCTAAATCCCTCCGGGACGGGCGGTCACTCGGCCCTGCTGGGCAGCCTTCAGCCGTGTGGACGGCCTCGTCTGGGGCCTGGGCGTGCTGGTGAGATCAAGCCGGTCCCTTTGCATCCTCACGGCCCGGTCCAGGCGGAGCCGTGGCCCAGGCCCTGATCCGGCAGCCGGATCTTTGCAGCAGGCTCTTGCTCTCCGTTGATGTCGGGGCTGCTCAGGGGAACAGAGTCCCAGCTGCGCGGGCCCGGGTACAGGATCAGGACCTCCCCAGAGGCTCTTGGCCCCCTGCTCACGTTGCTTTTGGGCAGCGAGGTCAGACCGACCCGTTTGCCTTCCTGCCTCTCCAACCAGACGGTCCTTTTGTGCCTTGGTTTCCAACACAGCCCACGGCCCCTCGCCTCCCTTCCCCAGCCTGCGTCGAAGGGATTAAGGAGCGAGGAGGAAGCTATATCCTGTTCCCATTGGGTTTGCAAAGTCCCCTCACTTTCCCAAAGCAAAATAGTGAGTCTAAAACGTGTTGGCCAGGTGGTCCCCTGCACAGCAGCTGGCTCGCAGCCTCCGTAGCACCCAGAGCAGGGCTGGCATGGTGCCGAGAAGCTGGGTAAGGGCCCCGTTAAACCCAAATCTCTGCAAATTGGGAGGCGTTGGTGTAAGAAAAAGAGGGTAAAAAAAACAGTGACTGGTCTCACGGAGTGTCTCCTGGTCCCCTTGGGGTAGCATCCTTCGTTTGCCATTGCCATGCACTGGGTGCAGTAGTTCGCGTGGGTACAAAGTAGATGTAAATGTGCTGCCCCGAGCGAGCGTAGTGTGCACGCCGGTGCCGGTAGCAGAGACCCCGCGCCTTTGTGCTCCACTGCCTGAGCGACCCCGGTGCCAAAAACAGCTTTGCCTTTTGTCTCCTTCAAGGTCCAAGAAGAGTCGTCCTCCTTTAAGTGCCAAGAAGAGGCCTTCTACCCTCTGGTGCAAGAAGACGTGGAACAGTAAGGCAGCCGCGTTGCGTTGCCGACGGCGTCGCGGGTTTGCGTGCACGCCGGCTGCGCTCCGCCAGCCCCGCACGGCAACGTGCTCGGTCCCCACGTGCTTTCGGTTTGGAGCGCCGGTCCGTGACATAGCCAGGTCTTTCACGGGACAGCGTCCCATCCGCTCGCGCCCCTCAGCCTGGCCCATGCGAGCCCTTGCTGCTCTACACCCCCCTGCCTCCTCCTCTGATTGCAGCTGCAAGGTCTCGCTGCTGTGGGGAGAGCGGCCGGGACCCCATCCCTAAGACTCGGCCCCCTCACGACCCCGTACGGCCCGGGAGTCGATGCACCCATCAGGTTTCCAAGCCCAGGCTGTACCTCTGGGCAGCCTCAGCCCCTGCAGGGCTTTCCTTTGGTCCCGCTAGCGAAGGCAGACTACCCTGCACAGCGGTGCTTTGGGGGACGGAGGCCCAGGGACTGGCAGGATGGAGCTGCCCTTAGCTTAATGCATCCACCCCTGCCCTTTGCCCGCCGGGAGCTGCTTGGTCCGCGGCGGAGGCTGCTTGTCCGGGCTGCGCGCTGGCCCCGGGCAGTGGCTCGTTTCCAGGTAAGAGTCCTTTACCCGCTTGCAGAGGTCGCCGGCCTAAATGGACGTTATTCAACGTGCCTGTGTGAGAACTGCCTGGAGGGCGCGAGCCAGCGCCTCGGGGCTCCCTCCTCGATGGATATTGGTTGCTGCTGGTTTGCTTTGTCCGGCCAAACCCAGCACATGTTTTACGCGGCATCTTTGGCCATTGCGAGAGCTGGAGGCTGTTGCTTCCCTAACGACGTGGCGGAGGGCTGCTCCCTTGCCCCGCGGGCACTGTCCTGCTCGGTTGTGCTGTCGTGCAGCCCCCGGACCCAGCGCGGCTGCTTTTCTCCTACGTCCCCCTGCCACGGACAGGGACTGCACGGTCCTCCCCGGGGCAAAGCAGGGCTGACGCCGGGTGGAGCGGAGCAGGCGGGGAACATCTTCCCAGGCTCAGGGAGCGTTGCAGAAAGCCCAAAGGTTTCCCGTTCTGCATCGGACCTTGCCAGCGCCTTTCCGGGGGCGTTTCTTTGGAAAAACACAAGTGACCGAGAAACCCCCCGGCCAGTGGGGCCTGGGGGGCACTCTCCGGGCACGAAAGTCTTAGACGAGTAGAAGATTTTGCTGCAAAGGTGGATGCAGGATGCGGAGACGGAGAGAGGCCCAGACGCTGCTGTGTGTCTGCACGGCACCGTGGCTTCATCTGGTCGAAGCACAGCATCTGCCCCCGTGATGTGGGCAGTCGGCTCTGCGGGGGCTTCAGCCACCCCCCAGCCCCGAGGAGCGCTTGCTTAGCCAGGTCCGCGCTCGCTTTCTGTATCCACCTTGAAAGGCCGTCACTTCTGCGGGGCTGTTCGTGTCCCCGCGCGAAGGGGCCGGGGTGGCGGAGGGTCCTGGCGGGCACCACGACCCGGCTGCCGAGGCGAAAACGTGACAAAGAAACGCTGTCATGGGGGAATGTAAATTAGCCAGACTCGCTTCCAAACAACCGCACGTTTGCCAGCGATAAGAGAGCACGCGAGAGGGGACCCGCTCCTTCCATGTGACCGGCAAAGCACCTGGCCCCGTTCCTGCGTGGCCCCGAGTCCGCCTGCGCTCGGTGCTGCCTCGAGGACCAGGGCGGTCCCGAAGCAGTCGCCCAGCCTGCTACCTCCGTGCCACGCGCCCCCTCCCGCTCCCGCGGGGGCCGGGGCTGGCGGGGGGACGGCACGCACGCGGTCGGGCAGTGGGTCTCAGCCTTCCTAGACTCGAGGCCCCCTCCGAAAATGCTGGTTCTTAGTTTTCACTCTTTTTTTTTTGCCTACAGAAAAATAATAGAGCAGTTTTTCTATTGGCAAGAACTTGGGAAGACGTCAGCTCTGGGTTTCTGTTTGACGTCTCTGGGTTTGTCTCATGCATCCTGTTTGTGCACCCCTGGAAGGACCTCAGGGCACCCCAGGGTGCTGTGGCTGCAGTGCTGGACAGGACTGCCTGGGTCACTCAGTGCTGACCTGTCCCCCTTTCTTCCCCAAAAGGCACCGTGGAGCCCCACACGCAGCCCTGCGGTGACCCCGGCGTTGGCCACGCGCGTGCTCCCGGGAACGCCGCTCTCCACGGGAAGCCTCCGTTGCGAGCGGCGTTGCTGCAGGCTTAGCTCCTGCAGTCGTCGTCCCCGACCAACCGGCCCCTGCTTTGCAATGCCGCGTAGAGGCTTCGGTCACAGCCCGAACGAAATCAGAAAATGAGCCGCGGCTCCGAGCGACGAGGAGCTGCTGGAGATTTATGCGCTTTGGGCAGCGCGCGCTGCGTTGGCGGGGCTGAAGGATACCTAGGGAAGCCTCGGCCACTAGCGCACCGTGACTGCTTGCAATTTCACACCACTTTAAACTCGCTCTCATTGAGATTGGGGAGATGAAGAATGTCTTTATTATAGGAAGTCACAGGTCCCCGATTGGCTGCTAAACGCATTTTAATGGGTGGTGCGACCGTTGCGGGCTGGGGAGGGGGAGCCGCGCTGGCAACTGAGCTCGCGCCAGGCACCAGTAAGCCAGAGGAGCTCAAAACAAAGGAATGATTTCCCCTTTCCTTCCCACCATCCCCGTCTCAAAGCTGATCGGTGGCATCTAGCCCAGGCGGGCGAGGAGGGGGCTTGGTGGACTCTCGGGCGCCGGGGGGTAGGTGGTTTCTCTTGTCCTTTGCTGCATTCTCCATATGTCTAAATTCTCCTGTCTGCTCTCTGCCTGGGCGGCGGGGTCCGTGCCCCTTGGATTGCACTCGTCCCACAGCCCCGCTGGCCCCACCGTGTCCTCCCAGGGCTTCCTGCCAGGTTCCCAGATGAAATTGCTGCCTCGCGGGTGTCACCTGCCCCTTGCGCTTTGCTCTCAGGCCGGCTCTAGGGCTCCCCCACCATGCACTGACCCACGCACGGGTCTGGCAGATGCTGCTTTGACTTCCAGGGATGGTGTTATGGGACCCAGGTGAGGACCGGCCCCTCCGTGGCTGGGGCCACGCTGCCGTGCATGGTGCAGCCAGGCGTGAATACCCCGTATCGCAGGAGCGATCCTCGTGCGGGACGCCGGCCCTACTGGCTCCGCTGTGGCGGGGTCAGTGCCTGGCGTGGCGCCTCGGGACCTGGGATGCTGCGGTTCGGTTTTGTTCTGCACCTTGGAGCCGCGGGACCTGCTTCGCCAGCACCTCCGTTGCTGTTGCTGAGAAAAGCCTGCAGACCTTGCCTCTCCCCATGGGCCCGCGCTGGCGAGAGGCAGGTCTCGAGGACACGCTGAACCAAACACAGCCACGCTGGGGTCGTTAACCCCCGATTCGACAGAGCCAGCACCCCAAGGTGTCGGCCGCACCGATCACCTGAGATCCCCCAGCCCTGGTCCTCGGGACTCGGGGTCACTTCTTCCACCTCTGACATGCGGCTGCTTCCAGGGTGGCACCCGACAGCCCCTGGCAGCAGGAGCGGGGCAGGGCGAGGGCACGGGGTCCCGCGATGGCTAAGCAAGTCGTGCCTCTGGGCCGTGCCTTTTGCAGAGGAGAAGCCACGTTCAGGTGCCAGGGCAGCTCCCCACACCTCTGCCTTGTGCCTGCTGCCCATCTCCTGCACCCCCTGGCAATACAGGGCACAAGCCACCTGCCCCAGGGCGGGCAGCCGGGCACGGGGCTGGGTGCAGCTTGTTGGCAGAGCTGAGTCTTGTTCGGCAGGGGCGTCCTGGAGGGGAGGAGGCCTAGTCCATCTGTGAGACCCGTCCCTTGCACCCTTTGCCCCGCAGTCCCTGCAGCTGCATCCAGCACAGGTGAGCACAGACCATGGACCGTGCCCCATTTCAGGGGGTTGTGCTGCCCATGCCTCCTGCTGCAGCCCCACACTGCTTGGATGCAGTGATAGAGGACCCTGCCTGCCTGGGACCAAAGTCCCTGCTTATCCACCGAGCAGGCGGCAGCCTCGTGCTCCTTCCCACTGCCGCAGCGAGGCCTCGGTGCCTCTCTGCAATCTCCGTCCCTGGGGCTGGTGAGACAAGGTGGCTGCTAGACTCGGCTCCCAGGCGGGGTAGCGAGGTGCTGGGAGCCGTCCCCGGGACACGGAGCCTTGTGCTTGTGCCGCCGGCCGCTCTCATTTCTCCAGCAGCCCTGCCCCAGCCCACGTGCCTGACTGCGCTCCTGGATTCCTGCACAGAGCCCAGCACCAAGTCAAGCACAGACCCTCCTCCTGGCTCCGCCAGCAACGCCGCTCACAAAAGGCTGTGTTATTATCCCCGCATCCACACTCGCTAACCCTGTAATTAGATGCTTAGGCTGATGATCGCCCCATTGTCCGCTGGATGGGTTTAATCACTCTTTTCTCCTACAGTGGCAATTTTGTTCCAATTAATTATTTCAGTTTGAGCAGCAGTGGCTGGTGGAGTTGGGAGGGAAATTAAAAGGGTAGGGAAGGATAATGAAGAGTGAGCTAACTGGGGAGGGGCGGCTTCCTCTCCCAGCTTGTCTCGGGTGCCCTCTCCCTGGAGGTGGGGGGGCCCGTCCTGGCACAGAGGCACTGCCGCCGGGCGCGGGAAGCTTCGGTTGTGGGCACGTCAGCGGTGCCACGGTGCACAGCCTGGCCTGTCCACGCGAGGTAGAGAGAGCTCGCATTTGGACCTGTGCGTGGCCAGCTCGAGGGGAGGGGAGGGGAGGGCTGCGAGCTGGATTTGGACAGACATTGAGTCGAAAGGCAGTTTGGGAGTTGTGCCCTGGCCCCTGTGCATGGGGTGGTGGAGCAGCCTCGGTGGCTCCAGCCTTTCTGCGCCGAAGCTGCAATGCTGAGCTCCCTGGGAGGGTGCAGCCAGGCCCTGGTGCCTCCCCCCTGCCCCGCGCCGGGCAGGTGTGCCCGTCCAGGCACTGCAGTTCTCTGTCTGCACACGCACATCTGGCATTTCCTCCCTGCCTGAAACATGCAGCTGCCTGGCTAGCTAGCCGGAGCCGGCTGCTGTCTCAAGGGACCAGATGTGCGTGGGGCAGTGGTGCTGGGGGGGTCTTCCGGGAGGTGGGGAGCGCAGGGCACGGCTGGAAAGGGGCTGTGGCTCTCCATCATGCCGCCTGCATGCGTGGGGCGGCGGTTCTTCCTCTGGTCCTGCTGGCAGGGCTGCTGCCGTCCCTGGGGCTGAGCGCCACGAGGGCTTGTCCCGGTGGGAAATGGTGGGAGCAGAGCAGCGATGCTTGGAGCCGATGCCATGCTGTAATGGGAGAGCGAGGGGCTTAGAGACTCGGGTTTAGAAGAGAGAGATCCCTGCAGCCTCGCGCCCAGCTGTGGAGGGCTGGTCCGCTGCCTCGAAGGGTGCGATGCACTCACGGGAGGGCTGTGACACCAGCAGCAGAGGAGCCCCAGCGCCGTGCTGGTCTTGGAGGGTGGCAAGGGCCACGGAGGAACATTTCCCTCCCGTTCAGCCTTGCTCACGCGGGCTGTGCGCGCTGCGGCCACGCGCCGGCCTCTGCCCCTCTGAGGGGCCCGGAGACAACTTCTGTGAGGTCTCGTCCCTTTGCCCTCCTTGCAGGATAAGCTCCCGCATGGGATTTCCAGACAACACCATTTCAACGTGCCGGGGCTTCCCAGGCTCATCAATTCACCCATCCCCAGTGCCCGGGCAGATGAAACAAAAGCATCAAGGCTGGGCCTTGATATCGCCTAAAGCCCCCCTTCTCCATCTCCCTGCCTCTCCCCCGCTGTTTGCCAGGCCTCTGAAGGCCCTGAAATGGGGTTTATCCGGCACGGGAGAGCTGGTAGCCTGTGCAAAGTCCTGCTGAGCCGTGCAGCAAGGTGCACGAACTCCAAGCCGGTGGCGGACCGCCAGCACCCGCTCGCTCGTTAGTTCGACGGCGATATCTGCGGCACGGACCCAGCTCTCCGGGTGAGGCCGGGGTGCAGCCGATCAGGGGTTTTTGAATGTTTTTTGTTGGAAAGGCTATGCTGGGTTTTGATGGCAGAGAGAGAGAAAAACCGAACGCCTTTCAGGAGTTGCGAAAAAAAAGAAAAAATGCTGCCTGGGCAATTCATGTATAATTCAATGAATTCCGAAGTCGTTTGAATATTTAAATTATGTATGATCAAAGCAATAAAGAAATCTGCATTTCCTCATGCCGAGCCCCCCAGACATCCTGCTCCCAAGCCGCCCCTCCCCGAAAGGCAGGCGCGCTGCGCCGCACCGCGCGTCCGCACACCCGTGTCTATTGAACCTGATTGCTCCAAAGAAATTGAGTTCGACTGGAGAAATACGGTCGTCAAGTGTAACCGCTGTTCGTTAATAAATACATGATGCATTGCATCTCGAGCCGGCGCCGTTGCCAGGGTGATGGTCATTGGAGCCTCTGCCGCGGCGACGGGCCAGGCTGCCTCGCCGCGCCGGCAGCAGCACGGGGTTCAATTAGCCCCTGGCCCGGTGCCAGGCACTCGGCAGCCCCGGCTCTCCGTCTCCCCGGCTGGCACGCTCCCCGCAGCAGCCGCCATCGCAGCACGGCTCTGGCAATAGGGGGGGAGGAGAGGCAGCCCCATCTCGAATGGACCACAGCCCAAGGATGGCCCCAGGGTCTCCCAGGCAGAGCTCCGGCCTTCCTGCGCTTCTCCCCCGGCTCAGCCCCCCGGTCCCCTGGCCCTGCGGCGGTCCCGGAGGGGTTGGGTTTTGTCCGCCTTGCCTTGCCTGGCACTTTGCACCGCTCCGACGCTACCGAGCGGCTGGCGCCGGCCCCTCGGTTCAGCCACATTGTGCTGAAATCCCAGCCCCCTCCCCACAAAACGCTCCCCTCCTGAGTCCTCTCCAGATGCCATAAATTTTCATTAGTCTCCTGTAATTTAATGATCTATTCCCACGAGAAAATTAGACTTCAATTTACAAAGAAATCCCTGTTAATTTAAGCATAATAATAGAAGAGTGACGTGAATGCTCCAGCCTGGTCTTGTACCTACAGGTATCGCTCTCCCCGTCTTCCCGCCAAGGGTAATTAGGAGGGAGAATTTTAATAAAACACCAAAGTCCATTTGAAAATCTCCTGATGGAGACAGCAGAGGAAAAGGGTCCTGAGGGCAAGAAAAGCAATTTCCTTCTAAAACAAGAGGTTATTTTGAACCAGGCAAATACACAGGCAGCGCTGAATGGCGATGCTGAAGGAGCCTGATTTCTGAGAGAGGCAAGAACAAAGTGCGCGCGCCAAAGAAATGGCCAGATCTTGGCCCCAAAAGACACCCGCGTTTACTTTCTGTTGTTATTCTATTTTTATTTTCTTTGATTTATTCCAGCGTTAGAGAAAAGCATCAAGTGGGAACTGCCAGTTTCCCATGGCACCCCTACCAGCGGGCACAGCTGTCACGGGGCCTGATGGGACGCTGGGACAGCTTTCGGAAGCGCTGGGCCTGTCCCATGGCTGGGCTTTGGTCTCAAACACCGATCTTGCGCGTTTGCAAGCCGACAACTCGAAGGACTCCAGGGAGCAAATTGCTTCCCCGTCTTCATCTTCCTTTCCCAGAACAGGATCCCAGGACCGCTTGCCTCTTGGCGCGGGGAGCAGGATTCGCTCCTTCTAGCCCTCGTTATGCTGACGGCGATATGCAGAACCGGAGCAGACCTCTATCGCTGCTCCTGGCAGATGGGACCCATCTTCTGCGCAGATATTGAGATAGATGATGGTGGCTCTGCTCATTAGAGGCAGTAGCAAAGGGTAGGTGCTGGGAGTCTCTGCTCCTAAGCAGCCCTGGAATGGGAGCTCATTAACTTGAAAAATTGGGTCCAGAGGGCTCATTTGTCTGATATTGGCTCACTGTTTTTCCTAGCAATGTAGAGAACGAGGGCGGGGGATCGCAGTCCCTTGCACAATGACCGAGCCTTTGATTTGTTCCCGCTCTGATTCATGTCCTCTGTCTCAAATTGCTTTCCATACTATTTATTTTCAGTGGCTCTTAAGCCTCCAGTCTGGAAACGTAAGATGCTTCCCCCCACCGTAAGGCCGAGCAGGCGCCGCGCCGTGGTTTCAATAATGCAGAAGCTCCTTCCTTGAAGAGGCACAGGGCAGAAGTCAGAGCACGAGGACATTCGCTGCACCAGACCGGGTCAGACCCGTGGTCCTCGTAGCCCGGCTGTGGCAGGAGGGGATGCTGCATGGGGAGAGCACCAAACCGACTCTCTAGAGCGACCCGGCCCCTTTTCGTTACCCGCCCCGACACCCGCCAGTATTGGGCCAGCCATGCCCGAGGAAACGTCTCCAACCGTTCTTTTCGGCAGCTGCAAATAAATCTATCCTTCATGAATTTAGCCAGTCCCTTTTTGGACCAGGCTGTGCTCTCGGGCGCGGCCGCCTCCTGCGGCAAAGAGTTGCATACCTTAACCACGCGCTGCATCGCAAAAGGTATGTTCTCTCGATCGTGTTAAACCTGTCGCCTGCTGCTGTCAGCGGGCACCCTGGGACTTGGAGGACGGCAGTCCCCTGTTCCCTCGGTCTACACCCTTCATGGTTTTGCAGACCTGTCCTATTCCCCCTCGGCTTGTTCCAAACAGAGGAGTCTGAGCTGTTTTAATCTCTGGTCTGGCACCTGCTCCAGGAGCGCTTGCCCTTCTCTTTACCTTTTCTAATGCTACTACATCCTTTCTGAGATGTGGGACAAGACCTGCGCGAGTCTTCGAGATGTGAGGATCCTCTCTTCTCCACCGCAGCCAGTGAGTGGGACCCAGTGCCGAGAGCTCACGTTCCCCGTGGGGAAAAGCAGGGCCGAGGTTGGGTGTGGGGACCTCCCCCGGGTTGGAAGAAAAGCAGCCTGGAAGCAAATGGTTTCCTGTTGGCTTGGGCTCCCGACTCGTGTTGTTGTCGTTCCGGTTTCTTCCCTTTAACCTGTGCACTGTGGTGGCACCAGAGGCTCCTCCGGGCCAGGAAGCCTTCGTGCTGGCGCTGTGCAGACGGAGGAACCCTGCCGCACGCGCTCGCTGTCTGAAGGACAAGGGGGCAAGTGGGGGAAAGTTTCTATAAACCCCCCAGTTTATAGAGTCATAGTCAGTGAGGGTGGGCAGGGACCTCAGGAGGTCACATCTAGTCCAAGCCCCTGCTCCAAGCAGGACCAGCCCCAGCTACATCATCCCAGCCAGGGCTTTGTCTAGTCGGGTCTTCAACACCTCCAAGGATGGAGACTGCACCACCGCTCTGGGTGACCTGCTCCAGTGCTTCACCACCCTCCTTGTAAGATTTTTTTTCCTAATATCCAACCTGAACTTCCCTTGCTGCAGTGTGAGCCCATTGCTCCTTGTCCTGCCATCTGCCCCCACTGAGACCAGCCCAGCTCCATCCTCTTTGCAGCCCCCGGCAGGGAGTTAAAGGCTGCTATTCAATCCCTCTCGGTCTCCTCTTCTCTAGACTAAATCAGCCCAGCTCCCTCAGCCTCTCCTCACCAGTCGTGTCCCTTGGCCCCCAAATCATTTTTGTTACCCTCCGCTGGACTCAAAAATGGTTTTGCTCCTTGCTCAAGAACCTGAACCTGTAGCAAGAGACGGTGGGGCCTGGCGTGACCACCTGCAGCGCCGGTACGCCCCGAGCTTGGGCAGCTGTGAATTTTGCAGGACGGCTGAGTCTGTCCGGTCTCCTGACATGACGCCCATCACTCTCAAGGCATTTAGAGGAGCCCTGAGCCAGGAGCCTTTCCCCTGCTCCTGCCGTCTGCAATAGGGAAGGGACAGGGAGCAAGTCCACGCCCCGTCTCTTCTCTTCGGAGCCAGCAGCACAGCAGGTCTCTGGCTGCCTCGCTGGCCTGTCTGACGGATGGAGGTTCCCGTGGAAGAGGCCGGCTCTCTGGCCCGCTTTCCCCGGGCCAGCCGTGTACGACTGCAGCGTCCCCCAAGACCGGCAGTCGGAGTATTGCTGCTGGGGTGGGTGGGAAGGAGATGCTGCAGGGCTTTCCCAGAGGCTGCTCCATCAGCCTCCAAGGTCGAGGGCAGTCCATCCCCACACTCTGTCGCTCCTCTAGGGAGCTGCTGACCCCCTTGGTCAGTCCGTCCAAGGCGCTGGAGGATGCCGCTGACCCCAGCCCCTAGAGCTAATGCAGTCCCAGCTGCATTGGTCCCCTCGGCCCCGTGGGAAGTGCTGGGCCACCGTCCTCTCCTTTCCTGTGCCACGTCCTGGTCTAATGCGTGCACAGCATGGCTCGCAGGCCACAGCCCTGGTGTAGCCTCAGTGGCCGTCGCAGCTACCCGTGCGCCTGTGAGGCTGTGATGGGCTCCATCTGTCTCCGCTGGAACTTGGGAGACTGCTCTCCCCGTCCCACTCAGCTCCGTTTTCTGCAGCCCCTTGTCGGAGGTCCGGGGGGTTGGCTCGTGGCCCGTGGGCAAGGAAGCCCGTTTGGAAACCTCCGCCGTAATCCAGAGGCCCAGGGTGCTGTCAGGGCTCTCCCGGCACAGGTACGTGCCAGACTCGGAGGCACTGGGGCTGTTGCTGCCGGGGCTGAGCAACCTGAGGGCCAGGGAGCAGGTCCACGGGGCACCTACGCACCCATCGCCTCGCACAGATGCAGACTGCCTGCCCCCAGCCCGACACCGTGGGGGTCGCACGTGCTGACCCCCCTGCCTGGGAGATCGGACACGTCGCGCTTTAGCTGTCCGTGCTTTAAACGTTCCCATCCTCTGCATGCGTTTCCACCCCGAAGCCAGCCACGGTCTGTCTCGTGGGAGACCTCGAACTGTGCAGGTCCTGCAAAGGGACCGTGCAGACAAGGCAAAATGAAGCCAAGGTGTTCGGACCTCGTGGGAAAGGGTGGGCTTGGCTCTGCGTGCGGGTTTGGGGCTGTCCTGCACCCAGCTGGTTCCCCTGTCCCGGCGGGGCGGGGCGGGGTGGGGAGCACTGGGCATCAGGGCAGCGCTTTGCACTGCACGGGGATGGGGAGCGCGCGAGCTCCGGGGTTGGAAGTGAAAGCAGAGGCCGAGCCGGCAGCGATTGCTGAGTGCAGAGAGCCGGATCCAGCGTCTCCAGTAGCGAGGAGGAATGTAAGTAATGGTCTCTTCCCAGTCCGTCCTTACCCCGAGCTGCTGTTAAATGGGAAGGGAAATCTATTTCCTGTTCCAAAAAAAGAAAAAGAGCGAGTGAGCTCCGCGTTAAATATAGATATATGATATGTAAATGAATCTGACAACTGAGTGAATAAAAAATGAAGGTTTAAATTATTGAAGGGCAGGAGGAAAGGGTGCGTGCAAAGAGCAGTACTGTGGGAAGAGGCGGCTCTCTGCGCAGGGGAGGGAGCATTCGAAATGTAATTATTTCTTTTAAGAAAAGGGCCACGCGTTCAATAAAAACCAACAGAATCAGCGCGTGTTTGTTTCAAAGGCTTTTCTCTCCGTCGTGTCGCTTCCTTCCGCGATGGCATCTCCCCCTCCCCGTCCCCTTTGCAACGCAGTAAGAAAAACTGGAGGCTGCGGAATATTTTAGCCTTAATTAAAATAAGATAAATTAAGTTTTGATTGCTACATGGGAATAAACGAGTGGCGGAGCCTGCGGATCACAGGCAGCTCTCGAGACGGCTGCAAGAAGGTGCTTGCTAATTGATTTGGCGGGGAGACAACCTTTCCCAGCCTCCGTCCTTGCCGTCGCAGCATTGCCAAGAACCAGGCGGCGGATCGGAGAGCGGTTTCGGGGATAGCCGTGATTTAACAGCACTCTTTGCTGAGATCCCAGCGGGTGCCGGAGCTGAGTTAATGATATTTAAACCCTGAAAATAAAGCTGCGGTAGTTACTTGGTTAGGTTTGTTTTTGTGTCGAAGGCTACTGGAATAGAAATAAGAGAAGAGTGAAGTGCACCCGGCTGGGACCGCGGCTCTCCTCCTCTGGCATTAGAGCAGCTTAAGCAGGAGGCTTTTAATGTGGAAAATAGGACATGTATTTTTTCTAAGGGGTAAAACTTGCACGCTTGGAGGTGGGAGTGGGATGAGCAGCTCCTTTGGGAAGGGCTTCCCGTCTGCGCGGGGACCTGGACGTCCCTCCCGAGGACGGCCCGCACGGGTCCCCGGGTGGCAGGTCCCCAGCTCCAGCGCAGGACACCGTAGATCACGGTGTCGTTTATTAGGAACGGGTCTCCCCGGGGACACCAATTCTTCATTTATTATTTGCGGCGCGCTGACAGCCCGCGCCGTGCTGCGCCGCGCCGCGCCGTCTCATCCGTCTGTCTCGCTCTTTACGTGGCCCTCATCGCGGTAGTGCCTGAGTGCCTCCCTTCACTTAAAAAATGACGGCGTTTTGTCTCGTCCTTCCTCCCTGGAGACGAGAAGCAAGGGGAGGAGGGAGAAGGCCGGGAATTTCTGAGCTGTTTTTAAGAAAAGGAGATGACCTGGTTCCTTCACGCCTGGCCGGGATGGATGGGCCGGCGTCTTCTCTGGGGTGGCAGTTGGCCACGTGGGTGACCGGCGTGGTGCGGATAGCCCTTGCACGCTGTCGAGGCTAAAAGTGGATGCCCGGGGTCTCTGCTTTGCAGAAGGGGCAGCAGTGAGAGGCGGGCCAGGCTTTCAGCAAGTGAGAAGGAAAGGGGGTGCTTTTGTCCAGTTACTCAGTTTACCGGAGCAAGGGCGCAGGGTGGCTCTGACCTGGCGAGCCCCATAGTCGCGCCCAGGCAAGACGTGTCCTTGTTTCGGATTTTGCCGATCGTGTCTGTTGCTGTAGCATCCCTGCGTGCGGCGCGGCATGGCGCAGCTGGCTGAGCTCAGCCCGCGCTGACCTCTTGCAGCCCTGTCCCGAGGCTCGCTCGTGAAGCTTGCGGGATGTTGGGCGCGTCGGGTTGTCGTCGCTTCCCAGCGAGTCTGCCTGCTAACGGGGTGCCTCGTCCTTGCTGTCGTATTTTTCTAAGGGGTAAAACTTGCACGCTTGGAGGTGGGAGGGGGATGAGCAGCTCCTTTGGGAAGTGCTTCCCGTCTGCACGGGGACCTGGACATCCCTCCTAAGGATGGCCCACACGGGTCCCCGGGTGTCAGGTTTATCCTGGCGCCAGGCGACCTTGCCGGTGGTTTTGCATTGTGAAATGGGGAGCGGGTCGGTCCGGGGCCCCATGTTCAGCGCTCCCTGAGGACTCCTCTTCATGCTTTGTGCCTTGTCCTGAGTCAGGATCCCCCTTATGAGGCTCTCCAGGCTGCTGGGCTGAGGTCCCTGCCATGCTACACTCAAGCAATCTCCAGCTCCTGGAGTCTGGGGGGGCCCAGGTGCCGTGTCGAGTGCTGCATTTCCCGGCAGACGCTCAGGATACGTGCCTCTGTCTACCGCTGCCTCCAGGAGCCGAGACCCCACGGTCCAGCTGCTCAGGCCGCGTGGCTGGCGGGGCTCTCCCGGACCACCCTTCCCCAGCCTCCCCTTGCAGCACGCTGGCTGGCGTGTCCTCCACGCGGGAGGGCGCGATCGTGGGAACAGGTGGAGCTGGGCTGTTCAGAGGGTGCCAGAACCCAACGACTCTTTACTTCCGAGAGCGCAAGAGGTAAATGGATTCAGAGAGAAGGAAACCACTCCCTGCCTCAGTTTCCTCCGTTCTCCTGAGCTCTGATTTGGTTGGACTTCTCCCTGAACCACAGCTCCTCTAGGCACCTTGCTCCAGCGCCAAGCGAAAGGCATCCCTCTCCCTCCAGCAGCCCGGTCCCTTTGCGTCTCCTGCCCCAATTCTCCAGTAACACCAGTGGCTGCCCCACTCCTCCAGGCCCCAGCCCTGGAAGAGACCTGGAGACAACTGGTTCCCTTGGGTGTTTCCTCCTTTGCTGTGCTCAGACCACCGCTATTCAGGAGCTGATTGTCTTTAATCACCGGACCGACCTGTTAATGACTGACCTCTTCAGAGACAGACACCCGGCCCTGGTCCTTAACCTGTAGGTTGCAACCCACGAAAGGGTCACAAGCAATCGCTGAAAAACGTGGATGTCCCTTGGGGATAATGTAGGGCCACGTGTTGATATTGCTGTTCGTGCTTTCCTGCTGTCATTGCTTTCAACATTAAGACTCTTGCGCTGCTTTAACTTGTGGTGCATAATCAGTATTTGGGGGCCAAAATACTTGGGTGTCTTCTACCCCTGACTGGGTCGGGACTGGCCAGGGATGGTTACAGATAGTCCCGATACAAAAACGGTCGGGCACCAGGCGGTAGGGTGCGAGCATCACCCGCGGATGTTTCCTACAATGGATGGCTGCACCTAGGCCGGTCCCTAAATCGTCCTGAGCGAGGGCAGCTGACGGTCCTGGTCCGGCGTGCCCTGCCAGAAGGAGGGCCGGGGTTTGCCGCCCCACCTCGCTGGAGCGCCGGGGCCACGCGGGGCAGAGCCGCGTGCTCGCGGCTGCGATGTCGTGGCTCCGCGGGTCCGAGCCCAACCCGCGCGCGGGTTTCTTTCCTCTCCGGTTCGGCCACCTTGGTCTCCATGGCAACGTGCATTCCCGTCTGCAGAGGCATCGCTCTGGCTCGGCGTGCCACTTCCCCGCTCCGCATTTGTATTCTGCGCTTTGTCTTCCGTTCTGCATTGGCAGGCGGCCAGGCCAGGCATCCATTTCAGAGCAGCCTTTGTTTTACTGGCAAAATGGCTAGTCAGAAATGTAGGGGCTTGCAGCGGGTCCCTCGCTCCCCTGCTCCTCCCGGGGCCCGGGCCCGTTTGCTCGGTGGAGCCGGCTTTGCCTGCCGCCCCGGGGAGGGGGGGAGCGCCGTGGCTAGCTGCTAGGAGTCCTGTTAGCTGCTGCAGGGCGAGCAGGGGTGGGAGGTGCAGGCATCTCTTCCCCGCTATCCATTTACCTTTGAAAATCCCTTTCAAAGCCAGGCCTCGTTTCGGGAGCAGCTTGTCTGTGATGTTCAGACGAGCAGGTTTTGCTTGGCTGCCTGAGAAGCCCATCCTCCCCCTTCCTCCGCGAGCACAGAAAGCACCTGAAGTGGAGAGCGAAGTCTAAGCCGTGGCTCGTGCGTGCAGCCACGTCTCCCTCCCTCTTGGCAGCTGCCAGCATGGGTGAGGGTCAGAGCCCCAGGGTGCAGGGTGTAGCGGTCCTCTCCCCTAGCGAGGCAGGCTTCGGTCGTAGCAGACGTGATGGGTGGGCTTGCGTTTGTGTTGTCTAGGTAGATGCACGAGTGTGCAAATCACGCGTGGCCCTTGGTCCCCCCAGTCTGTGGCCGGCGCTGTCCCTGGACTGCAGTGCTGAGAGGCGCTTCCCCTGCTACTTTGCAAGCCCTTGCTTTTCCAAGGGGAGAGGAGGCAGCTGCCAGGGACTGCACGTAAAGGCAAGGATGCTGCACCCAAACGTGTGGGGACAAGTGTCCTTGCCAGTGGCCTCTGTCCCTGGGGCACGACCATCGTGGAGGAGCGAGGCTGGGGAGGGAATGGAAATTGCAGCACTGCAAAGATCGGGGACTTGGACCCGTCCAACATCAGGAGGAGCAGAAGCCTCCTGGTAGCTGTGATTGGAGATAAAATGGCACACACGCCACTGCCAGAGATGCACGGAGCTGTACCCCCATGAGGGGAGAGCGTGGAGGTTCCCGGTCTTCCCTCCCTTCTCTCTTGGAAAATTGACCCGGAATCGGTGCATGTTAGGCCTGCACGTGATGCCGGCAGCAGGAGCTCAGCCAGAGCAGAGGCGGATGCCTGACCTTGGGAAAGGTACTGCAACAGCATGAGGAACGCATGGGAGAAAGGATAACTGGGACAGCCAGCTCCACGTGGAAAACCCCGGTGCAACCCTGGCTCCTGCAGGGGCCCGCGGCCACCGCTGGGCTGGTCTCCACCCAGGAAAGCATGTTTAAGCAGCGCCTTTTCTGGGGTTTGTGCACTTTTACCAACTTGAGGTGCTCAGGGTTTATGACGCTCTTGCAGCCAGTGGTTTCTGTTTCAGCCCCGCGCTCGCAGTTGGTCTGCCCATGGAAACTTCGTTTGGCGCTTCTCAAAGTGAGGCATTTCCTTTCTGCTCCGGGCAGAACCAGGACAGCGGGTGAGCATTGTTTGGGATCCGAAAGGTCCGTGGCATTCAGATCTCCGTCCGACGGGGGAACGGTGCTGGCTGGTGTGCCAAAGAAAGCGGATGAAAGAAAGGAAATAGGCCCCCAAATGAGCAAGATACTAGGTGGGTCACGTGTGGTTTCCATAAAGAAGACTCCCCGTTTCTTACCAGCAACAAGCGCCCTGGCCGTTGCCAAAAGTGTACAGCTGGTGTTTTTTATATCAGGGCTTTTGTGGGGCAATAAAGTCGGTCCAGCCAGGGGACATGCACTTTCCAGGAAATGTTTCCACTCTTTTCACTCAAATTCAAAGTAAATTAGATTCCACTGCAACAGGTATCACCCGCAGGGTGAGGCACCACACGCGGCAGTGGAAAAGGCCCTGCAGAAGTGCAGGGGCCGGCGAGGGCTCCCCTGCAGCCTGTGCTGCGTGTGCCGTCTCGTGAAGGCATGTCTGGCTGCAGTCGAGCCGCGGCAGGAAACCGGCTGGGCTAAAGCCAGCTCCGAGCTGTCTGCACCACCCAGCAGTAAAACAGCGAGGGCAGCGCAGACGCGGCTTGAGTCTTCGCTGCCCTGCTGCCTGGAGACAGTCATGCGCCGGAAGGAAAGATTTCAGCCGTGGCTCGCACGGACACCAAACCCACTGCGTAGCAGATCTGCTGATGTCTGTCCGAGCTGCCAGGAGACGTGGTGGCCACATTGGGGTCCCAGTAACAAACCTGGGGTCAGGGTGCCACCTGCCCCTAGGTCGCAGGCAACACCCGTCCCTCGCCGCCCCGGCGCCTTCTCGGTTAGCATCCCCTGGCCCAAGCCCGTTTGCTGTTTCTCCCTTTAGGAGTTTCTGGCTTAAACTGTGCATCACACCACAGCCATCCTGGAGCAGCTGGCATTCC
>NW_005842225.1:1159685-1171726 GCF_000455745.1 Alligator sinensis
GCATGACGCAGCTTGCTAGCGTTTTGCGTGCCAGGAGCAGAACAAGCTTCCTGCCCAGGGAGAAAAGAGATTTCCATAAGGCTGTGCTATAAAGTGCAGACACAAACACACATGCGAAGGGTTCACATTTCATTGCTCAGCTGCAAATCAAGAAGCCAAACCAGCTGCAGGAGCTCCGGCTCCTACGGTCATCGGCGCTCTGCACTTGGAGCCAAGCCCAGATCAGCCAGCCCGTGCCAAGTCCACGTGTCTCAAAGGGCCCGGGCCCGCGCAACGTGATGGGATTCAGAACAGGCGGGAGCTGGTCCTGTCTCCCTGCTGCAAGATGTCCAGCCCTCAGCCATGTCTATCCTTCACTTCTCTCTGACTTGGGGAGATGGGAACTCCTCCGGAGAGATCACTGCCGTGTTATACGGTGCTTCCAGCCTCTGGCCTTGCAGCTAGAGGAGAGGAGGAAGGACCTTTCCTGTCTCTCACCATGAGCCAGTCTCTTAAATACTTCATTGCAGAGTTATAAGGAGATGTAAAGCCAAAGTCCTCAGTAATTTGCACGAATAGACTATACTCGTTCACTTCCTGCCTGCAACAGTCGTACCGGGGGTCCGCGATAGGCAGCTGCTGCCTGCCTTCCCAGGGCAGCTTCGTTTTGGTGGTGGGGAAAATGACGCCTGCTCCCGGCAGGGACCGCAAGGCCCTCGGAGAACAAAGATACTGTACAGACGTAACGTGCCGTAGACATTGCAGGGCCTCTTTCATGGGTGTGTGTTGAGCAAGGCTGGCTTGGCGTCACCTCTGAAATTTTGCCTCGAGCTGTCCCTCTCTTACCAGCAAGCGAAGAGGAACAAGACAGCCGGAGTCGCTTCTATAGCAGGGAAACGTTGCTGTTGCTAATGAGGCTGAATTGAAGGTGAGACCCCTGGAAGGGAGACCACGACAGTGGTAAGCCACCGATGTGCTCTGCTGGCGCGAGTGACCACAGCTAACTGCCCGGGCTTGGTCTGCCAGGAGCCTGCGGCCGGCCCGGAGGAATTTGCAAACCCTGAGGAAACAGCTGTGGCCAAGGGCTGCACTGGAAATAATTGGAAATTATTGGAATAATTATTGGAAATAATTCTTTGGAGACAACAACAAATCCCCTCCAGCTCCAGTGCTGGATGGCACTTTGTACCTCGCTCGCTCCCCAGTGTCTGAGGCCTCTGAAACCCACCCCTGGCCTGGCATGTACAGTATGCCTGTCCTGCCAGTCTGGCGAAGCATCACGGGATCGTATACAAACAGCTGAATGACAGCCCTCACGGCTTAGGGTGATTCACATGCAAACACCACATAGTGCCCCTGCCCCCACCAGGGAGGAGGGATGGGGCAGACCAGGGCAGTTTGCAAATGGAGTAATGCGAACTGCGGAAAGTGCTTTCCAGTGGGACAAATTTCCTTGTTTGGAAAAGCCAGAAGTTGAGGACTTGCGGTTATATATGTGTGCGGGGGGGAAGGGGAGGTCCGGGAAGCATACTGGACCTGGGCCCACTCCGTAGAGTCACTGGTTTGCAGCCTTGGACCCGAAGCCATTTTAGTGCCAGGCCTTAAACAAGAACAATTGGACCCAGAAACGGCTCCCTCTTTCCACGAAGCACCTTTGTCTACGTCCCCTCGTTGCAGGTAACGTCAGCGACTGCAGTTACTCCATGCAGCGTGTTGCACAGGCATCCTTCCCGTTCCAGCCCTCCGTGATGCCTCCCCGCGTGCTGCCAAGACATACGATATCAGATCATTCCTGGACTGATTAATATATTCAAGTAAGGATATATTAAAGCAGCTTTCTTTACTCTGACATGCTGGCCTCAAAGAGTTATACCATCCTGTGACTGGATAATAAATTGCCATACCAGAGGCATTCAAAAGCCCTACAATGCAATATCCTCCCCTTCATTAAAAGGCCTAAACCAGCTGCTGTATTTAAGATTCATATCTTGGCCACTGCCTTCGGCATCTGGGAAAAACCACTTTGAACGTGTCTAGGCGGAGAGATGCAAACCCAGAGCTTGGAGTCAGCACAGCCGACGTGCCAGAGCCCTTCTCCTGAAGTTTAAATTGCCTTTTGGATGTCTCCCGCTGGGGCAAGCGAGCAGTGATGGCTATTTTAACGATGTACCTGAGGAGATGCACTCCGTCTTACTCACGTGATATGGTAGAGTACTGGGGTTTTCTGCAGGATGCTCTGTGCTCCTTCCAGCACTGACCAATAAGGCCAGCATCATTTAACAGGTGGAGGAAACTGAGGCACAGAGCAAGGCCATGGCAGAGGCCAGCAAAGAAGCCCGGAGTAGTGACTTGCAGAGCTGTGCTCGCACTGGTAAACCACGCTGCCTCCCCGAAGGTAAGGGGACTTTGCTTTAGGGCACCTCTGAAGCCTGAGACAGTCACAGGTGGTAATTAGGGTGGCGCGTGTTGCTGCTCAACAACACGGGCTCTATCTCCACATCTAAGCCTCTGTAATTAGAAAACTCAGCAGATTATTACCCGTCTGAAACCTGACAGCCGATTGTTTCCTTCTGTGCCAGCAATACTATCTGCAGCGGAGCAAAAATAGTTTCAGTATTATTATAGAGTAATGCAAAATTAAATGGTTGAAATCCGCAATTCATTTAGCTCTATTAAAAGGGTGCCATTGCTTTCTACGTCAGTAAATAGCCATTTATTATGGAGACATTTCTTCTCCCCCTGAAGTGATGATCTTAAAGAGACAAAATAGATGGCTCCAAAACAGGAGAGGTCCATTTGGGCCCAGTTGAATTGCAGAAACATAGAAAATGAAGGTTGAAGGGAGCTCAGGAGGTCACATCTAGTCCAACCGCCTGCTCAGAGCAGGACCAGCCCCAACTACATCATCCCAGCCATGGCGTTGTCTACCCAGGGCTTCAACACCTACAAGGATGGAGACTCCCCCACTTCTCTAGGTCACCCGTTCCAGTGCTTTACCACTCTCCTTGTGAAGTTTTTCCTAATATGCAGCCTCAACTTCCCTTGCTGCAGCTTGAGCCCACTGCTCCTTGTCCTGTCCTCTGCCCCCACTGAGACCAGCCCAGCTCCATCCTCTTTGCAGCCCCCCTGCAGGGAGGTGAAGCTGCTATTCAATCCCCTCGGTCTTCTCTTCTGCAGACTCAATCAGCCCATTTCCCTCAGCCTCTCCTCACCAGTCCTGTCCCCCAGCCCCACAACCATTGTCATTGCCCTCCACTGAACTCTCTCCAATGTGTCCACATCCTTTCTGTAGCGGGGGGCCCACAGCTGGATGCAAGACTCCAGATGTGGCCTCCCCAGCAGATGTGCATCATTTCCCTGGACGCAGCTGCCGCTTCTCATCTCTGCTGCTCAGTTCTGGCTGCTGCAGTGTGCCCAGCCCCGTGGACCAGGGCGAGGCACCTGACTGGAGGTCACACCGTATCGCTGCGATATGCAGCACTGAGCCTGATAACGTAACGAGCCGGTGAGCAGCCTGGCTCCCCACAGGATGCTCGGCAGTCTCGGGTCCTTCTGTCCTCAGTAGCTATCGCACCATTTGCTCCGCACGCCCTCGGAGCCTTTCCAAGGAAGTGGCTGTTCGAGCCACCAAGTAAAGAAGAGTTCTGGCTCTCATGGGGCTGACCCATGTCAGCGACGGGTATGTTAGACGTGCTGGTGGGGAAGAGAGGGTTCCTTCTTCCTGAGCGTTTCCATGCTCAAAGGGGGTGTCCGAAGAGCGGCTGGAATTAAGGGAGTGGGATGGTGCTAGCCCCGCTGTCCCCTGCTGCTGGCTGAGGAGGACCAGGGGCTCGAGGTGCATTGCAAAGTCATGCACCTCTGCAGAGCAGCCACCCCAGCAGGCTCCAGTGGCCCTTGACAGCGGGAAGGTGAGCATATACCTGGGGCTGTCCGTCGGCAGACCAGCACGGTGCAAGCACCCTGCCCTGTGCCTGTGCCGCTCTGCTCGTGCCACCCTCAAGTAGCAGCGGAGGGGCATTCGCTCCCACCAAGGAGGTCTCACAAGTGGGCTCGGTGCGTGCAGAGCTGCACAAAACCAGGACAGCCGGAGCCACAGCACTTTGAAGGCAACGGGCAATCTCTTTGCAGGCCTTGCAAGCCGTTCCAGGATGACCTTCATCACTAAAGGCTGAGCCTCAGAGCACAGAGGAAGCTGCAAAAAGGAAAGCAAGAAGGGGCCTGTGTGTGATATTTCCTTGGCAGCGGGATGCTGCTCTGGCAAATAAATAAAGGTTAGAGATGTGTGTTGCACTGCACCACTTAAGAAACCAGGGGGTGGAAGGAAAGAATAATTGGCTGGATGCAGCGAAATTCAGGCTCAGCAATTCCATCTTACAGTTGGCAGCTTTCCCAAACACGGGTCAGGGGAAGCAAGTTCGCCCAGCTTTAAAACACAGGGAAATTCTTTATCTTCCGTATTTTTTGTGTGTGCTGATTTTAAAGGGTAGGATTAAATCCTCATTTAATAACCCCTGGTGCCTGCTCTCCTGGCTCTGATCACCCTGCGTAACAGTGATAATTCTGGAAAGGCACTCGGCGCCTGGAGGCAAGGCAGTGAATTTTCTTTTCCTGAGCACGGATCTAATGGCTGTTTGTTATTGCGGCCCGTGAAATAGGCACTGGCTGTTTAATCATGAGCCCTAGCATGAGATTTTGCTCTCTGCTGGCTGGGGTCCAGCTCCAGTCGGAAGAGAAGCCGTTGCTTTTTGTTAGCCGTGTCAAAATCTGTCATTTTCTTGCCTTCCTCCTGGGTAAGGAACCAACAAGGACCTAAGTAATTATTGCTCAAGTGAGAAGTCCAGGTGAGTTCAGTGGGACCACCCTGGCAAGTAGGGACGAGGCGCAGGAATAACGGGTGTCTGTACAGTACGCCTCTTAGCACGGGGCGAAGATGACTCTAGCTAGGCGCGCGGCACATAAACGCTCCACGATGAGCGCGGCAAGAAGGCTTCTTGGGAAGTAACGTGCCAGATCCGTGTGTTAAGAAGACTATTTTCCCTTGTCTGTCAGATCTGCTCGTTTAGATTATTTAAGTCAAGTGCAATTTGGAAAACAATCTGTTTTGCTCATGACAGCTTCTTCATTCCGTGTAATGATGCTGAATGTAACAAGCGGCAAGGGGTTCGTCAGTGCAAATCCTCCATGTTCCCAGCCTGCGCGCCTCGCTTCGACTCATAAAAGGAGCCCCTCGCTTTGCTTTTCCCAGACATTAAGCAGAAAGTATTTTCTAACGTGTCGGCTTTACAATTTCACTCCGAAGCCCTCATTTTGCAAGAAGCCTTGACAGCAAATTGCAGATAAAAGGGAAGATGGAGGAGTAGGGAAACCTATTGAAATGGTGCCCGCTTATTTTGAACTATTTTTCTGTTTTTAGCCAGCCTGTTTCTTTATCTTCTGCATGTTTCTTTCCTGTCCTTCTTTTCCCCTCTCTCTTTGCGTTACGTGAAAATCACAATTAAGAAATTCGTTGTAGAGTTGGTTTGAGAAGGAAGGCGCCGTGTGTGTCCAGCGGCGTGGCAGGTCTGGCTGGCGGGAGTGAGTGGCAAATAAGCGGCTGTGTTAGTCTGGAGGTGGCACAGGATACGTGCAGGGGTCGGGATCAGTGACCGGAGGGCTATGTTTAGTGAATGGTAAAAGTATAACATGGAAAGATCCATACCTGGCAACTGGACTCCCCAGGCAGGTTCTCTGTCCTTGGATCCTGGCTCTCATGATGATGAGCTGTTTGCTTTACCGCAGCACCGAGGAGCCTTCGTCTTGGACCGGAGCCCCGTGGTCGGGGGAGAAGGATCAGCTTTACGGGGAAACGCTCCCCAGATCCTCCCCTCCAAGTCAGCCTCAGACGAATCTAGTCCCCCCCGAGCAAGAGGGCAGTGGGCCTGCGAGGGACTCAGTACTCTGCCCACGAGGAGGAAGAGAGCAGACATTTCACAGATTCAGAAGTGCTTTTAAGGATGCATCTGCCTTTCAGAAGAAAGCTTCTCCAAACCCGGCTGCTACAGCAGAGCAAGTCTACAAGTGTTACCTCGCTGTCTCCATGCCAGCAGTAATCAGAGATCAGGGTCTTTGGAAAGAAATCACATGGACCCAAGCACCAGTTAGCGCAGGAGTGAGAGAGTATGCACTAAGTGGATTTAATAATTATCCGTATACTGTAGAGAGAAGCTAAAGCGGTGGCTTCTTGAGACCAAGGGGGTGGCAAGGAGGAGTAACTGGCTGGATAGCATCTGGTAGAACAGCCTTGCTCTTTTACAAGCATCCTGAAACCCCGAACAAGCGAGTGCCCTGCAGGATCCCAGCACACCCGGTCTGCGTCTTGCTCGGCCCGCACCAGCACTTGGGCTGAGGAACGGGGCCGAGGGAGGCTATCCCTCCAGGGCTGCTTCGTCCCCATCACCTCTGCTTCTGCAAGGAAATGGGAGGTTTGGCCCACGGACTCCTTGGTGCTGCTTGCACCCTGTTGCCCTACACCTCCCCGTGAATAGCATCACGTTGGCTGACATTATTTTTGGCAGACGAATTCTTAGCGTTGCTCTTCTCACTGAAGACACTCCTCCCAGCTGAGCGTGGTCACCAGCTCAGGATTTCACAAGAGCAGGGGTTTCACAACTGCAGAATTGGCCGTGGAAATGCAGAGAAATAGCTTGAGGTGAGGGGAACAGTAGGGAGTCAGTTAGTGCCCCTGGGCTCCTACAGCCGTGCGGGGACCCGGCAGAAATCCAGCGCGCCCGAGCACAAACGTGACCGTGCTCCAGCAGACTCGGCGTCGCATGTATTAGCATCCCCGCGCTGAAAAATGGCAGCAGGACACTTTGAACTAAAACTTGTTCAATGAGCTTTGGTTCCCAGCATCCCACCACTATTGTCAGCATTGGGGGTGCTGATACACATGAAGATCAGGCGCTTTTAATTAGCACGGCTCGCTAATTAAAGCGCCCCCGAGCACGTGTAAAAATGCCCACAGTGACTGTCCCACTGAGCCTGGTACTGAAAGGAGGGAGTGGATGCCGTGGTCAAATAGCAGGCCAGCTCCTAAAAGCACGGGCCTAGGTAACATTAAAGCACAGTCGAAAATAACCGGGAACCCTGCAGACCTTGAGTGTGACTTTTATTGGCAGTGACAGGATACAGTTAACAGCGTGGCATAACTAGAGTGCATCGTACACTTGTTAACCTTCGTAAGTGAGGACAGGCGCAGCAGCAGCTCTGCCGCAGCCAACGCTGCACCTTGCACAGCAGACAAGCGTGGGTGGGTGAAGGAAGCATCCTGATAGGCAGTGGAGCCAGGATGTCAAGGAAGAACGGCTGAGCATTACACAGCTTCACAGGCAAAAACCCACCAGTGTCAGTGTCTGAGGGGGAAAAACTCATGCGGTGCCTTACAGGGAGACGCTTCCACGCTATTATTAGCAGCAGAGGAATTGATTTTAAGTTTGTTAGAGCCCCTCGACGCACAAGCAGCATGACGTGACTTCTGCGCACCTCCCAGCTGCAGAATAGCGCGAGCCGTATTATTTAGTATCTCCGAGCAGGGGTCATGTACTATCTGTGCGGCACTATCATAAATGCCCAGCTTTCATAACACAGAAATCACCTGTACCCCGTTCACGCTGTCGGCTGGAGAGGCAGTCCTGCAGCAGGTTTTTGAGGACCATTAAGGGTCCAAATATAGATAGGAGTCGTCTTGCTCGGCGGTGTCAGGAGAGTCAGCTTTGTGACAGGTGAGTGGAAGAGGTTTCATCAGCATCAGTAATGATAGCACGGGCCAGTTGAGACAGTTTTGCGGCCAGGCTGCTAAATGCTCATGACAACATCTGAAGATGGATGCAGAGAGAGGAGGGAAAGCTCTTCCTCTCCCCAGCACCGCTGCCTGCTTTCTGCCCTTCTCTTTCCCCACAGCCTCTTCTCTTAGCGCAGACAGGATGATGCTTATTTCCTTATTAACAGTAGAAGAGTCTGGTACAAAATTAAATTCCTGAATAGTACTGAAGGCACATACAATAACAATTGTTTCCTTGAACAGTAACTGTTTAAGTTCCTAGGATATTTCAAAACAGTCCTTCAGAGCTAAATGCAGGAATTGCTGATAAGCAACCATCTCTGTGACAGGTTTATTATCCACCAAAATACCCCAGCCGTGGGACCAGGGAGCATATATAGTAAGCTAATGTATCTGAACATATGAAAAAAAAAATAGATTGGTTTGTAGAGGTGTAGTTGCAACTGCGTGTTGCATCCTCACTATCAGTCTGTCTAGTACAGCGCTAAGTCCTTTTCATCGTAGCTGTTCTGCGTAGAAACCAATTATCTGTATTCACACTTTATTATATATTCCACTGGCAGTGTTGCATCTACATCCTTCTGTGGGTGTTATTCATCAGACACTGAAACCTTACTTATTTTTATACTAAACACGGGCATGTAAATGTTTAAAAAAATGTCTGTGCAAGTTTGAAAAAATGAAGCTAGAAGTGAGTCACATTCATGTGTCCCAGCGCTTGTAAAAAAAATGCTGTCAGCTTAAAAATAATGTGGTCAGCAAGCAGTTCCTTACATATGTCAGTACTAACCATTTAGATTGCTGAATTTTCAACAGCGAGAAGTATTTCTCCTCGGGATCCACCTCTGCTCCGATGTCTGTAGAAAAATCATTCAATGACTGCTGACAAGGAAGGCTAGGTGGCAGAAATGGTTTCTATTTATAATGATATTTTAATTGAGCTGTATATACTTGGATTGCATCCCTTTCTCTCAGCAGTCATGTATCACCTGTTTCCTTGGGCATCCAGCGTATGAGCTCCTCCGCACAGGCCCATCCATACGGAGTCTTCTCGTGCAAACGAACGTGTAGCTCTGAGCCCACAATTATAATCTGGTAGGGGAAGGGAGGGTTTGCTCGGGGGTGTTTGCACATGGGGCCTCTGGGCACTACAGTAATAAAATATACGTGTTAAATCATAATGTCAAATTCTTGCCATTATTTCTTTGTTTTGTTCTTTACTTTCACTTTCAGATTCTCACTGCACCAAAGTTTGGGCTGCAAACACAGCAAGATGTCATTGTTTGCGTAGGATAATATTTTCCAGCGGATTATTTAAGGTTCTTTTGGCCCAGTGTTTAGCAAATGATGCTTTTCCAAAACAAGGAAATGTAGGACCCAATTTAAATGGAGAAGCATGTTCATTGCAGGATATGTCACGGGTAATTCCTACCTGCCTAGTAAGACATATGGTCCCCATCATCAGAGTCTCTGAATACCTTACTTGGCCAATGAAAAATTGATGTGACTACCCGTATGCCAATAAGAAAATTCTTCACTTTGGACCTGATTTGCTTGCTTTTTCACTCATTGCTTTGCATATCCTAGATTGGTGGTTTGAAACGTGTGATCTGTAATAAGCTGATTGGTGCTGCCTCTGGCACGGTATTAACATTCCTCCGCATTTAAAACTTCATAAATTGCACTTCCCACAACAGTTAAAACTATACTAACTGCTCTCCTCATCCTAATGGACCATTTAAGCAATTGCTGAAGTTGTTGCAGGGGTAGTATCTAGTTGTGAGTGGGTGGGGAGCATGGGGTGGTGTGGGTGTGTGAGAGAGAGAAATCATGAATACGAGGGGAAGTTTCTAGGAGACAGTTCTTGTATAGTCCGTAGCGTGCAACACCTGGCTTGGATGCTAATCTGATGCCTCATAATAAAGCCCTATCCACTGGAGGCAGAAACGGTCCGTTTGGATGTCTGGTCCATCCCCTGTTAAAGCCCTTTTGCTTCCTACAGCGTAATGTTTTCTACTGCTTGCATGATCTACATTTAAGAGTCCTACAGTTTTGGACTTCTGCGTCTTATCCTAGAGAGGTTGTTCCAAACAGACACAAATCCCCTGGTCTTTCCAAGGCTTTAATTATTCATTTGTTTGTTTACTCTTGCGAAGCCTAGTTACGGTTCTTGCTTTAGACTAAATAAATCCTCTTTTTTTGTTTTGAATGAATGCTTTGGTTAGATGTAGATGCCCCCACGCGGACACTGATTCGTTTCATTATTCATATTTTTTTTTTCTCTCAAAAGTTAGTGCCTTTAGACCACTAGCTGTTTTTGTGCCCTTCCTTTCTAGTAAAGTGTTGTCAGAACTGAAACCAATAGTAGAGGTTTGGTTTCCTTCTGAACCTTGTAAAGAAGATTCACCAAGTTCGTGGGCTGCTGCCTTGAGAACTGCAAGTCTGCTTTGTGGCTGCACCCCCGCCCCGGCCGGCCGGTTTGCTGTCAGCCGAGCTCTGTCTCGACGCTACTGTTCGCAAGGTCTCTTCATCCCATTATACCCCTTAAAACCCAGCCCTAGCTTCCTTTATGTCAAGTCGTTAAGAACATAAGAACGGCCATTTACTGGGTCACACCAGAGGTGCATCGTGCCCAGTCGGTGTCCCCTCTTGGTGCACCTTTGACCTCCGCTCCCGTCCCTGCTGTGTTTTTCGTCGTCCCAAGCAATTCGTAGCGGCCTTCCTTTTCAAGGGAGGCTCATAGCGTTTCTTAATGGGCAGTGTCCCGTGGTAAAGCAACAGACAGACCCGTGTCACGCAGCTCCGGCTGAGATTCTGGCTGCATTTCCCCCCACGCCTTTCCTTTTATGTACTCCCCATGCATGGTCCCACCAAGCCGCGGGATCTCTCGGTCAACCTCCTCCTGGCTCTGGCCACGCTGGTCATCTGCAAGATCAGGAAGGAGACTGGCCGGGAAGAACCCGGGCGAGGATGGTGCTGTTTTCCTCTCCGTCCTCTGCTCACGTCACCGCCGGCTCCCTTGACTCATTCAGGGGGGCAGCGGGTGCTAGGATTGCCAAGAAGTCTCTAAATCCCCAGGAGACAGCTGAGAGACACCCAGGAGATAAATAATAGGGCATTCATTAATAAACATGAAATGTTAAATTCATTAGTAAAAATTAAATGTTGCATCCGATGTATACAATAGTCCAGTGGGTTTTGAAAATGTCGTAGAAACCGGCATTTGCCTTCCCGACGCAAAGTCTACGCGCCGTAGCCGGCAGCCGATAGATGCAAACACGTGGGCACATCCGTCGGCGTTACGGAAACCTCCCAGAACGTCCTAAGCAACCCGTCGTTGCGTTCTCAGCGGCCTCCCTCTTTAAGGGGGCTTCTAGACGTTCACGGTGGGCCGAGGCCCGCGTTCGCTGAGCACGCCAAGAAGCCCGTGTTGCACCGAAGGCTGGAGGGAGAGTGACCTGGTCTGAGCATGGTTTTCCCCTGCTCCTCTTCCCCTTGCAACCTCTGACGCAGAGCCCCTGCCCCTCGCTCCCCGCTCGGCAGCGACCGATGCCCCTTTCCTCCCAGCACGTGCCCAAGCCAGGTTGGCCATCGTAGAGGACAGTGCGGTTGTCCTCTGCCCTCTCTTGAGACGAAACCCGACGCCTTTAGGTCCTCTATGTTTCTCTTCAAAACAAAAAGGCGCCGGGTTTCATCTCAAGAGAGGGCAGAGGAGCAGAAAACCGGCCTGTTGTTTTTGACAGCCGCTCTACCGCCATGTCGGTCTAAGGCAGCAGGCCCCACACCAGCTAGGTTGGCCATTGTAGAGGAGAGTCTGGTTGTCCTCTCTTGATACGAAACTGGACGCCTTTACTTCCTCTCTTGAAAAGAAGAGGGGACATAAACACATTGGGTTTCGTAGCAAGAGAGGACAGAGGAGCAGAAAACCGGACTGTCGTCTATGATGGCCACCCTACCGTCAGGCAGCCATCATAGAGGACAGCCCAGTCGTCCTCGGTCCTCTGTTGATATGAAACCCAACGCCGTTATGTCCTCTGTTTTTGTCTTCAAGAGAAAAATAAGGGACATAAAGGCGTCAAGTTTCGTATCACAAGAGGAGCAGGAAACCGGCCTGTCCTCGATGATGGCTGCCCTACCGTCGGGCGGCCATCATGGAGGACAGGCCGGTTGTCCGACACAAAACCCGGAGGCTTTACATCCTCGACTTTTCTGCCCAAGACACAAACAGAGGACAGCAAGGCTT
>NW_005842225.1:1172210-1201716 GCF_000455745.1 Alligator sinensis
AGGGGGGCGGGCAGGCGGGCGGGGGCCCGACACCGACCGCCGTAACGACCGACCGCCGTAACGACCGACCAACCGCCCGGCCTTTCTGTTGCAGAGAGTTGGAAGCCAAAGCTACCAAAGACGTGGGGAGAAAACTACGCAGGTAAGAAACGGACCGCCCTGCTCCCGGGCCCGGGGGCGAGCGTGTGTGTGTGTGTATGTGTGTGTGTGTGTGCATGCGCATGTCCACACAAGACGCCAACTGCGCTGTCGCGGTGTACTCGTGTGTACATGTGCAAAACGACAGACAAGCGTGCACCCAAGTGCGAAGGGACGATGCCATCGCATCGTCGAGCCTCTGTCCGGCGGTGCCGACCCCGCAGCCGTGTGTCGCTCCTGCGCGGTGGCGTCACGTCGCGCCGCGCCGGAGCAACGAGCGACCGCGCAGTCGGTGGAGACGGATTCACACGTGCGTGAGTCTGTCGCCCGTTTCTTTTTTGGGTTTTTTCCTGGAGACCGGCTGCGATGTCTGCCTGGAATCGCAAGGTCACCAGTTGCAAAAGGTTTAAAAGAAGGGAAGGCAGAAATCCTGGGTTTAGACGGATCAGGCTCGGCTGTGTAGTTGCTCTGCAGACGCGCGTGTGCAAATCATCGGTGGAGGCGGGGGGGGGTCATGGGTTTCCTGCTCCGAGGTGGAGCCCCTGGGAAGACGCAGCACTGCAGGTCGGCTCCCCCCAAACTTGTCCAGTCGACCCCACGTTAATGTCGATGAACCAGCCTTTCCCTTGAGCTTTGTATAAGCTCTCTGCCGTGAAGCAACCCGTCATCCTCTGTATCCAGGCATCGAGGCCACGATTCTGCCCGAGACCAGTGCTGGTTATGTGCTGGGAGGCCGAGGGCCTGGGAGTTTCAATATTGATGACTTAGCATGTGACACTAAGACGCCGATACCAGGGTTGTGTACATTGCTCTTGTGAAAAGGCACGTGCCAGGTGTCCTAGTAGGACGATGTTTTTGCAGATACCTGCATCTCTGCTTTCACATTGTCACTGTCTTTCACTATATTCAATTTTTCCTTCTTTTGGTTTTCCTCCATGCCCTCTGTAGAGCTAGTTACGATGAAGGGAGTTGCGTTGGGGAGGACTGCGTGGTTCAAAACTTGGCAAAAACTCAAGGGCAGCTGCTAGGACCGTATTTTTCAGGTCCTGTTTTTTTTGGGGGTCTAGTCTATTTTGAAGTTTAAGTTTGCTTTATAACAACACTGGAAACTGAAGTTTCCTGTCCCTTGAGTATATCTTTTTTTTTTTAGTAGCACCATACTCAAGAGCTGGCCTTTTGTTTAACTGATAAATGCTATTTTATTTGGTGGGGGGGTTACAATAGAATTGAATTAAGGTGGAGTTTGTATAGAAGCCTGAAAATAAAGGTAATAGGATCCTTCAGAAAATACTTCAGGGTCATTTTCAAATTGAAGGGAACAATTCTTAATTGCAGCTTAAAAACCATTTGTCTGTATACAAAATTAAAGTACACCTAGAAAGAATGTAAATAAACTAAAACATAAGCGTTCCCTTTATGGAAAGAATACCCAGTCTATATCTGGTGTTAAATATTTGCTGACACGCCTGGTTCGGCTGGAAGAGCAAAGTGTTGGTTGAAGATGCACTGAAATATAATTAGTCACCAAAATGTGAAGGTCCACCAGTGCATTAAGAGAATTGTCCTAATACTTTTTGGAAAGTTTTAATTCAAGTAGTTGCCCACATCCTCTGCAGTGTTTGAATTCAGTTGCCTTGGCATTGCACAAAACTTTCAGCAAGACCTCTTTTGAAGTGAAAAAAAATGCAGCTTATAATTGTAAGATTGTGCCAGGAACTGCTTACAAAGCAAGAAGGTGGTGGGGGGGGACAACACCTGCATGGAGCGAAGAGGAGGAGGAGGAGCAGTACTGGTGCCAAGAGTAGATTCTGCGATGGAGGAAAGCTGCTGCTGCGTGTCACTCTTCTGAGGGCGCTGGCAGCAGCCAGGAGGGATGAGGAGCAGGGTCCTGGCACTTGGGAGAGGAACATGAAGCTTTTGAATGAAGAACAATGGAACGAGTGGATTAGGAAGGAAATCATAGATGCCACTCCAGCCCCCCTCAAAGTCTCAACATTTCAGTAATAGCCATTCTGTTGTTAATAGTTGTCAGTTTTTTAATACTAATAGGCCACTTGTTCTGTTGCCAAGTAACTTGTAACTATCAGCAGTTTATTCCTGATGACTGTAACCCAGGGATTTGAAACTTCAAGTTCTCGATAAGGATCTTAATTTCCAATCTTCATCCTCTTCAGAACGTTCCATCTTAAGGAGCTAAATACTATATGCTAATATTCAGTTAAACATGGGCCCCCATCTTAATTGCAAACTGTAAGTGGTACCACGTTACAAATAATATCTCAGAACCGTGACACCTTGTTTTGATAATGCTAGTGATACGGCGCACATGCTGGCACCTTCTACAGGGGAAAAATGTGAAAGATCAGTGCTTGCCAAACAGCAGTGATAGAGAAACTGAATTAAATTACAGCCTGCAAGGAGGTATTACAAAGAGCCAACAGTTTTAAATAATGCTGTTGGCACCTATTTTGTGAGGAATTGTTAATTTGTATATTTAAATAGCACTTACATTTTGGATTGCCTATACTGCCCTTTAAAATATTTCCTTATCAATACTTTAGACTTGTATACAAAGCTTCTAAAATAAGATATACTTATGGTTCCTTATTTATTAGTGCTAGAACTTTTTGCACCTGGTAATATACAGATCTTTCAAAGCAGCGTTCCCTTTAAGGCCTCCATATGTGTTTTGTTAAAATTTCCAAGCAAACTTGTGTCTCACATTGGTTCCCTGATGACCTCAGGTGAGGTATTTCAGTGACTTTTGGGGGGAAGGAGTAGGGAGAACTGTTTTTAAGTAAAATAAGGATTTCATATTCTTTTGGGAAGATAGCAGTCATTTGTTTTGAAAGAAAAGTTGTGGGAAAAGGCACTTCTTACTGAAGATACAATTGTGCTGTGCTTCAGAAGTTTTAAGGAGAAAAACTCCATAAACCGTGAAATTATCTGAATCTAGGAGAACAATTTGAGTGATTTGACATTTAAATTTCCAAACATATGTTCAGTGTAGAATTAGTGCATACAGATAATCTGTCTTTATGTAATGATAATATCTAAATGTGAAAGGTCTTGGAGCCCAGAAGGATGAGTAGCTTCAGAAACGTATTTCTGTCTGAAAATGTTCCATCTATCGTGTTACACAGTATAATTGCAAAAGAATTAAGAGGATTCTTTTTCAGTTTGCTTACCGTATACACTTGCCACTAGAAACCTTTTTAGCTGATTTGAAAGCACTTTTATGTGGTCACTGTGTCCCTTTTGTGTAATGGGTTTTTCAGGTAATAACAGGGAGAGTACAACAATTTTAGACGTGTGGTTGCACAGTCAAGTTGGCAGGGGGATTTGGTAACAGATACTGGACCTCTGACTCTTTGCATTTTTTCCTTGACTTTAACTAGATTTCAAGGTGCCTTTACTGGCAAAGGTCAAAACTCTCAGCATCCAGTGTAGGAGTGGAACAGTAGTCTCAGTGCTCGGAACAGTAAACTATTCGTCTCCAGGCTATTCACATGGAGATGTGAGCAATCTATGAATAGGGTTGTTTTAATAGCCCTGGGTGTCGTGCTTTGAACCCAGAGTACAGCAGTGCCCTGAGCCTGGATGCAGCCTAGAATGAACTGTTAGTTAAGCAGGGGATGTTAATAATCTAACAACATGGATCAAACTTTTCATTTCCCTAGGATTGCAAAAGCCCTCCGTAGAGCTGCAATCGTAGTGGATTAAGAATAGGCCCTTACAATTACATCGGCACATTTTTTAAACTACTCAACAAAATATTAAAGTGATGCAGTTAGGCAAAAACTTGTGATTTTATTTAACTTTCTGCTAGACTAATCCTGAATCTTTGCAGCAAATAGCCAGTTATTTCCAACTAAAAGAATCTAGGAAAACGTAAAACAGTTGGACAGTTTAAATTGAAATTTCATATTGCCTTTTAGACTATTTTGTTTAAATATAGAAGGTGCAGGCTTGCTTGCTTGTTTTGTAGCAGTGTCCTCCCGTCTTGGTTATTGATATGTTGATAGAGCCAGGTACACGTCCAATTTCTTGATAGGACTAATAAGCATCATCTTGCCCGGTGAAGTTTGGTTAATTGTAAATGCACTAAGAGTTCCTTGTGTATAGGGGAAAAGAGGTCAATTAATAACAAGATAATCGAGCACCGGATTTCACCTGTATTGAGACTAGTGGTTCAGTCCCAAGAGTGTGAAGGGGCGTTATAATGACAATGTAATCCAAGGAATAGCTTTGCAGCACTTCACTTCAAAGTGAACCTAATAACATGTTGGGTAGAAATCCGTTGTAGGTGGAAGGCGTCTACAAGCATCAGTCGGTGATCTGATAGGGAGGGCTCGTTTGAGAAAGAACTAGCACCATCTTGTGGGACTGATGTGACAAGTGTAGACTAAGGAATGTATTTTCTGCAGTCATCTGCTTGACTTTGGACTCTTAATTTGAACACAGTTTGAACGCTGACTTTCAGTGTTAGCATCCACAAGGTAATACCATTTGTGGTTAGGGTTTTGTTTAAAAAGGCCATAATTTCCTCAGTCTAGCATAGCACCTAGCAGCTTGAAACGGAACTTCCATTTGTCTTGTTGCACTGCAGATTAGTTTGTTGCAGAGTCAGGTCAGTAGTGGATACCTGACACCGCTGCTAAAATGGTGACCTCCTTCTTTTGAAAAGGCACTGATGGGGTTGGCACCGATTTTGAGCCAGCTGACTTTCGTGCTATCAAGGTTGCCAACCCGAGATTTGATTTGTATTTTTTTTTTTTTTTTGGTGTTTTGTTTTGTTTTTTTTACTGACAATGCAAACGTTTTACAGACAGATGTTTTACATCATGTAAATGTAACTCTTCTGCCAAGCCCTGGATGGTAGTAACAAGGGCCTAGTTCAGGGATCAGCAACCCCTGGCACACATGCCAATTAGTGGCACATGCAGACATTTTCCCCAGCATATCAGGAGGCGTGCGAGGAAATTGTTTAACTTTTTCTTTTTTTAAGTTGCTCCTCCAGGCTCTCCGGAGCAGCCAGACCAACATCTCATCCCGCTTGGGCAGGGGCAGCAACAGAGCGCGAGGGCTGAGTGCTCAGGGCAGGGTCCAGGCAGCGCAGGGGGAGGTGCTGCAGGCAGGCCAGCCTAACTGGCCCCTTGGCAAGGCAGGAGTTGTGGGGGAAGTGGGGCTGCCCAGGGCTCTGTGGGCTTGGGCCATGGCTTGCAGGTGGGTGGGGGTGCCCAGCAGCACCTGAGATGGGGCCTGGCTCGGCCCATGTGGCTCTGCAGGGGTGGGGGCACAGCTGCCCAGCCCGTGAGGGGACACTGCCTGGCCAGGGCTGGATGCTGGGCTCAGGGTCCTCTGGCTCTGGGCTCAGCCTCTCTGCTCTCCAGGCACAGCGCAAGCAGGGCAGAGGCACTCCCAGTGCAAGGGTCTGGCCACAGGAGCCCCCCGGGCCCCAGGAACAGCCGCCGTGGCTGCCCTGGCCTACCTGGGTCCTGGCCTTGCCATACTGCAGCTACTGTCCAGGGGCTGGGGCCAAGGCAGGTGCTGTGCAAAGCTGCTGCGCTGCAGGCTCCTGCCTGGCTTAACCCTGAGCACCACCTACAGCAACTGTTCCCAGGGCTCAGGGGGCCCCCACAGCTTGGCCCGTGCACCAGGGGTGGCTCTACCCTGCTCGTGCTGTGCCTGGCGTGCAGGGAGGCCAAGCCCAGAGCCCCCTGAGCCCTGTGTCCTACCCCAGCCAGGCAGCATCCCCTCACGGGCTGGGCAGCTGCACCCCATCCCCACAGAGCTTCACGGCCCACCTCGGGTGCCACTGGGCACCCCAGCCCACCCACTGCAGCCTGAGTCTCCAAAACCCAGGGGCAGCCCCACTTCCTGCCCAGTCTCTTCCTTCCCAAGGGCCTGGCCAGGTTGGCCTGCCCACAGTGCTACCCCCCCCCACCCATGCCTCCCGGCTCTGCCCTGGTGCTGCCCCCACCCAGGTGGGATGGGGCATCCACCTGCCTGAGCCGCAGCTGGGCCCTCCATCCCAGCCCTGGGCCCAGGCTGCATCTGCTCCGGGACCATCAGGGAGGCCTGAGCGCTCCGGCCCTGACGGCTGCTGCTGAGGTGTCACTGCCTCCCTCCACTGGACACTGTCCTGGACTAGCGGCCCGAGCTGCAGCCAGTAGTGGTGAGAGACATTGGTGGTGAGGGAAACACCCTCTTTCTCTCTTTCCTTTTTTCTCTCCTTTTTTCTTTCTTTCGCTCCTCTTTTTCTCTCTTTTCTTTTCTCTTCTCTCTTTCTCTCCCCTCTTCTTTTTCCTTTGCCTCTTTCTTTCTCCTTTCTGTCTCTCTTCCTTTCTTCTCTCCTGTCCTTTTCTCTCTTTCTTTCTCTCTCTCCTTTTTTTCTTTCTCATCATAACATGCTTAACAAAAAAGAATACACAAGAACAAAGATAGTATATGAAGTTTTATTTATTGCCACCAGGTTTAGAATTTTTAATAAACTTGGTATTTACCATAAAAAGCAACATTTATGGTTATTAACTACATTAATATGCAGTGTGTCCTGCCATGTACTCCTCTGCCCTGGTTTTGTTTTTCTGGCATGCTGTCACTATGGCACCTTACAAGGTAGGCATTGCATTTTTTTCAGTACTCTGTCCAAAAACTTTGCCTACCTCTGGTCTAATTCAGATTTAGAGATTTAATAACCACCATAATAAAAGGGGGAAAATGTAATCAGTAAAAAGTCCATGAAATTACAGACAATTGGCAACCCTGCACACTGTTCATCTACAAAGGATGTATTAATGCGTTGTCCATTACACTGTTGACTCCTGGTCCTTACAAAGCTGTTACACTTGCTAGTGACCTGGAGTGTATGAAGGCTGCACATTTTTCACTATTTCATTATGAGATAATATTGCAATAGCAGGATTTCTGTGAATAATATTTACAGCCTTGGAGCCTACTGATGCACAATTCAGAATTAAGATTCTCTGTATAATTTTAATTTTCTGAGCATGAATGATTATAAAATGTCATCCTTTATATGACATAACGTATCTTTGGTCCTTGACAAATAAAAGAATTATCTTGCTTTAAGGAGGAAAGGGAATTAACACTCATGTGTGCATCAGCTGGTTCATAGTAATTGCTTAATCTGTCCACTCCTAGCCAGTAATATGTGAAGCTAAACTGGCAGTAGTTTACCCCTGAATGAAACGGCTGATAGGTTATTGTGATTTAGCTTCCACTTTTTGCAGGTTAGAGTAGACAAAATTATTGCAGTGGCTTCAGCTGCACTGCAGCTCTGCTGCTGGTTGTTACCTCCTGTTTCTAAAGCAGCAGCTGCTTTAAGGGAGCCAGTCTTCAGTAGCTGCGGGAAGCAGAAAACAGCCCATGATCGATGTGACGTCCCTGCCTTACCTATGGTCTGTAGCTGCACTTGTAACCCTTGCTGCACCGACATCTGGGATAGCGTGACACGCACTTTTTGTCAGCTTTCTGTCGCTGAGAGGTCCTCTGCTAAGCAGGACAGACCTCAAACCACACAATTATGAGTGTAATAGAGTACCAAAGAGAGGTACATGCAGGCTCTCCTCCAACCAACTTCTGATCCATGAAGACAAGCTGAATATGAGAATGAGGGGAGGCAGAAGGAAGGGAGATGAACAGATACCTATATTTATTAAGTTTATAAGTATATAAATAGTGTTTTGGCTCTTTCATTTTGTGGGATACATCTCTGCTCTAGTCTGGGGTTTGTATGTTTGTACAATAATTGAGAATCAGTACAGAAATTGCCAAATTTGAGATGATTCAAGAAATAGATTTAAGGAAACTGCTTGGGTGACTGTACAAAACTGATCAACACCACATATCAAACCTGCAGCAAAACCTGGGTCAGGATTCAGAGCTTCCTGGAAGGGGAGAAAAGAAAACTTTCAAATTCTCCTTTTGAAACTTGCTCCCTTCTGCCGTCTAGCAAGGGCTGCTGGCTGGGACAAGAGGAGAGGACTGGTTTGAGAGTGGTCTTTTTTTTCCTCCTAATAAAGATACAGGATTTTTGCTCGGCTGTAGGATTTTGAACACCGTCCCTGTTCGTGCTCGCTCGCTTGCTCTCTCTCTCTGTCTGTCTTGGGGCCAGGCTGGGGAAACCTGCAGATAAGTCCTGCTGCTGTTTCACTTCCATTGCTTAGCTTGTCTGCTGCTACTTCAAGGTCTGACTAGTTTGTTTTAGGGATAACTAATTCATCCTTTTAGGAGCGTGCCCCAGGTTGTCACAGCCTGCTGCACTTTTAGATCACATTCACTTTCTTTCCATTTACTCCTGCAGTCTTTTCCTTCTGTAAATTTTCTCCCGTCTGAATTTTCATCTCCCAGTCAGTTGCTTCATCTCTTCAAACATTACCTCTAATTTTCTTGTTTGCCTGTTGCCTAGAAATTACTTTAAACCTTGCTGCTTGTCTTTTATTACTATATTATCTTTACTGCATGTATAGTCAGTCTGCAAGTGTTTACACCTTCACTGCTTTTCTGTTTTTCTTCAATTCATACATTACCTTTTTGATCAAAGAACTAAACTCCATTCTTATCATTAGAATTCAATGTCTCTTAACATTTGCTTACAAAGTGGAAAATAGAATACAGTATAATTCTGCACAGCTGCATTGGTAGTGAGCTTTTTCTTTTGCAAAAAACATAAAATATTAGTTCATGTGCTCCAAACGTATTAAACAACTATATTCTTTCAAATATAAGAGACTGTTTCTTCCAAAAATGCCATGTCTCTTGAATTTGAGTTAAAAAGAAAAGGCAGTTTTGTATGTACTATGAAGGTTGTATCCTTGTAACTGTCTTTATTTATTGCTTTATTTGCTTTGACTTTAAATTTAAAGTCAGAAAATTTGAATGAATCTTGAGTTTCAGGGTGTCTTACATTCAGAAGAATATAGTACTAATGCCATTTGTCAGTGGAAGCTGGTTACATCTGAAAGATGGTAAATTCAATATGTAAGAGTTTAGATTAAGAGCTAGTTCACAGCAACAGGCACAGATTAAATTGTGCCTGCCTATAAAACTAACATTGGTTTGTGAACTAAAGCTAAATTAAAAAGTGTGCTCTTCAGTTTATGTGGCTTGGTACTGTTAGTGTCTTTTTAAGAAAAAACTTGTCTGTGGGCATGGAGGAAGCAAGGATCTCTTCTGCATACCCTAGCAAACATGATATACAAGGAAAAGTTGGAGGAAGTGGGATTATTTAGTCTGGATAAGAGGATACTTGTTGGTGGGGGAAGGAGGTTGATTTGAAGGATGGTTATAAAGAGAATGGTGATAGTCTAATCCCTGTGCCCACAGGGACAGTATAAGTAATGATTTTAAATTAAAAAAAATAAAATAAAATAAAGTTGAAGCTAGACAGTAGGAAGAACTTTCCAAGTATGACGACAGTTAATAACTTCCAATGATAAGATATTTTACTCAAACACTCTAGGTAAGCTATTCAGGTTTTTAAGAGCAGGTTAGGTAAACGCTTGTGTGGCATGGTTTAGATAGGGAAGATCCTTCCTTGTGCAGAGGCTTTGACTAGCTGACCCCCTGAGGTCCCTTCCACACCTGTTTTTCTATGGTTCTGCACCTGAGAGCAATCTCCTGACAGTGGGTTGCATTAAACCTTCTAGCAACTTTGACTGAGAGTGACTATATCTACTGTTCTGATCTGAAATTTAATCTAATAGCACAGAGGTGGTCACCTTGTGGCATGGGCAGCTGCTGTGTGTGGCACGTAGCAGATTGGGAAGGGGACAGGCAGCAAAGTGGCAGAGAGCAGAAAGCAGAGCAGTGAATAGGGCAGGAGAAAAGGAGTGGAGCAGCACTTGGGGAGGACAAGGGGCTAACTTGTGGCATGCCTGCCAAAAATGTTTGGCCCCGTTGTAATCCCACATCTGGGTTAAAAGTTGCTTGAGGTTGATTTAAAAATATATTTTATTATTATTATTCTAAAAAGAATGTAAATGAATATATAATGTATCTTGGGAGAGTTAATTACAAACTATATGGTTCAGGGATTTAGTGCAAGAAGAGGAAGAACAGTTGATGGAAGAAAGGAAAAAGAGAAAAGACGACAAGAAGAAGAAGGAAGCTGCTCAAAAAAAGGTAAGTTGATCCTTACATAAGTAAAAATATGAATCTAGGATTTAGTTTTAGTGTCTGTTTACAGTATTGCATATTTTACAGTTGTTAAAGATGAGATGTTAAAACCCCCTCGTTTTGAATCTATTATTGACTGTTCACAAGTAATTGTTACACTGATTAGCTTTTATTTACCTTTCCTATATAGTTTTCTTTAAAGTTAAATAAGTGAAAGTTGGTTGATGTCTTGCTTAAAGAGAGACTTTCTCACAGCTTGTTCATTAAACCAGTTTTGTGTATTTTGAAATTCCTTATTGTGTTGATATACATTGTTAAGACTGGCACAGTACAAAATGTTCTTTGTGATAGTAGCTTTTAGCTGTTAGTCGTATTTTAATACATTTTATTACACTTCTGGGGGTACTCCAACTCACGATTGCATAGTCTACATTGTCTGAAGTGGATAAAATGAAAACTTTGGCAGCAGGAAGCTGTGTTTAAGATTAATAATTGTGAGAATGTTAAGTGTTATTCCTAATGCCATTTTGTTCACAATATCTTAAAAATCACTTCATATTTTTAATATAATGTTGAAACCAAATGTCTATCATAGTCATTCATACTTAGATGGAGATAATCTTCTTACTGAGGAGCATTACTCTATTTAAGAACATATATCTTCACTTTAACGTCAGATTTGCTATTTGGAAACACCAAGAATGGCTGAGTTCTCGGCATTTTATTAATTCTACTGAATGATGCCAAATGCCTAGTTTATAGCTAGAAAAATAAGAAGAGTCAGTTCTGTCATCTGCTGTGCCCTGTGTCAGAATAAAGGGGTTTACCCTATTCACTAGGGGAAAAAAGGAGTCTAAAAAGCATTAGCGAACATGAATTTGCATGAATTTGCCAGTGTCTAAAAAACCACTGGGAAACCCTGTGCAGTGGGGTTTAACACTAGAACTAAAACAAAAACAAAACCCCCCAAACCCCCCCCAAACTAGGAGGGTTGTTGCTTACTTGTTTCTCCTGAAACAAAGAATTGAAAGATTTGTTCGTATTTGGGGTGTTGTGAACAAAATCAAAGCAATGACAAGATTAATCTTGGGCACCATTCACCAAAACCAGCAAAACTGGGCTGCCTCCCTTTGATGTGGTAGCCTAGTGGTTAGGCATGCCTTGGGTGTACCATAACAGGGCTTTTGGGCAAAAGAGGGTCACCACTGAAATGTTATGAATCCGCCCCCTGAATAATGTTTTCAGCTTCCCCTAAAATGGCCTTTTTGGTGAAGAAACTGTTCAGCTCTTCCCCCTCTTCCTCCCCACCCCCAATTCACTATTTTGCTGTCTTTAACCTTTTTTTTCCCTTCTTTTTTTGAAGTCATGAGTAGCTTTTGGCTCTTTGATGAATTTTCTTCAAGGTGTTGGATCCCTGTGTGCACTGGCTGTCTCTAATCGCTATGAATGTTTAGCTGACTTTTTAAAACTCGCCCCCTTTTTAAAAATTTCTACACAGAGGCTTAGTGCTAGAAGTCAGTTGATAACCTTTTAACTTCCCTGGCACGTCTGACCACTGTGAACAGATGAGTCTAGCAAGTTGTCCGCCGAGATGCTAAATATTGCCTCCTTTTTCTGTCGCTCTTGAGAGGGTGCCAGAATAGTGACTTAACGATCAACTTGAAACTCATGCAGTCGTAGCTGTGGCAGTGATAAAAATCCAGCCTTAGGCCTGCTGTAGCTCCCGGGATCTGTAGGTCAGCCAGCGGGAAGTGACAGGGCTCTTACTGCATTAATATGCTGCTGCCAATAAACCTGTTACGCAGCTGCCATAGGAAGGTAACTTCGGTATAGAGTCCTCGTGTCCTTAAATGAGCCATTTTGCAGAGTTGCATGGGGGTTGGGCTGGGAGTAGGGCAGGTGGAGGGAAGCACTGGATACTGGGTAATGGCAGCTTTGCTCGCACATTGAGTTTTTTGGTCATCATAAGGAGTTCTTTTCACCTGCTTGCCTGTGGCATGCTATGGGGTCCCTATTTTGGTAGCAGTTTTGAGGGTTGGGGGGAGGACCGAGCCAGGGGGTAAAGGTGAGGTAGGCAAGTGTGAGCTCGGTGAGTCCGTGCGTTGCTGTTCTCTGCAGAGGCAGCCCTTCGCTTGCTTGCACTTCTTTCATTTCCAATGGCTGGAGTGGTTTTTCTTTTCTTCAGAAGACAATTTAGAGAGGTTGGCTACATTGGTGTCCAGAAAAATGAAGAAAACATAAGAAATGCATCAGAAATGATGAATTTCTTGGAAAGAAGAGTCTGGGCTTTGTACTGTACTCTGCCTACATATTGGGCGGTATATAATATATCTTTGACCACATCATTTTTTGACAAAAGTAACAATAAAAACCTTTTAATATGAAATACAGTATTAACAGTTAACGTACTCTTGATTTTTTTTTATCAACATGAATGTGGACATGACACTAGGAGTGTTAATAACCTGACCATATAATGAACCCTAACTGCACTGATCTTCAAGCCTAATAGTTCTCAAATCTGTCAGCTTTCCCCCGCTTCTCCGGGGTCGAAGGGCAGAGCACGACAGTGAGAACTATTAGTAATGAGCTGTAATCCATTTAAGAAACATGGTAGGCTTCGGGCCAGTTGCTGTAACACGAACCATTTCTGAATGCCTGTTAAAGGGCTCTGTCACCTACATATCTCTTTAAAAACATTTTGATGTCTATGTTGCATGTAGTATGGAAGATTATTACAAGTTGTCTTCAGAGAGATAAATAATTTTGTTTCCTTTGTGCTGTTGAGAGAATATTATGAAGAATCAGGCTTGCTGTCTTCCCTTGCATAGTTAGACCCGCACAACTGTGGAGTGAGAGGGGAAACTTTCCGTTACTTTGCAGCGCAGCTTTATCAGTACAGATTTCTTGTTGGCTGTGTCCAAGGGCAACTCTAAAAGTAGCTTGTTACAACTTTGTGAAAAGTGAAGATTTTAAATTTGCTCTGCCCCTGCCTTTCTCCAGGTTCCCTGGTTTGCCTTTTGCTGTTGTGAAACCAGGGGACCTTCCCCCACCCTCATTTTTCTTAGCTAAACTAAAACCTTTTATGTCAGGTGTCTTATATATGCTAGGTAAATAATCACCACTACTTTTTTAATCATTTTAAAGAAACATAGTCTTTGGGATTGTGTATGAATGTTCGTGTGTCACATACAGTTGTCTCTCAGATTCATTCAGCCTTGTATAAAGGTTAAACAGCCTGGTAGGTGGAAAGAAACAACAAAGCTGAAGACCGGTAAGGGACTGTAGAACGGGGGAAATCTCTTTTCAGTTGTTCACTTAGCTGTCAGAACAGTTTTAACAGGAGGGTCGAGCCGCAGGATGATGTTAGAGTTTATAAGTACAGGCAAAGTATCAGAAAATCCAAATGATTAACGTTATTTCTTTTTATTCTAGGCCATTGAACAAAAAATCAAAGGTAAGTTGCTGTAAAACTATTTATTTTATATCTTCTTTCTGGGTTTTTTTAATTGTATTGACAGAAATTGGCTGTCTAAAATGTTTTTACTACTGAAGGGACAGGGTCTTGGGAGATGTGCAGACAGTGCCAACAAGGTGTTTGTAGGTTCCCCCAAAATGTCATGGGAGGGCGCATGCTTCCACTCGTCAAACTCTCCTTTATTTTGGCAGCACCATATATAGTTCCCTGCACACTGCATTGTCGTCTTGTTCTTCCCTTTCTCTTCCTTTTCTTCCTCGGTTCATTTAAAATGCACAAAAACATTTGTAGCCTCCTACCGATTCAGTGTTATTACAAATCAGATGATACAGTGTGTTTGTTTGAGGTAGCTCTTACTGATGTCCTATTAGTATAATTAGGGTTCAAAGTGATAGAAAGGCAGGTGATTAATGTGACCATCTTTGAAATTAAATACTGAATTTGGAATTTAAATTTCCTGCAAAGAATTAGTGTGCTCATGTCTACAAGCTCTGATTGAGCTCAAGTGCTCAAAACCATATGGGAGTATTGCAGGTTTTTTTGGATATTTGTACTGTATATTTTACACTTCAAGTACTACTTTTTGAGAGAGAGAATCATTGTTTTCCTCTTTGTGCCTGTTTAACTTCTTTTTCATTCTAATTCGGATCATATTAGTTAAGAATTTGATAATTACTGTGTATATATGCATGGGGCTAATGTATTTGTTAAATTCTGTATCTTTAGAAATACTGGGTTTAATTAATATTTAAACTTGAGACACATTCCTAGCAATTTGTCAAGGATAAAATGTTGTGTTAGCCATGCTAACTTGAGATTCTCCGCGTACAAGTGTTTTCTCCTTTTGCTACCCGATGTAGGCAGCCCTAGTTCCAGCTGTTTTGAGGTGAGCTCACATCTGGTTCTCTCAAATTCTAATGGTTGATCAGTTTAACATTTGCTTACAGAAAAGCTGACTGCTGCAGGGTAATATGCTCCTAACATAGAAGAATGTTGTACAGGAGGAAAGGGGATTTTTTTTTAAATTCATAGCATACGTTAGTTTGAGGCGAGAGGAACTCCTGCATTGTGCTGTTATGGAGTCTTCAATGGACCCTTCTTTCATTAGTGAGAATTACAGACCGGTGCCCAGGAGACCTAGTGTCAGATCTACAGATGTCCTGTGAATGCTGCATTCATTGATTTCAGTGGATTCCCTTGCCTAAATCGGTGAGGTTTTGTGGCAGATTTTGGACATGGGCCCTCATACTTAGTGAAGAGGTTAGACAGCATCCTGGGAGCTACACACTTAATAAATATTTTCAATTAATTTTTTTAAGATCCCTCTTTCAAACAGTGCATGAACTGCATGCAGTGATTTAATCAAATGCAGAATAAATCCTTCTCTTGTCTTCACAGCCACTCCTAACATACCAAGATTTTAAGATAATAGGTATAAAATCCAGCAGCATTACAGGCCTGCAACATCTGAGCATTATGAATAGTGTCATATTTGCACCATGCTGTAATAGATTAGTAGATTGAGAAAAATAGTGACGGACAGGCTAGGGAAGTGGTAAACAATTGCTTTAAAAAATGTAATGTTCACTTTAAATACACATCTGATATGTGTTGCCTCTGAAATGATACAGTGATGCTCACAACCAAGGAAAGAAAATGTAAGACCCTATAGCTGAAAAGAGGAAGAAAGGAGTTGATCTGTGTCTTTAGACTACTTGATTGCCTTTTCAGTACAAGGAAATAGTTTAATTGGGAAGATTAAGAAGACCTTTTTTGTTAGCTTTTCAATTTTTGTTAGGCAAGATTTAATGCAAGTCATTAACATGGAAGCAAAACTCTAATGTTGCATTATGAGTAAAACTGTTTAAGCGCATGAAAGGGAGAGGGAATTAATTGTAAACTCTGCTGCAGTGATCCATTCTGGTTGTCCTTGTCAATAAGGTAGGGATGTGATGAGATTCAGCCATGGAGCTGTCTTTAAACTATGATTTGTCACACTCAGAATTTGTCATTTGTGTAGTCCAGCTCGCTGATTCAGCAGTTCTGTCTGCTTGTATTCAGGATGTAAATTTAATAAATGTTTTTAGTTTTGAAAGTTTCCGTCACGTTAATTTAATAAGTTCTTGATTACGCAAATGAGTTGGAGATAGAATACAAGAGTATAAGATCTGTTAACAATTTATCTTGTTTCTTGTTGCAGAAAAGTTGCACTAAAAGTTGTGGTGCGAGGAAAAAGCTATTGGTTGACTCTAAAACTCATAGATAGGATCACTACTTGCACCATTTTTGTCCTGATAGTCCCAGAACCCAGTCGTCATAAACCTGAGTAGGAAAATAAATCTGAACTATTCATTACCTCCGGATGGAATATAGTACTCCGATTTACATTGCTGGTAAATTTATTATACCCGTACAAATGAAAACGAATAGTCGTTTGATACTGTGTCATTGTCTCAAAGAGTGCACATTTCCCCATGCAGTTGGATTTTAAATTAGACATTCACCACCTCTTTAGGGAATAGATATGTTCAGCAGATAAAACTGCAGACTCTTCAGAGGAAGGGCACTGTCTTTTATGGATTTGTACAGCATGGGGCACACCAGGTCTCTGATGCCATTTGGGGCCCCATGGGCATTGCTGTAATATAAATTAAGGATTTGGAAAGTGCTTTGAGACTTTAACCGATTTTAAAGGTGCTGCAAGACTGCCTCTACTCTAACTTACAGCTTTTTTGCCAAGCAATTGTGTAATTGTACTTGCATCCGATACTACTCAGATAAACCTACTCCTTCATCATGAGTATCCCATTTATAAAAAAATGTCCATTAACTGCACAGTGGCTGTACAAAGAAAATGGCTTCAGACCCCAAACACTGGACGAGATGAATTTATGCAGAAGAATGAGTTGTAATGTGAAATTCCCTTTCCATACTGCACTTGCACATATATTAACAAGGCATACCTGAATGAAGTAGTTTATGCACCTGAGCAGTGGGGTTAAGGCTGATTTTCCTGCTGCCTTTGGACTGTTGAGTATTTGAGGGGGAAAAAAGTAAGCTAGATCATCAGTTTAGATAGTTTTTAACTTGCCTTTAAGTTTCCCAGTTTTCTAGAAGGACTGAGTTTAAAGCCACTGCTTTTGTTGCAGAACAATAAAACTCCAGATCACCATTGCAATAGAAAGTGCCTTTAAAAATAGCTGGGTAGGGAGCTGAATTCCTTTTTCTCACATTTCCTACCTTTGAAACTCATCTGTGTGCTCTGTGACTGTACTGAGAAGTTTCCTGTTTGACTTGCATAACTATGCTTTTTTCCTTATTGAAAAAAAAAAAACCCGTTACCCTGGCTTTTAAAGCTTGAAAGTACAAAGAAAAAGTAAACGGATCTCTAAATACTGGCTGTTTAAAATTACCCATCTGCGTGCCACATAATTCACCTTTCTGCAGATCTGCAGGGGTTAATGAATTAGCAAACCGTTAAGATATTTTCCAGATCAGCTCGCTGAGCTTACAGCTGCGGCCATTTTTTCCACACCGAAAATTCTAGCAGTACATCTTCCGTGTGTCAGCTCGAAAGCCAGACTTCCTCTGTTTGCCCTTCAGCATTCCCAAACTGACAACTCTTTGGGGCATGACGTGCAAGGACAGTGTAGTGCCATGCATTTTCAAGAGGTCAGCTTAAGCAGAAATAAGGAGAGAAACATTGAAATGACAGCCTGGTGCTGCTCTGTATGTGGGGTAGTGGCCGATCTGATCTTCGGGAGCTGATTTTGTTTGAATGAGACTGTTCTTTCCATCTGCATTAAAGTTGTTCAAACAGCTGCCATTTTTTTTTATTGGAGGGGGAGTTTAAGTCACTGGGCCCCTACTCCAGAAGTTGGCAAGCAGCACTCTTGTAGCAGTAAAATGACACCATGCTTCTCCTCCATTTTCTAATGAAATCTGCAGAGTGGGAAAGCAACACAAGTTGGAAGCGTCTTTCTTTGGAATCTCTCTGTAAACTGTAACTGCAGCTTCCCCGGGCTTGTGGGTTTTCAGCAGGTTTGTTCTTTCTGAATCTTTGTGTGTTGTCTCCGATTCCTTTCTAATCTTGCTACTGCTTGTCATGAAAATTAGGGGGAATGCATTGCAAGCCTGTTAACCCAGTTGTCTTTCTACTTTAGGGTGCCGTAGAACAAAATGCTGATGTGCAAAACGGGTTTGTGTTTGTTTTGTTTATCCAAACCCTCGTTAAACCAGGGAACGAGATGATAACGGCTCCCTGGGATTTGGAGGGGGAGTTCACGTTTACGCTAGCCATATTGTAGCATTTAAATGTTAAAGTGAGAGAGTGAGGGTTTAAAATTCAGCGAAGTTGCTGATCACAAAATGCGCAAACGGACAGAATAAATTGTGTGGCTTTTAAACTTTCCGTGACACTTGAGAAATAATTGTTTGGGGCCTAAAAACATCTATGCCTGATTAAATTGAAAAATCACACATTTTAAATTCTGCTTTAGAGCTTGTTTGATTTGTAGGTAGGAAGTAGAAAGTGTCTTAAGCTAAAATGTTTTGCCTGCATATTGGTTGTATTTTATTTAATTGCCAGTCTTTCTACAAAGAATAATATTTTATCTATCAAGGAAATGTGTATAGACTAGATAAGACCTATGCCTTTTTATACTGTTTAGCAAAGTATATTATAGTTATTTGGGGTTTATTTAGCGAATTGGAACATATTTACTTGTAGTCTGTCACTTACAATTAACCAATTAATTTAGGTATCCAGGAAATAGTTTAATTTGATAACAAGCAAAGCTAAAAATGTTGCTTCCTTCCTGTGCTAGTGCAGAGGGACTTTTCCTAACTCTCTTTTCACCTCTCCTGTAATATATTGTGTGTGCGGGTACACAAAGGATATTGAGTGAACCAATAATGAGTTATGTTGAGCGCCAATGAGAGAGTCTGTGCCAGATTTAAAAAAAAAAAAAGTCTCTGCAGCATAGATTTTTATAATCTAAATAGGAGGGCAGCAAAAAAAATGTTACATGCCTTGTACGACGTGCCCAGAAATGGATTTATTAACAAGTAATGCAATTCAGTATTTTCTGTAAATAATGTCTTGGCACAGTGTCGGTAGACTGTGCAGGAAGTAGGTTGACATCCTTGTATAGCTGTCAACATGCCCTAGATCAAAGTTTTTATGTCCTTTTAACTGCAAAAAATTAGCCAGTATGAACAGTTGCATCAGAGTGTATTGATAACATGTACTTACTAGTAAAGAGTTAAATAAAAACAAATCATGAATGGTGAAGTCCCAAAGTTGAATTGGTAAGATGGACCATAGTAATATGTGGGTACCGAGTATTAAAATCTGCAATAATTATCCCATTTGTGTTGGATGTTGTATTTCCCTCGTAACATTTTTGAAACAGTTAAAACTTGCCTGTTATATCATTTTAGAAGGCATTTTGTCTAGAAGTTAAAGCGCAAAGGCAGGGGAAATGGATGGATGCATGTTCAAAACATTTGAAGACATTGAATTGTATTTATACAAATACAATTTGTATAAATCATGGGTTATTCCTGCAGTATTGCATGTGTGCATCTGAAACATTGTTCAGAGCTGAATTCAGTGGCTTACCAAAATAAGTAACAACTTCCATCAGCCGAGTTGAATATTGCTAGTCATTTTATCCAGCTTATCAGTTTATCTAATTACATGTGATATCTTCTCTTGCCATGCTCCTGTGCATTAAATTGACTTATGTTTTAGCTATCCCTCTGCCTAAATCTGTCCCTCTCCATTCAGCTGTGAAATAGAGTAGAAGTGGGTCACTGCTGTGGCAGAGCAGTGGAAGATGGTGGTATTGTGGCGTGTGCATGTTTGTAATCAGCTGAAATAAATAGCGTACTCCCTTTCTCTGCCCTTGAAACTCATACCAAGGGTCTATATTTGTTAGTGGACCACTGAAGAAAACACGCTACTTTGCATGTCCCTTGCATGCAAGAATTTTTTTCTTAGGGTGTTATCACATCATTTCATACCCAAGCCAAGTGGGGGATTTAGCCACAGAGGTCCATTAATTTACAGGGAAGTCATGTTGTGGGGCTAAATCCATTGGTCAACTTTCAAAATCTCACCCTAAGCGCAATTTTCTTTGCTGGTTATTTTAGCAAAGAAAACCTAAAACAGAACAATTTGGCCTCAGTGTAAGATGGACCTGATAATACGAGGTGTCTCATACAGTAACAACTCTGGCAGAGTTGTTTCAAACCATTTCTTGTGGGGTGGGGGGATGTCTGAAAATAGTTGCTGCAAAGTATTAGCTTGTTTCCCCCCACCCCCCCCCAAAATCAAACACCTTACACTGTTTGTATGCATTAAAGGCCAGGCCCAAGGAAACATATGTGTGCTTCCTTTTATCTGGTTGCTGTGTTCCTGATTAGGAGCTGCGGGGAGTGAACAAAGGTAGAATAGCAGGCACTGCAACTGCCTCTTCCTTGCTCTGTCTGGGTTTGGTGTCTATACCCACACATGACATCCACCGATTCTGTGACTTCAGCTGTGTGGTCACGTGGCCAGTGTCGAGTCTAGGAAAGGTAATTTGGACTTTTGGCTGGATGCTGATGTGCACATAGCAGAGCTTGTAATAGGAGAGGAATTGCACCTTTCCCTAAAAGTTTACAAATAGCCCAGAATATTTGTTTCTTGTGCTGTCTTTGGATTTGAAAACTTGCACCAGTGACTGATTTTCTTCACCTTTTTTATTTTGGGGGGGGGGGCAGTGCCAGAACAAACAAAGACCAGTGTAAGCCAGCCTCAGCCTGTCACCTCCAACGGCACTTCCACAACAACCAGCACTAATAATAATGCCAAGCGGGCCACAGCCAACAATCAGCAGCAGCAGCAGACCTTGCCTCGATACCCTCCTCGTGAAGTACCACCACGATTTCGACACCAGGAACAGAAACAGCTTCTGAAGCGAGGTCAGCAGTTACCGGTCATAGCTGCAAACCTGGGATCTACTCCTAAAGTATTAAACGGCCAGTCAGGAGGTAGCACTGTTGCAAATAAACAGCCAGTGACCAACGGCGAAGTGCCGAACAGCAGCAAAAAACAGCCAGGTGAGAGATGGGGTGTCTTATTTAACTTCAGTGAAGTTATTTCTTTGCTAACTGTATTATAATGTTTCTAAATGTGAACAGCATGGTGTATGTTTTAAGTGAAAGGAATAGCATAGTGTGCCAGTTAAGTGATAATTTGAAAAGATGGTCTTCTGTGATCACTTCCTACTAGCTGAAATGTGGATAATTCACAGTTCATCTTTAAAGCACTGACTCCACACTTGTTTGTATTCTGTAGATGCTTATACACTTTGAATCGCCTGGATCAGCAGTTCCCAAACTCTGACAGATTGCACACCACCAATTTAAGATGATACAACCTTAACTACCACCAGCAAATTTTTATCGTATAAAGTAATTAAAATAAATCTGTTAACACGTACCACTGACATGTTGCCTACAGATTGGGAACCGCTGGCTTAAATTTCACTTTTAGTGATTTGGTCAGCAAGTTCACAATAGAAGGAACCCGTGGGCGTGTGTGAAGACTTCTCCGAGGAGTGGTGGTTTGGGATAGCTATGCACCACCTCTAGGGCTATCTGACCAGTTTCCTATTTCAGAGCAGGGTTATGAACCTGGATGTGTTGCTCAGAGAATCCAAAATTGATATTCTGATGTAAGGGTTGAGATTTGGTGAAGTGCCAAACTTGTTCATCCACCCCAAGGATTGTGGATTTCCAGAGGAGCTTGGCCTCATGAGCTTTTATCTTCATCTGTGGGTTCAGAACCTTTTTGTCTTTTTACCTGTGTTGACTTGATATACCTTTTCTTGCAACAACTTTGTAATAAGTTCCATACATCAGATGTGTAAAGCTTACACTTTAACAGCTAATTTTCGGACGCTTCTAGTAAAATAAAGGTAATGTATTCCTGCCTGAAAAGAAATAACTCCTTTTCCAGAGATCTAACTTATTGAAACAAAACATGATATTCTTCGACAATCAACCATCATCTTTCCCTTTAAATGTTTGAGTTTCTTGTGCTAGTATTTGCAGCTGGTTTTAGGGGTTTATTTTTTTTCACTTTTTTTGGAAGTACTTGTGATGCACCATGCAGGCTTGATATGAGCAAAACTGTTTTTATCTGAGGGACTGATATTTCTTACCATTCTCAGTATTTCCAGAGATCATTGGTGTGTGCCACCATAGTGGATATGACCCAGAGCGGTCCAGTGCACAATAGTTGCTTTCTTCTTAGAAGAATTCTTAGGGAAAGCTCAGTACTTTAGATGTAGAGATCCTTGATCTAACCACAGATTCATCTGCTGTGGTCGCATAATCAAGAAAATAATAGCATATCTTAACTTGAACGTAAACAGTTAAATAAGCTTCTCTCAAATACTATGCAAATAAATACCTTTAATAAAATCATAAATGGAAACCTTGTTACAATGTTCAGTAAATATTATGTTTTTTAAACTACTAGTATCTTTTTTTTACAAATCTGGGTATTAGTTTTTAAATGGTGATTATTCTCTTCAGCTTCTCTTTAGTCCTGATTTTCTTATAGCCAGGTTTTAAAATAAAAATGTTAGTACTTTTTTTCTAATTCTTTAAAGACAAAATTTTGTTCTCTGAAGAGCTGGTCTATGTTAGTCAAGTCACTTAGCATGTCAGGTAGTCATCCAAAGATGGATTCACTTGTAACCTATTAAACAACCTCTCTAACTGTAAACTCTTCCAGGATTTCATTTGCACACTAGCTTGCAAAGCCACTTGTTTTTCTCCTGATGCAGTTGCTGATGGGATTGCCACTTGAGGAAAATGTTGATGTGTAGTTCCATGGGATTTTGCACTCCTTCCCTCTTCCCGTGTTGGGTACCCTTGGTATGGTTTTAGGGCCGAGTAATCTCCATTTCTGCTCTCATCCCTTCCTAAGGGGTTGAGTTATTGCTTTGTTGGTGGTTCTGCTCTTTGAATCAGCTCATAAATCTGTGTCCCTTTGGGTCTGTGTCCATACAGTAACTAGAAGGTAAGGAAACTTTTTAAAGAAGGGAGAGTAATCATGGCATCCTGGAAAATCTTCTATTGCTGGAACAGTGTAAATGAGCCATTCAAGTCCATTACTGGGCCATCGGTCCCATTGTACTTTGCCTAAAGTATCTTTAGGTATGCCAGGCAAGGTGGTCCAAGAGCTGCCACAGAAGACTGGGAGATCAGGGTCCTACACCCATCTGCGACTCGTGCCTTTTGGTGCCCAAAGGCTCCATTTTCATGTATAAAATAGGAAGCATGTTTGATCCAAAAGAGTATTAGGAGTTGTTTGTAACCTGGTTTGAGATGTGTAGGTGAGGCAATATACTAAGTTTTTATGACTTCTTGCATTTACACAGGGGCAGGGACTCCAAGAACTGTTTGGATTATGCCTAAGAAGTATCTTATCATTATGGACAACAATAAATTAGTGTAGAGCATTCTCTGGGGGTGGCCATAGATTGGCAGAATATAAAATGCATTTGAAGATGTGTCTTGGTGCTGTCATCTGAAGAGAAGTGATGTAAATAATCTCATTTTGCCTGCCTTGTCCTTATTTCTCCCTTATCCACCAGAACAGCCTTGGGCATCCTACGAGGGGTCGGTATCCCAGCATTTAATTCCTAAAACTTTCTGTTCTTTAATTCGCGTCCTGTTGATTTTTATAAGAGCACCAGTGTGCGGATATGCGGCGCTACAATGAATTTTGCATTTTCAACATCAGATATATAGGAAAGTCAAAAGCTTCAGAGTGGAAACTTGTGTTAGAACAGGATTGTCAAAATTCTGAATCTAGAGGTCTCGACAGATCTTCTGCATCCAGAGTACAGGTTGGTTGCGAGTTACTCCTAGAGGCAGACTTGCGTGTGTTATTCCCCAGCTCAGCCACAATGTGAACTTAAAATACATCCGTGTCTGCCTTCCCACTGGATAGTAAACATAGGGGTGCTCCCCCCCGTGTCCGTGGAGGAGCGAGCTACCTCGCGTTTACAACAGGATAAGTGCATGTTCGCAGACTTGCTAAAGAGTCACTGATGGACATGAAATTCAAACCCAAGCTGGTCTCTCAGTAACTTGTTCGTGTGCCCGTATCCTTTGGCACTGTGTAAAGGGCAGGAGGGGCTGATGTAAGTATTCTGGATTGGGGGCCCTTGATAATGCACATTCTACAGAAAAGACTGCTTCTTGCCAGTTATCCTGTAGGTCCCCATTATTCCACGTGGAAAGCTTACTTAACTTCCTTCTAGGTGTGAAGCCCAAATGAGGATGGTCCCAGTAACCATGCGAGTAGGTGCGTTTCTTCTTTGTAGAACATTTGAATCCTTTTTCTTCAAGCCTTAGTCTTTCTAGCGAAGCTCAGGAGGCTGAGGCCCAGCAATGTTGTTCCACGAGTGACTGTTGGAGAAATTAGTTTACAGGCGGCTCTGTAACAGAAATTGTCCACACCAGCTTAAATGGTTTCATTTATTAAAGTGTCTCCCTTGCAGATTTCATGAGGTGGATATTTCAATTGCATCTATTCATTGTTCTCTTCTTCCTGTTGCAACTAGTCTTTTATCTTGACCATCTGGAAGATCTTGATTTGCTTGTAGTCTAAGTCAGGATGGCAAGGACTTTGCCTTGAGCATTTAGTGGCCAAGCTAGCATATATGGCTGTTAATATAGCCCAGTTTTTAAAAACATCATTGTTAAGCAGCACTTCCGTAGGTAGAGCACAGATCAGAAGCTATTAGGTTCCTGGCTTCAATCCAGGCTGAGTTACTTTGATTCTTTGTCTGACCTTGGGCACTTCTCATTTTATCCTTGTACCTCTGACCAAAGCTGCTGTAAAATTGTGTTAAAACAGGAGCCTGCAGAAACAAAAGATGCTGCATGTGACTTGCACTTTTTTTTGTTAAATTACCCAGAAAGGGGGTTCAGATTTGAAAGGTCTCGGTAAGAATGGGCCACATGCTAATTTGGGAGGGCTTTGAAGTTTCAGGTATAATAGATCTGAAAGAACAAATAATAATGGATTTAAAACTATTAGGCAGTTTGATTTGCAGATACTGTTGATAGGCTGTACTCGTCTGAAGGAAACAGAAGTTTGCAAAAGTACAACATTCAGAAGCTTGTCTTGCTTTAGGCCTGTGCAGAACAAATCTGGCCTATTTTTAGAGGCCTATTTTTAGAGGCTGAAGCTAATAAGCCAAGAAGCAAAAGAATTAGCAGATACACATATAAAAACAAGGATTTCAAGGAAATGGGAAGGAGTTGTGATTGCTTGTTTTATGGTGAGACTTTGGTTTGGGCCTTCTTCAACATCTGTAATTTTTCCTGTAGTTTAGTGAGTCTAAGAAGGGCAGTTTAGGTTTTAATGACAGAAAACTACCTCTGAAGTTCAATTTTTAGAAATCAAACTTTTTTTTCGAAATAAGGTGCATTTCTAAATAGTTAGTTTTCAATAATACATCAAGTTTTATAGCAACCAAGTAGCAGTGGAGACATTGAGCACGAGTGAAATGCCAAATTACTGAATTCTGCATATGTAGTGCTCTCATGGCAGGTTATTTAAAACAATTAATTTTTTGTTACAAGTACATTTCAACTTTTTTTACTGCTTTTAAAATTGGATGAGAGTTCATAACTCGCAATCAGCACAATCTGTTGAAGGCGAATGTTTGCCCTTTTGACATGAACATCTATTTTTCTCAGCGATGCTAATAAATAGTTCTAAAATAATTGAATACTTCTAGGGAAAGGCTATCAAAGGAATACTTCAATAACAATTCTGTGATTTCTTGCTTTTTCATAGGCATGCCTCCCATTCGGGACTTGGTCAGCCACTCCCCTAACCAGTCAGGTGACGCATATCTCTTTCAATCTCCTGTTTGTTTTGCACTACGTGTGTTTGTAAAAGTTCCATATTTCACACATTCATTTCTTTAATTATTATTATTTTTGTTGTTTGGTGGTTTGTCTGAATGGTGATGTGGTTGCCTGACTTAAAACACACATTCTTTATTTGTTCAATTGCATAATATAATTGTAATATTATACCAAAGCTAATACTAACTATACCTGACACTTTAAAGCATCATGCAGCCCATGCCAGCTGCAGAATGGGAATACGCGCTCTGTGAAATGTAGACCTTTAATGTGCAATCATCTTTATGAACTTAATATTTAAATTCATGTTCTATAAAAAGAAATTGGTGTCTCTGGATGGTATGAATTTTAATAATCTGTAAAAACCTGCATTTTATATCAAAAACTCTGACAGCTGGGAGGAAAGGCTCATTTTTGGTAATTATGGCCTCTTCCTGTTTTGGAAGCCTGACATGTCTGTGTATAATTATGCTTGTAGTAAAACGATGTGCTGTTTACCCAGGAAAATGCAAGTATTCTTCAGAATCTGAATTGTATTGCAAGTGCTTTGGAACCCCCATGGTTTGTATGAAAAAGGTGTGAAAGATTCAAAAACATGAAGAGGAGCAGCCAGAACTATTCTATCTTTCTTTATCTCCCTAGCAACCAGAATACCCTTTACTTCTCTCCAAGGTGAAAAGCAAAATCCATTGACATCCGAGGTTCTGCGGCACCTCCCCTTGCTCCCTTCTCCACCATAGACAAACTAATATTTAATTTTCCTGAATGCAGTCATTCAAAGAACAAAGTCTGAATGTTTTTACTAAAAAGTCTCCTTTTTTTTGCTTGATAACTAAACCGACTAGTCTTTTTATGTGAAAAATAGAAAGGGGTGGGGAGCAAACCAAATGACTGCTGTATAAAATACACTTTATAAAAGTGGAGAAGGAGCTCAGAGCCAAGTTACTCCTTTCATTTATTTGTGTGATAGTCCTATAGTTAACATAGGGCTGTCCAGTTTATTTGGCCCTGATGCCTGGATCCAGACCATGTGCAGCAGGCTCCAGAACCCAGGGGCCAAACCTGCCATTGCTCATCTTTTCCCCCGCCTCCCTTATTCACCCCCTGCCAGCACAGCAGTCTAGCACTGCGCGGGCTGCAGTTTAACACCCCCATGGGCTGCTGCTTGTACAGCCTTGGTTTAACTAACCCGTACGAGCTTGCTTGCTTCAAGATCTGTACATTTAGTTTCAGGGATTTAACATGGACAGTTTTAAGAGAGGTTTTCTTACGTTGGAAGTCAGAGACCCCATGTATCGAGGGAAGAGACTGTTGAATTCTGTTTGCATCAAAGTGTGCCCCATGTGTGAAGACTTATATGGACCCTCTGCATTCTGCGCTTGCTTATCATTGTATACTGTTCATGAACTGTGTACTGCCTCTAAACCAGGGCTCCGCAACTTTGACTTCTAAGATGGCGTGCAAGGGTCCTGATCCTCGTTGCAGCAGCGCAGCCCCTGCCCGTTCCCTGAGGCACGCATGCCAAGCACAGTGCCTTTCCGTGCCATGTTCTGGCACGCATGCCGGGGGTCGCCTCCCCCTGCTCTGAACTGTGGGGTACAGGTGTAAGCAGAAAAACCCGTCTCCACTGAAGTGTTTTGGTCCTGTACAAACTCTAAGAAGTTGTGTTTCTCTCAAGCTTGTCATCTTAATCTCTTTACTGTCCCCTGTCCCTTGCACCCAGCTCAGGTACAGCCTGAGATTTTTTTCCCTTATTCTTTCACAGTGTTATGAAGATCAAACCATGTCTATGCCCTTGAGCTGTTACTTGGTTTAAAACAGTTTGTCTTGATACCTCACCTGAGCTCTTAAGTTTTTCCTGAACAAACTCTTTGGCATTATTTCATAAAAACAGATTTTCTAGTCCTGAGTAGAGGAGGAGAGTTATGTTCTCAGACATTCATGCAGACTTATTAGACCAAACTTGGCCTCATGCCTGAGGGATGAAGTTTCAGTTTTAAGATTTTGATGCCATTGCTCTACTTCACCCGTTAGGATTGTAAAATAAGTTGCTAAGAGCAATTCTCTAAAAATATGTCAATGCGAAATGCCTTGCTCTTGAGTCTTGTCCCTCCTGGGAGGGGAAAATTTGATACTGGAAATTCCCTGAGCATTTACTTTGCTTTTTTCCCCCTCTCATTCCCTGGGGGACACCTTTTTAAATTGATTCAGGATTTCTGTCCTCCTGAGTTTTCTTCAGTTTGAGCCTCCTCAGAGCCTACCAGATCACTCCTTTCTGTTTAACACTCAGTGTGGGCCCTTTTATATCCGTGCAGCTACTATGGCCCTTGATTCCTATAACTTCTGCTCTCAAAATCTTGCGCGATGTTAGTAGTCTGACTTCTCTGGCCATCAGTATCACTGAAGCTTAAGTAATAGTTTATATTCTAAGCTTTCCGTCATCCTGCATGGTAACGCCGCGTGACTCTAGATCGGTGAGAGCCAACCCTCTTGGCAGGAGTGCCGCAAATTAGCCCCAAAGCCTCCCCAAGTACCACTTCAATCCCCTTCCCATGTGTGATTTGCTGCTCTGCTTTCTGCTCCGTGACCCATCTGCTGCTGTGCTGCCGGTCCCCTCTCTCTTCTACCACATGCAAATAAAATTAATACCAAAAATAAAGACATTGAACAGATAGATACCCTCATAGACATAACTTCTCTCAAGTGTCCATGCTAATTGAGACTTTTCTGACTGTTCTTTTTGGGTGGTTGTTGTGGTTCAGTAACATAAAACCAAGAAATGCACGTTGCATAGTTATTTGTGGCTGTGGAGCAGGTTCAGATACTTTTCATAGACTGTCTAGGTTTTCTGTTGCCTCTCCGTGCATTCTGTAACCCTTTAAAAACACAAACCTTTACCATCAGTGCAGTTTTTATCCCTTTTGGCATTTTGTCAGGCTTTTAGATGGATACTTCTTTCCAGGGTAGTCAGTCCATGGTGTTCACAGGTGATGTTAAGACACATTTTGAGGTTCATGCAAACTGTTACGGAAAGCCTTTTGCTGAGTAATTCTTGCCTACTTTTGTGCTTGCTATTGATAGGATTAACTGTTGCCTAAAAATATACCTGTAGACATGATGATTTGTGCTACATTGTGTTGTAAATTAAGTAACTCAATGTACTTCTGGTCGAATAGTTTCAGCTGGGTCACTTGAGTTGCTTCTGAGCCATAAAGCTATTGATTTTAATTTTTTTTTGCAAAGATTTCGGCTCAGTTCTGACATTCAATATACTGGAAGGGGGAACTATCAAGGAAGTCAATGTACATATAAATATTAAACTGAACTTCTTTCCTTTGGTCTTCAGTGACTGTCCTTGTGAATTAGAAAATAACTTTGCCATCTAGATGAAAACCTCTCTAAATTAAAAAAACTTCATGTGTGAGATTTTGGGTTGTTTCAGTACATACAGAGTGGTGCTTGCCTGCAGTAACTGCATTGTCATCTTTTTACTCATTAGATTGTGATACTATGAATATATATTTTTTTTAGATATTGAATTCAGTTGTCTTTGCACTAATCCCTCTCTTTTATATGATCTATTTTATGGTATTAGGTAAAGGTTTCAAGGTTTGACATTTTTTAAATGTTATTATAGTATATGTTTTCATTACAGTGGTCCTTCTAATTGTATTAGAAGTAGGGCAATATTGAAAACCATTGTTCCAGAATCCGTTCATTGACAGATTGTCCTGTTGGAAATCTTCATTTCAGTTCCTTTGAATTTCTGATTTTTTGGGGGGAAGGGGTGTTGGGGGG
>NW_005842225.1:1201726-1208924 GCF_000455745.1 Alligator sinensis
GTTCCAGTGAAAAGAGGCTCTTGCCTTCCTGTGTCTTGCAGCATTATCAGAGCTGCAGACAGTGACATAAATGTTGGCAGAGTGGTGCCGAATGAGCTCTTTACTTTATCAGTCATTCTGGAGTTCAGGCTTCTGTTTTGTTAAAAGGAATCTGACCCAAGATTCATGTTTCAGTTTTCTGGCAATCCATAAGGTAGAGTTCAAACGAGAAGAGCCCATACATTTAATATCAGTATTTTTAAAAAGTAACCGTCTTTCTAAATGTCTTTAGAACATAATAATCTTGCAACAGATGGGTGATATCTTAGTAACAGGAGAGTACATGGCTCTTGGTTTTAATTCTAGGTGTTAATAGGTACAGTTCCTCGAGATGCTCAGATACAGTAATCAAATCAACATAACAGTCCATTCAGATGCAAGGTGCCATTGCATATGTTGCTAAAAATGTAAAATGCACTTAAACCAAATGTGAGATGGCAGAAGCGAGTGAGCTTTGCGCTCAATACGCAGCCATTCTCCCCTGGCATTATATTTTACCTGCTTCGTCAGATGCTATTCATACTCTGGTTCCTTAACCAAAAATAACTATACAAAACTAATCATAGCATCTGAGGAAGAGGGCTGTCGCCTACAAGAGCTCATGCCTTTCTGAACCATTAGTCTCTAAGAAGCCATGCATGTAAATACAGTTGCATCTTATTAAATGCACAAGTAGTGTGTGCCCCTTTATGCAGACTGTTCCAGTCGTGGTTGTAGAAAAATGAGCATCTCAGTTGAGTCCTGTCAAGCTTTTTTTCAAAGCAAATGATCTTAGGTTCAGTTCCAGAGACAACTAAACTTTTTCTCAATAAACTGCTTCCTCCTTAAATCTTACCTCTGCCTTGCATTTTCAAAGTGACTTCTTGTAATATGCTTCCTAATTCTGTGTATGTAGGTTGAAGTATAGAAGTATGTGTCTTGATTTCACATCCCTTGTCTTTTAATGATGTTTATCGTAGTAGTACAGATTAACTTCCTGTTTGGCCCTGACATGGTACTTTTCAGGCTACCTCTTCTCAAAGTTTACCCAGGTGTTGGTTTTTGTTACTGTATTTTTCATACAGTACTCTACATCTGCACAAGAAAACATATGAAAACACCGTGTGTAATCAGAAGCCCTACTTGAATTCTGGGCATATGGAGTATTTAGCACTTTTAAGTACATGCAGAAATGCCTATTAATATCATTGCGAAGGGTCCTGCAAAATAGTCTTTGTGAATGTTGCTGTATTAAGATGTCTTCATAACATCCAGTGACTCTAGTTTTAACACTCTTTGCAATGTGGAAGCTGCCTCTCACTTGGCATTTTTCTGCTCGCCTGTGTGTGTAACTGAAGTAACATTGGGTTTTCCTTTCCTTTTTTTTTTTTTTTAGATCTGAACCACAGTGGTCTAGGATCTCATTATGACAATTCTCACTGGGGACCCGTCTCTACAAATAGTGACTCCAGCACAAACTGGGACAAAGTTATTGTAGACGGCTCTGACAAAGAAGCATGGCCATCAATCACTGGCAGTGACCCAGAGTTGGCATCAGAATGTATGGACACTGACTCTGCCTCTAGCTCTGGGTCGGAGAGAAACCTCGTTATAATGGCTTCAGGGAGCACAGGTGGTGAAAATGATGGTATTCGGAACGGCATTGGACATGGTTCTCAAAATAAGTTTGTGGTTGGTAGCAACAGCAATAATGTGGGCAATGGAAGTATTAATGGGCCGTGGGGTTTGTCCCATGGATCCATAATAAGCACATGTCAAGTTTCTGTGGATGCTCCTGACAGCAAATCTGAAAGTAGCAACAATAGAACGAATGCTTGGGGCACCATAAACTCTTCATCAAATGGAGGGTTAAATCCAAGCACTTTGAATTCAAATGGCAACCATGGTGCCTGGCCAGTATTGGAGAACAGTGGACACGCCCTGAAAGGGTCTGTAGGGAATGGTAATTCTGGCACAAATATTCAGTGCAGTACCATAGGTCAGATATCTAATAATCAGAGTATTAACTCTAAAGTGGGTGGTACAGCCCATGGTTCCTGGGGAAGCCTTCAGGAAAATGGTGATTCTGAAGTAAATGGTACAAGGAAGGTTTCATTCAGTGGGCAACCTCAAAACCTTAACACTGAAATGAATGGACCAAATAACACTACTAACTTTATGACCTCTAGTTTACCAAACTCTGCTGGTTCGGTGCAGATTAACGAACTGCCTAATAATACAGGGCATGGGGCCTGGCGCATGAGCACAATGAATCATTCTCAGATTCAGGCCTCTCCAGTTACAAATGGCACTTCCATTTCTCATCTTAGCAATGGTGAGGCAAAAAATGGGGGTTCTTATGGTACTACATGGGGTGCCTATGGTTCCAATTACTCTGGAGACAAATGTTCAGGCCCAAACAGCCAAGGTAATGGTGACACTGTGAATGCAACTCTAATGCAGCCGGGCAGCAGTGGGCCTGGCAGCACCAATTATCAAATGAATGGGAATAAAGGAGGAGGGGTATGGGAGGCAGGGACAGTCAGCTCCCAGAATCTGCCATGGGGAAGTGGAAACGGTGCGAGTGCCGGAGGAAGTCGAAGAGGATGGGGCAACCCTGCACAAAACACTGGCACTAACATTTCAAACGGGGAATGGAATAAACTGCCTAGCAATCAGCATTCCAATGAGAGTGTAAGTGGAAACAGTAGGAAGTTTACAAATGGATGGAAATCTACTGAGGAGGATGACATTAAAGTTAATAGCCAGAGTTCTGCTGCGCCGCAGATAGCGGAGCAGAGCAACGTATGGGCCAAAACCGGTACTGGGGATAGTGAAGGTAGTGCAGAGAGCACTGCGTGTCACGAAGAGAGAATAACTGCGGACGGGCAGAACCGAGAGAGAAGAAAAGTTGACCAGCATGCATTACTCCAAAGTATCGTGAACAGAACTGACTTGGATCCGCGTGTCCTTTCCAACTCGGGTTGGGGACAGACTCCAATCAAACAGAACACTGCCTGGGATACCGAAACATCGCCGAGAGGTGAAAGAAAGACTGACAATGGGACAGAGGCCTGGGGAGGCTCTGTGACACAGACTTCCAGCTCAGGGGGGTGTGTGGATAGACCTAGTACTAATAATAATGATACCTCATCTGTATCAGGGTGGGGAGATCCAAAGTCTGCTACAAGGTGGGGAGACTCCAAAGGGTCTAACAGCCAAGGGGGGTGGGAAGAGGATTCTGCTGCTACAGTAATGGTCAAGAGCAATCAATCATGGGGAAGTGGCAAAGAGGACAAGTCATCTTGGAATGATGCACAGAAGATCAAACAGGGATGGGGAGATGGACAGAAAGCCAGCCAAGGCTGGGGGATTTCTGCCAGTGATAGCTGGGGGGAAAATTCACGAAGCAACCATTGGGGTGAGACTAAGAAATCAAGTTCAGGAGGTAGCGACAGTGACAGATCAGTGTCTGGTTGGAACGAGCCTGGGAAATCAAATTCTGTTACTTGGGGAGGTAGCAATGCAAACCCAAATAATTCTTCAGGATGGGATGAGCCTGCAAAGTCTAATCAGAGCCAGGGCTGGGGAGAACCCACCAAATCCAATCAGCCTCCAGGTTGGGGGGATTCATCAAAGCCAATCAACTCTCCAGACTGGAACAAGCAACAAGATGTTGGATCTTGGGGAGCACCGTCTGCCCCCAGTAAACCGCCAGGGTCAGGCTGGTTGGGTGGACCGATGCCAACTCCAGCCAAGGAAGACGAACCCACAGGATGGGAGGAGCCATCCCCAGAATCAATACGCCGTAAAATGGAGATTGATGATGGGACTTCTGCTTGGGGTGATCCAAGCAAATACAACTACAAAAATGTGAATATGTGGAATAAAAATGTCCCAAATGGTAGCAGCAGTTCAGACCAGCAAGCACAGGTACATCAGCAGCTACTGCCTTCAAGTGCCATGTCCAGCAAGGAGAGCACCAGTGGTTCTGGTAAGACCTACCTTTATGCAGACTTGGGCATTCTCACTCTTGAAATGTTTTTTCTAAGGGCCTTTCTGGGGAACTAGCCCTTAAGGTTTGGGGGGGGAGGGTGGCTTTGTCAGGGAGAACAAACCATGAGCAATAGACTTGCAGCGTTTAGATTTCAGTAGGAAGAATCTGTCTTTAGAGTAAGCAGTGAGGCTGCTTTGCTTTCTTTAGGTGGCTTTGGGTATGGAAGAATTAATCATAATAATATCCCAAAAGGGAAAGTCTTGTGCTTTACCTGTGGTTCTAGATTAATTCATTTCTGTTGTGGCAGAAAAGCTTAATGTTCTCAAAGTAATAGGGAACAGAGTGGTGGGGAAAGCTGTTGCAAGGCTCTGTTGCAGGCTCAGGGATTTACTCGGGTCCTTTAATACACAATTTTGTGCCTTCTGTATCTTCCTACCTATGATGAAGGTACTTGCCTCCTGTGAGCAGCAGTGCAAATCCATTTAAATTGTGGAACCGGTTGTGCCTGGGAACAGAAACTGACCTTCTAGATTGGGGTATGGGGCTGTTTCTTAACTAGATGAGCATGCATGATATGTTTAAGTGGGCAAACGCCTCTGGTTCAGTTTCAGCTCAGAGCAAACTGTCCACAATGAGGAATAGCTTAAATTTGAAACACAGCTTTTTTTCTTTAGGTATAGTTTTCTCAAAATGAAGTTACTGAAATCAAAATGGAACGTCTCTTTACATACTGGGAGTGAGATCTTTTAGATGTTTTCCATATGAGGAATCCTGTTGCTGCAGTGTGGTGTTGATGTAAAACATGCATTAGTCTTGTTTACAGAACTGTTCTCTATATGTTACGGTCATAAAGAACTCCTCAGTGTTTTACATAATGTTTTAAGGCTTGTTAAACTCACCAATAACTCGTACTGCTTTAAAAAGGATGGGGAGAGCCTCCTGCTCCAGCCACTACTGTAGATAATGGAACGTCAGCGTGGGGTAAACCCATGGATACTGGTACTAGCTGGGGAGAACCTATCAGCGATGCAGCGGGCACCTCTGGCTGGGGAAATGCTTCTCTTGGTCAACAGGCTGCTAGTAAACCTGGTATGTGCTTTTGTGGCTTCTTTGAATATTGGTATATGGTCGCTGTGAAACGAGAGATGCTGATCGAGGGGTGTGTGAATCCAGATACAAAAATGCTCGCATCTTGATGTGCGTATAAATACAGAAGGTAGTTTTGCACCAAATGTACTACTTCTGTCGTATGACTGTCACCCGTTTTTGTTGTGGGAGACGCAGTCAGTTACAGTTTAGCAGTTTGCTTAAGTAGTGACCTGAATTTTTTTTAAAGTGCTGCTGATGGATTTTTGTTGTTGTTATTGCCCTTGGCAGATGTTACACTTATTGCACTTTATATTCAAGTATGGCTTGACAAACTGTGACAAGGCAGATGTTGAACCAGTTTATCCCTGGACTAAAAAGGGTGGATTAGCAACAAAAAATTGCTCATTGAGGAAGTATCCCGCAGTAATTTCAATGTGACCAGTTGTCATGCTATGATTTCTCACATGGTACTGGCATATAATGTGCAACAAATGCAACTTCTGCCAGGGGCCTTAATGATGGTTCTCGTTGAGCTCCCTGGACCTGTAAGATCCAGAAGAGAGTAGATTCTAGCATATGTCGCAGTTAATAATATGGTTCAGCCAAAAAATTGGGTGTAGTCTGGCGGCCTTCGAATTGGCTTTCATTGTGGGCTATTAATGATCAACTTTTCTCTTTAAAACCAGGGCCTAAATCTATGCAAGACAGCTGGTGCGGAGATGACATGCCAGTGACAGGCAGTCGTCAGACCAGCTGGGAGGAAGAGGAGGATGTAGAGATTGGAATGTGGAACAGCAATTCGTCACAAGAAGTTAACCCATCTTTAAATTGGCCACCATACATGAAAAAAATGCCTACAAAGGTAATTCAGAATTGATGCGGTTCCTAGCGGCCCCTCGCACAGGAGCCGTTTTATTTGGGGGGTGGTGCTTAATTTGTGTGTCCCAAAAGCGCATCAGGATGGAGGGCTGTGCTGAGGGCAGTGCCGTAGGAATACGCAGGCAGCTTAGTCCTTGCTCTTAGAAAGAAGCTTGTGGTGTGAGCAACTCGTTGGTGATCACGTTTCAAGCACCGCAGTAACCTTTTTTGTTTTTAAGGGAACAATGAAAGGTGGAAATAAGCAAGACGAAACATGGATACATCCCTTCATTAAGCAATTCACGAGCCTCAGCTTTTCAGTAAGTGTTGTATCTTTCTCCATCTTGATTAAAATGCTGATTGAAGAGCCCAGTAGTGTTCTGCCGTCTGATCTGAGCTTTCGGTTCTTTTTACCGTAATTTCTGTTTCTCCTTCCCTATCCGGTTCAGTGTCAGAAAACTGTTGCCTGCTCGAAGACTTCTATTATAAGCATTACTGAATCCTAATGCCAGTAGCTTTTACTGATCCTTGGTGTGTGTTTTGTGAAGATATCCATCTTCACCTGTGCATTGGGTGGGGAAATGATAGAAAAACTCCTTTTAAAATCACACTTGCTTTGTCCAAGGTTTGATTTTATTCTTTTTTTCTTGCAGGATTCAGTTGAGATACTTACTGTATATGGATCTTCTTATTTTAGTTTTAATAAAGGTTTTTATTAAACTGATTCATTTTATTACTTCAGAGAGAATCGCCAGAAGAAACCATACAGAGCAATAAGCCAGATATGTCTGGAGGTGAGCATAGGGGGATTTAGTCTGGTTTTATCCATTAAAAACGCTTTTTTTAATTTGCTCCTCTGGGGGAATGAGAACTGTTTTAGCAACTCAGGAAAGGATGCAAAGGGCCTGATTCTGTAAACTGGCATACGTTTGACCCATTCCGTTGATGGCAGCAGGATTTCTCCCGTGCATAAGTGTTGGCGCAGGAGGTTAATGGGAGCCATTTGTCTGTGTACTTCCCTGATGAAATGTTTTGCTTTTGGAAAGGGTGGTGGTTTCTGATGCAATACTGCGTTAATGTTATTCCAAGGAGCAACATGTTTAGCTGTTCCAAGAGGTTAAATTTCAATAGCTGTCCAAGATAATCTTGTCGAAATGTATTTAGTGTTAGTAAAATGTCATTAGTGAATGACCAATTATATGGAGCTGGCCTAAACTCAGTAAGGTTGAGTGTTTT
>NW_005842225.1:1208955-1214937 GCF_000455745.1 Alligator sinensis
TAGGATTAATTTGGAAAAGCTTTATAGTAGAAGGATGTGTTTAAAAAAAAAAAAATATATATATTTTACATGATTGATCAGTCCTTGCAGAGTTTGTTTAGAGTTGCATATAGTTTCATAGTTGTTAGGGGCTGGAAGGGACCTATTGTTAGCTTTGGACCATATTTTAAATGGTTTAAAGTCGACTTCTTAAAAACCTAGATCTACATTAAAATCATAAAGCATTTCAGGCTCTTACTGAGATTTAAACCTTTTCTACAGAATAACTTGCCTAGTGCTGCAGATGTTACAGAGAAACAAATGGAATAATTCAGTTTTATTGTGCAAGCTAAAAGAGGAAGAAGTAGACAGCAAAAAATAAAGTGCATTTTTTAAACTTTTTATATTACAATAAACCAATAGGGTTATTAGCATACACAGATTTCCTAATTATCTTTAACTTACCACTGGTTTTTTAAAGGATTTTTTTTTTTTGTGACTGAATGAAGTACCTATTAAAAGATCTTTTGAGCTTTTCCTTCCCAAATAAAAGGGTTGTTGAATATAACGCTGTAAATGCCAGGAAACCGTTTATTTCTAGCATTAAAAATGTGTGGCTAAGATCAAGAAATCCAGGCTTCACATCTTGAAATCCTTGCCTTGCTCATCACAAAAATGGTGAAATTAGTTTTGTGTGAGATCCAGTAAAATGAATTGCTAGAATTTAGAAGCAGTACTATCGCAGTCTCTCAAACTGAGTCGTCATATCATCATGTGCCTTTAAGGCAAAATGGAAATAAGAAAATGTTTGCATTATTTTACATTATTTAAAATTATCTGCTTTTAGCCCTGTTTGATCCGCTTTTTTAAAGTATGTGCTTATTTACAGGTGACGTCTTGAGGAATCAAGTGGGCTCTTCAGCTTCATAGCTCTTTTTTTTTCTTCTTCACCCAACAGGAGTATTGCTGGATAAACGAATGGAGATGGATAAACCTGGCCTGAACGTTGGAGATTACAATCGAGTGATAGGGAAAGGCCCCAGTTCTCGTCCTCAGATTTCCAAAGAGTCTTCCATGGATCGCAGTCCTTATTTTGATAAGGTTAGTGTCTGCTTGGTTAACATTTCCAAACACTTCTTCAACTTGGACAGTGTTCTGTAGTTCTGATCTGTGTGTCTCATAGCTTTCTACATGTGATGTAGAGATTAGTATTAATCCATGAGACGTGTGTTTGTCCTTTTAACTTACCAGTAAATGATGCTAAGCATTTTATATAGCACTCTTCGTCTACTTGCTGTGCGGATAACACTAACCTGATCTTTTTTGTTTTCTGCCCGTTTCCTGCTGATGCTGGACTGTCATGTGACTCTTCCCTTCTGTTCCTGGCAATGGTTTCTCCCTTCTGCTTGTTTGCTGGCTGGTTGTTGCACATCTGTTTGTCTGTCCAATCAGGATGGCATTGTAGCAGACGAGTCCCAAAACTTGCAGTTTATGTCCAATCAAAACATGAAGCTTCCCCCTTCAAATAGTGCACTACCTAACCAAGCCCTGGGCTCTCTAGCAGGGCTGGGTATGCAAAACTTGAATTCTGTTAGACAGGTAAGGGCCTGCACATATCCTTGGCATGTTACTTGATGAGAGTATTTTATGCCTGTTGAATAACGTCTTGGCTACTGTTTTGGTTGACATGAGGTTAACTTCTAATTCAGAGGGGCGGGAGAAGCAGTGAAGGAGGGGGTATTGCCACTAACTTCCACTTCCTTTTCCAGAATGGCAATCCCAGTATGTTTGGTGTTGGTAACATAGCAGCACAGCCCAGGAGCATGCAGCAGCCTCCAGCACAACCTCTTAATTCATCTCAGCCTAACCCACGTGCTCAAGTGCCTCCTCCATTACTATCCCCTCAGGTAATTCAGTACCCAGCAAATGCTCTCACTGAATGCCAGGCTCTCGCTTTCAGTCACCTTCAGCTTTCTGGTGTGTTGCATGGGGAGAGAGATCTTCTAGATCAAGGAGGGAACGTGTTAGAGTTTGGAACAAGTTCTGTTCATCTCTTGAATGGCTTCCTTTGGGGAAGAAAAGTACCCGAGCAGTCCTTCCAGTTGGGATGATGAACTTGAAATTTGGGATTAAATAGTTTCGTGGTAAACACCTCTTCCTTTGCTGGACCTGGGGAAATGCTCTTAAAACCATTAAAGAATAAGGATGCAGGGAAGAGGATGAATTATAAGAGGACTCCTGGAATGGGAAGGTGGGGATGGAGGGTGACAGGTTGGCCTGCACACATGGAGAGCTCTAAGCACACACTTTTTCTATTAAGTGGTCTAGCAAAATTTTTTCCTGAATCTTTCCATTGCGTTACTAGCAATCTATACCCCCCACCAATGTACCTTAGTCTCCCCTAGTTGGGGAAGGTGATCCGAGTCCAGTTCTAGGATCCTTGTCTGCTCCTCTTGAAGGGGCTACAGAGTTTGTTAAACGCTGCATATGTATGCCTGTGAAGTGCAGTTAGGAGTGTAGGCTGAGAGGCACTGAGGCCACCAGGAAGTACAGTTGTCTTTCCTTGATTTATTTTTCCCTTAAAGAAATGTGCACATGGCAACATTCCTCAATTACAAGTTGCTATCTGTAGTCTCTTCGGTTTGTTTTTAATAAATGGGTATCAGTCTTTGCGTAAGTGGGTACCATGAAGAAAACAGGATGTGCAGCACAGCTGGGGAAAACATGATTTAAGGGTCCAAGAGTGTTTTTAATTTGTTTGTTTTTTGTCTTCACCTCGCAAAAGCATAATGCTGCCTAAGTATACATTTCTGAGTTTACTAGCATTACTGTTTGATTAGCTGCGTTCATTACCATTTCTCGTGGGGAAACTTATTTGGCATGTTCAGTCTTCAGAGCATTGCTGACCAAAGGTGGTTCTGTGCAATTGCCCATCTACTACTTTTTTTGTTAACCTCGATGTTCGTTTGTCAAACTCCTTAATGGTCACATGGTTCATTTGATAGGTTCCAGTATCATTACTGAAGTATGCACCAAACAACGGTGGCCTGAGTGCACTTTTTGGCGCACAACAGGCAGCCATGTTGAACCAACTATCCCAGTTAAACCAGCTCTCTCAGATCTCCCAGTTACAAGTAAGCAGAACAAACCAGTTGCTCTATTTCCAATCTTAAAACCTGTTGAGAAGCCTCATACCTGATCCCTGACCCTTCGTGAAAATATTGTGTCTCCTAGCGGTTGTTGGCTCAGCAGCAAAAAGTGCAGAATCAGAGAAGCATGCCTTCTGGTGGGCGTCAACAGCAGGAGCAGCAGGTACTGTCAGAAATGAAAGCTTCCTTCTGTTAGTTCAAGCTGTGTTGCTGATCTTAGAATATAATTATAACAAGGAATTTACAAGTTCATGTGGTGATTTCCACAGTGTTTGGACCACAGATAAGATTGCACTTTAATCGTAGTGGTGGGTTTTCTTCCGTTACTATGTGAAGGTGAACGCATTGGTGTTGTTAATTGTTCTCACGAAGGGTGGTTTCCACTCCGCCATTTAGTTCATGAATGCTCTGGGGTTTTTTCAGGGTCGATCACTTAGTATGCAGCAACAGATGATGCAGCAGTCTCGTCAGCTTGATCCAAACCTGTTGATGAAGCAGCAGACTCCACCGTCTCAGCAACAGACACTCCATCAGTCGAGCATGAAATCTTTCTTTGAGAATGTCATACCCCATGCTACTCCTGAGCTGCAGAAAGGGCCATCGCCAATAAATGCATTCAGCAGCTTCCCAATAGGTGGGTTTCTCTGGGTGACTGCACTGCAGTCATCAGGTGCCTGTGGTGTCATGGGATGCACAGCCTTCTCTTTTGTCACTGTTTGGGTTTTCCCTTATTGGAATGACACTGATGTAATCTTGTTAGCACTTCCTTAATAAGAGCAGCAGCTTGCTCTCCTTTTCTTGTTTGCTCAGTCCTCTGTTTAGTAAAATTCACCCACCAAGAAACTCAGGCCATTTCCAAAGGTGAAAAAGTCTGTATGACAGCACAGAATGGTTCATGTTCTTGTAGAGTGCTTTCTCCTTGTGTTTCTTATCCTGTGGGTTTGGAGCTGCTGATACTAAAGCCTAACTGAAGTCATGACTGGTGGATCTCAAAGGACTGTGCAAGGAACCCATGTGAAAGGTGTTTCTTTGATCATCAACTCCAGACTCGGAAGTTGTTGTAGTATAGATAATGCCAAATACAGCTTAGTTGTGGTTGCTTGTCCAACTTCTTTAATGGTGTCACGAATGTTTAGCTCTTTAAAGAATGGTTGGACCTTAACAAATGCAATGTGTCCTTTTTCTCTTCCCCTTTTTTCCTACATTTCCAGGCTTCTATCCAATTTCCACTTCAGAAATTCCAGGCTTGTATATTTTCTCCTTTCTTAGGTCCCTTTTTATTGCTCTTTTTTTCACTTCTTCCTAGAGTTGTAATTCCTCTTGCTCTCCTTCCCTATTCCTGGTTCCTTTCCCTTTACGTTCGCTTTTCTCCCACATCTCTCCCTCCCTGCCACTTGTGCTGGGCTAGTCACCTTGCGTTCTTCTTTCCTTGCTCTGTAGACAAGTTGGTTGATTTTTTTTTTTTTAAGATGCCGCTGCCGAGATCCCTGTGCTGTAGCAGTGAAGTGGTGCAGAGCCAGTGGATTAGTGCAGACCGTGCTGCTCAGCTGCATGTGGCATACCAGAACTTTGCTCGTGGCCAGTTTGTAATTGAGGCTACTGCTTAATAGCTGCTGCTGCTGCCTCGTGCCTAGATCCTGCTTTCTGGTAGCTAGTTCAAAAGAGGATCTATAACAACAATGTTCACACGTGATCATTAATAATTCCACAGGACTTTTTGCAAAAATAGGAATATTAGCCATGCCCTGCCAAGTTTCAGTTTTGACACACTTCCTGCGTAGATTGGTAGCATACAAAGCAGGATTCTTTGTCCGTGCGTATTAGCTGAGTAAAGTAATCCACAGTTTACAAGGTACATCTCTGTTCAGCAGAAACTTGGTGTCTGTTGTGCACATAAGCATGGGAGCTGGAGCCTGTTACCTTATTAAGACTGATTCTTTGGCTGTGAATGTCTTTTTACTGCTTGAAGTCCCTGGTGTTATAAGACCAAATCTGAAATGCTTTGGTGATCAGATGTGAAAAATGGCTGCGTGACTAGCTAGTCCAGACCGTGGACTGAGGATGAAATGTATCCCTTGCTGCAGAAAGACCAAATAAGGGGCTTTTTGCATGAAAGTCTGCATAAGGGATGGAATCCACATCGTTAATTAGCCGCAGTAGCTCCAGTGTGTGGCCTTTCTGATGCCCTCTGGGAAGGTTCACATGGCCTCCTCTGCACTAACTAACATCTTTAGAGCTGGTGTCAGGGATGCAGAGATCTCCGATTCAGTTGCATTTCTCACAACTCCTTGCAAGAAGCATTTAGCAAGGAACCTTGGATAGCAGTCAGGAGCTGAAATAATTGTACTATCCTTTCTTCTTTCAACCACTGACAGTCAAGTCAAACAACCAAAGAATCATGGACATTGCTTCTGTCCAACATGGAGGTAGCAAAATGTTAGCTGTGAGGTTCCCTAAAGAGTGCCACGAGTGGTGACAGCCTGTCTGGCATCACCGTCTCCTCTTGTCTTTATAAAGGAAGCTTATATATGGCAGCAGAAGCTGGCCTGGGAGAAGAGTAGTGTCAGAATACAGCAGGTCGTAGAATAGCAGTAAAACTTGGACAGTCCTTTGACTCTTTGGGTGGCGTTTTCATAAATTACTAAAGAGCCATTTGCAGGAATGAAGCACACTGTAAATCAGTAAAGATTTGGCAGCAAAATGCTGCTTCAGGCTTGAGAATTCTTTGCAATGGGATTTGCAGCTTCTGCCACTGCTTGCCACAAGCAGGATCTCCTGCAGACAGACTGAGGTGGCTACCGTCAGCTTCTGTCCACAGTTCAAAACCTTAAGGTCCTGGAGTGAATGCAGGAAT
>NW_005842225.1:1214968-1228678 GCF_000455745.1 Alligator sinensis
CGTTGAGCTTGAGGATGAAACACTGGGTTCCCATATGAGAGTTACAGCAGCAGTCCAGATAGTTCCTGTGTCTTTGCCGTGGGATGCTGTTGGTCCTCCTAACTCCCTGCTGGTTTAATGTTTAAAAATCCCATCTGATTCCACAGCGCAGACCAATCTCACTTTTCTGCTTGTCCGGAGTCAGGGTTAATGTTCTGTGGCAACAGGATGTGTGTAAATAAGAAGTAAAGGCAGCTTTGTGCGAAGTACTCGTGGATATCTGTAACGTGCAGTCGAGCTGTCCAGTGGGTGTCCTGTTGAATGGCTCAATCAGGCATGGAAATGCGTCTAGGGGCAGAAAGCAAGTGTAACTCGTACTGAATGTGGACCCCCATGGACCGTCTCTGAGGTGTCTTGTGATTTGAATGTGGTTTTTCAAGCTATACCACCAGTGCTTTGCTACACAGATGAGATCAACGCTACTTGCCAAAAGCTAAATCTTCAGGGCTTGGAGAACCTTGAAAGAAATCAGGACCTTGACTTGCAGCTGCACACTTGGGCGCTGATCTGAGATCAATATTTTAAACGCAGGGCTTCTTTCTTAATGTTTACTTCAGATTTTATTTGTTCTTTTGATGTCTTACCCAGTTTCTTCGATGGCTTTTTCTGCTGGCATTTTTGCATGAAGGCCTCAGCTGAGGGCTCCAAGTGCTGGCACTGCTTTGCTTATGTCTGTAGTAAGAGTTCGCTGTGTTCAGCGCTGTTAGGTACCTTAAATAAAACACAGTGAATTGGAAGCATGAAATGAGCAGAGCCAGAGCAATGTGATTTTTAAAAGGTAGTCAGGGAAACGGTGGCTGTGGGCAGGAAAAACGCACCTGGTCTGGTCTGTCTTTCACAAGCAATCTGTATTTCTAGGAATGAATTCAAACTTGAATGTAAACATGGATATGAGCAGTATTAAAGAGCCACAGTCACGACTGAGGAAATGGACTACAGTGGACAGCATTTCTGTGAACACATCACTAGATCAAAACTCCAGCAAACATGGTATGTTGTACAGCACTTGACACGTAGCAGCTTGCCGTTTGTCTGTGTGTATATTCGATTTCCATTCACACTGTCTTTGGTGTTTATAGATGGTCCTTTACTAGTGTTGCCATTCGTTTTGTTGACCAAATTTTTCTTTAATTCTCTGCGCTAGATATATTTCATACTACAACTTGCTGTATATTTTTGGCACCAGTCTGTAGTCTTCTACCATATGTCTTTACTTTGAAGCTATTTTGTAATGAGATGGGCAGAACTTGTTAAACATCCTTGAAACCAGACAAAAGCAAGTTGTTAGAACGTGGTCTTTGTGACTAATTCCTGCCATAACCTGAAACAGAGCACCTTTTTTATCTTTAAAACAAAATATCTGGGTGCTTTGACTTGTTAAAATATTAAATTAATCTTGGTCTCTTGTAGACTAACTGTTTTATAATGGATGGATATAAAAGCATAAGCTTTAACATCTCATCATTTAATGTCTGGTTTATGAATCTCTACATTATAAAAGCACAGACCGTTTGTCAAAGTTGGAAAAATAGGATTACTATATCCAATGTGGCAGAATAAGCAGGGAGCCCCAGAATGTGAATTGTATAGTTAACTCTCTTCTGGTGTTTCAGCTACTTGAAGTCGCATCTGATTAAAACTTGGCAATCTGCATGAACAACTTTTGTTCTAAAGATAGTTGTAAGCGTCTCCAGTGGCCTCTTGTTGCAGTTTAGACCAGGGGTTGCTTAGTTATATTTTTAGATTTGGCAGCTGCTTTAAGTCTGCGAAAAGGGCTTGCTGCCTGAAGCATTTCACTGAGTTACGGCACTGCCCTTGCTTGTTCTCAGGGTCATCTTGCTGTCAGTGCCGGAAGGTCTTTTGTAGAGATCACAAGTCAACAGAGACAATCGGGAGTGAAGACCTTACCCACTGGGCTTTTTAGACGGCTGCGTGTGGTACAGATGTTGCGTAGGCAGCGGAGGGGCATATCTGACCGTTCTGTTTCTTTTAACAGGTGCTATTTCAAGTGGTTTCAGGCTGGAGGAGTCTCCCTTTGTTCCATACGACTTTATGAACAGCAGTAATTCACCAGCCAGTCCTCCGGGATCTATTGGGGACGGCTGGCCACGTGCCAAATCGCCTAATGGCTCTAGCAGTGTTAACTGGCCACCAGGTGAACTTGAGTAGCATTCTGACTTTCTTTTTTGTGCCCTGCTTCCAGGTTCTGCAGTACTGCTCACGCGCTCCTTTGCTCATAACAAGTAAAAACCTGTTCGGTCAGAGCTGCAAGAGGGTGTTGAGGTCCCTGGCTTCACTCCTTGTTGCACATAAATAATCTTCCCATCCTTGGAAATTCTGCCCTAGCAGCCGGGGGGGCTGAGAAGTAGGAGTGAAGAGAATAAAGTGGGGAAAGAAGGGGCGTTGGGTTGTAGGCCATGACTAGGAGTTTGTAAGGCTTGGGGAGGGGCTCTTCTGTAAGAGGGCCGCTAACCCGGTATTCTGACTCCCGGCTTCTCTCCGTCTCGTTCCTAGAGTTTCGTCCTGGCGAGCCATGGAAAGGTTATCCAAACATCGACCCTGAAACTGACCCTTACGTCACTCCTGGCAGTGTCATAAACAATCTGTCAATTAATACTGTGCGGGAAGTTGACCACCTCAGGGACAGGAACAGTGGTACGTGTCAGCATTCGTTTGCTAATAGCCACCCACGGATCATTATCCATTCGGCTGAAGACGGTTTGCTGCTTTCCATTGCTTGTTTAACATTGATGGCGTGGGGGGGTTCGCCGCTAAAAGCCTCTTCCTGGGGTTGGGTGGTTTCTGGGTGCAGTGTAGCCATATGCGGAGCTTGCTGGCGTGTAATGAGAATGCGTAGCAGCAGCGCGTGTTCAGCACGGTCCCTATGTGTAGTGGTTTTGAAGACTGGTGAAACAACGTGGCAGCATTGCCATGCGTGGCCGTAGCAAGCAGTGGCTTGAGGGCTGAGGTGAGTGGAAGGGTTTCTAGTCTGGGCCCATTAAGACCCACAGCCTAGATGTGCGATTCATGCCTTTAGTTACCCAGTGCAGGGCAGTGGGTTACCCTCTCTGTAACTTGCGCTCTTCTTTCAATAGGGTCATCCTCATCTTTGAACACCACGCTGCCTTCAACTAGTGCCTGGTCATCCATTCGTGCCTCCAACTACAATGTTTCCCTCAGCAGTACAGCACAAAGCACTTCAGGTAGCACCTGTTTGCCTTAGACACAGCGCTCGTGACAAGGCACTGCACGTTCATTAAAAGCAGTGCTAACCGTTTCCCCTCGGTGGTAGCTGTAGTCATTTCCAAGGTGGTTCATCCTAGTGCAAGTTGCTAAACTGTGTAGTTTTTGTGAGCCGTCACACTCCTTTCCTAGAGTTCCAATGTGCATCTGTCCAAATGGATTAGAGTCAGTTGGGAGGATGCATGTGTTCAGTTGCTACCGGGGGGACAGTCGTCTGTCGGTTACTTGGGTGACAGATGCTTGGAAGAAGCAGCAGCACCTCTATAACCACGTTGGTATCTCCTGTCTTCAGTGCACAGTGAGGAAAGACTACCCAAAATAACAGAAACAACTTGCATTACCCTGTGTAAAGATCCAAGAGATGGGGATTAGAAAGCAGTTCTAAGGTTCCTGCTTTCCCTTCAAATGTGTTACAGGTTCCTACAGCATCTCCAATTCCCCAAGCACCATGTCTCTGTAGATGGTAGTGCCGCAGCTCCGCTGTGCTGCTGGTTTCGGACCTGTTTGTTGTAAGGTGGCAGTAACAGAAATGATGCAGCTATCATCACTCTCTTCATCTTTCTTTTAGTAGCCAGAAACAGTGATTCCAAATCAACGTGGTCTCCTGGATCAGTCACTAACACCTCTCTGGCTCATGAGCTGTGGAAGGTCCCTTTGCCACCTAAAAGCATCACTGCTCCATCCCGCCCACCACCGGGGCTGACAGGCCAGAAACCACCTTTGTCCACATGGGATAACTCCCTACGTTTGGGTGGAGGATGGGGAAATTCTGATGCCAGATATACCCCTGGTAAGTGTTAAACTAGGCAATCTCTTCTGTGTGTGCAGGTGAGACATGATTGTGGTTATCACTCTGTCAGGTTCACGCTGCCAAAGATTAGAGCCAGCCTGTGTTGTTGTTTGTTTTGTTTTTTTTAACCGCGTTTCTAGGGATTTTTCTAATGACCAAAGTGGATTCTTTTACTTTTGAGTTTGCTACACGTAGCAGTAACATGAACCGAGCTCAGTGTTCGTTCTGGCCGTAGTGTTAGCTGAGAGAGGTATTTAGCCATGTTAGTCTGAAGTCAGAAGGGAGGGAGGCTAGATACGCCCCTTCCTAGCGTTAGCTTCCACCTCTTCCTAGGCTCGAGCAGGTTGCTTGCCACTGCTGGATCTGGAGATCCTGGTTCTGCCGACTTTCCCAAAAGAGCCAAGTGGATTTTGGAAGTGTAGTGTCTCTTCCAACGAATGTAGGAGCGGTTCTGAACTCATGACAGTAGGCAAGAATGGAGACACACAGGTTTCATTTTATTTTAAATGGTTTCTAAGACCAGTTACAGTTAAATAACAACAGCACGTAGCTACCGATCACCTCAAGCCACCCAAGCACGTAAAAGTAAATGGACGAAGAGTTAAGGACACTAAATGTTATGCCAGGCCCACACAAATGCTTGCTTAGCAGTTTGACCTACAAGAGGGGAAGGTCTGGGCTTCCTCGCGTTTTCCTGCGCTCTTAACCGTTTCTGCTAGCGAGGATGTCGCTTTCTACACTCCTGCGCTATGTACTTATTAGTGTGGTGGGGTATTTACTACTACTTTTCCCTTGTTTAGGTTCAAGCTGGGGTGAGAGCAGCTCAGGGAGAATAACAAATTGGCTTGTTCTAAAAAACCTTACACCTCAGGTAAGCACGATGGAGACGTGGGTATTGAATGCGCTGTATTGGAAGTGCAGCCCTGGGACGGACGATAGGTGGCACTGTCACCCTCGAGCACGTCTTACATGCAGCCCTCGCTTTGTGTAAGCTGCTGACGTCTTGTGTGTTTGCTCCTCAGATCGATGGCTCAACCCTGCGTACCCTGTGCATGCAGCACGGTCCACTAATAACATTCCACCTTAACCTCCCACATGGTAATGCTTTGGTCCGTTACAGTTCAAAAGAAGAGGTAGTGAAGGCACAAAAATCTCTGCACATGTAAGTGTGGGTCAGAATTGCAACTGGCAGTCGATGCGCTCGCTGGTTGGCCGAGTGCCGCACGGGGAGGGCGTCGGGAGCTCCTCGGGGTCCAGGATGGATGCGCGGGGGGCCTCCTGCTTAGCTGCGGAGGCATTCCCAGCACCAGGCAGCGCAGGTGCAGCAAGAGGGGCTCCCTCCCCCTGCTCAACCTCCCTTTTCTCCCTTTCTCTGCAGGTGTGTATTAGGGAACACTACTATTCTTGCTGAGTTTGCCAGTGAAGAGGAGATTAGTCGCTTCTTTGCACAAGGCCAGTCTCTGACTCCTTCTCCTGGCTGGCAATCTCTTGGATCCAGCCAGAACCGACTCGGATCCATTGACAGTTCCCATTCGTTCTCAAACCGTAATGATCTAAATCACTGGAATGGTGCTGGGCTGTCGGGAACTAGCAGTGGAGACCTTCATGGCACTTCACTCTGGGGGAGCTCCAACTATTCCACAAGCCTGTGGGGCACCCCGAGCAGCAATGACACCCGGGGAATTAGCAGCCCATCCCCCATCAACGCTTTCCTTCCTGTTGACCACCTCGGTGGAGGTGGAGAGTCCATGTAACCTTTTACTTTTTCAGCTAATAAACTGTGACCTCAAGATGTAACAAAGCAGCACTAATTTGGACTTTTCACCTACAGCAAGGGGGTCACCTGTGGAAACAGTTACTTTCTGCACATTTTCCACTTTGTTTTAGCCCAAAACATATCAGTTTGAATACTTGAATCATGCAGGCCAATAGTATAATGTGAAAAAAGTATATATTTACACTTCCAGATAGTGCTATCCATATAAAACTGCTTGGAATGAGCTCATTTGTGTATAGTCATCATGTTTATTCTTTGAATTCCATTTTTTTTTTCTTTTTTTCTTTTTTTTTGCATTTTGCTGATGATGTTGGAGTATGAGCTTTTTAACTTTGCACTGAATGATGTTCTCTCTGTCTAATCGGCAATATCGGGGAGGCAGCAGTTCACGTGTAAATGTTTACTCAAGGATGTTCTTAAAAACAGTGTGCGCTCCCTACTATGCCTTGATGTATGCCTACCTTATTGTGGTATTGTGGCGTTTCAAGAACAAGTTCTGATACTGACTTAGGATTATGAATGAAAGTATTGCACCAGTTTTTTTCATGTGTAAAACTAAAGAATTTAGCTCTACAGTTTAAAAACTGTGGCCACAGCTGTGACTTGCAACCCAGCCTGCCAGCCAGGGGGGTCCTGCACTTTCAATAGGCTTTCAATTTTGTTTTGGGGGCGCCCGTGTCGGGGCCCCCTTGTTTACAGAATATTTTGTTTTTGTTTTTGAGAAAGATGTTTACTCTTCCATCATTTTAAAAATTTTTAAAAAGACAAAAAAAATTGAGAATGAAAAAGATGCTTTCTATCTCTGGGAATAACGAACAGTGTTTGGCCATGTCCTTTTGTTTTCTATTCCTGTCTCCTAAATCAAAGAGCATGGCTCTCAGGAAAACCAGTTCCCCAGTAAAAACTCCTTGTAGTTTCTTATAGGAAAAAAAAACTCAACTTTTAGCACTGATACTACTTATTGCTCTGTAAGACTTTTCTCTGCCAAAAAATCGCTTCAAGCTGGAGTTCGACACACTGCTTTCTGACGCTGTCTTTTTATTAGTGAGTGGTGGTGGTTTGCTAATAATCTGTAGTTATACAATTTTTTTGTAATCCCATCGAGTGGCTCCGTTTCTGCTCTTGTGACTGTGTTAACGTTTAACTGTCGTACCTTAAAGCCGATCTGAGTAACTATGCATACTGTAACCAAGTTATTGGGCTTACAGAATTGTTTGTTGTATAAAAAGTTTTAAATGTTTAAAGAGTTCTCGCAACTACTTTCTTGCAAAAGTAACGAGTTACATCTTTTTGCCACAAATGGTATTATTATATGATGCTTGCTTGGTCAAAGACTGAGAGACTAGGCAAGGGTAAAAAAATTTTAACAGTGCAGAAATCGCCATCATTTCATTGCCTTGATTCTAACTGTTTGTGTCCTAAGATGCAAAAGAAGTCAGTGGCTTTTAACTGTTTACAAATAGAATGTGATTGTAAAATGTACAGTTTGGTTGTGTTTGAATTATGAGGTTTCTCCAGATATTAATAAATCATGACGTTTCTGGCTGCTCAGCATATAACTGTCTATTTTTTGTGATTTTTTTTTTTTTATTTGTAGGCTGTTTTCTATACTATGAAAATATCACGATGATGCTATTTGCTGTGTGTTCCCATAGTCTGGTTTTCTTTTATTCTGGCGCATTAATTTTTAAGAGGTAACCCTGCATTTTATCGTCAGAGATCTCCCTCTGCGCCCGCTCGGAGATGAGATTCTAAGCTTAGAAAACTGCAGCTTGCTTTTCCTTCCCCTCTTCTTGTGTGAGCACCTTCAGGATGGCGTTGTCCTAGCCCCTGCCGTACTTCGCAAGCCCTCGCTTTCATCTGCCCCCACCATCTGTGCCCAGCTAGATCCTCGACAGGACACTTGCAAATGAGGAGAGCATTTTGGAAAATAAAAGTTTAATACTTAAAAATGTCCTGGTGTTTAAAATTTATACCTCATTGACATGAATCACGATGAACAATGCAGCAGTGCGGAATTTGTATTTCAATCTTCACAGTGGCTTAGCTTGTTCTGAAATGGCTGTAGGGCAGACCATCTATGTACATAGTATGATGCGACGTTCAGAAACTCTTAAAGACTTGTCTTTGCAACCCGCCAGGTGTAAGTCGTTAACTCTGTCGGATGCCAGCGTTGCGTGTCGCTCGACACTTCTCTGTAACTCCTTTACTGCTAACGATGCTGTCCCAAACCAAAGCTGGCTTCCAAAGTCCGGTCTGAAATCACGTCGAAAAGTTTAGCTGATAATCTTCAGGACTCCTGCACTGAGTAAAACTGACATCATACCTGCATTGATTGTATTGTCCAAGTGTTTGAGATTCCTTCACCGAGCTTGTTATGTGAAAATAAAACGTGGTTGGTTTCAAAAGCTGAACGGAGTTGCCTGTGGTGCGTCGGCTGCCGTCTAGGCCGTCCAGCTCCTTTCCAGATTGACCAGCTCCATGCCCTCGCAGTAGGAGTGGGGCCGCCGGGCTTTGTGCTGTGGGGAAAACGGGGTCACCTGTTAGCGACGGGCGAGTTGTACTTGCCCCAGCGCCCCTTCCCCCGTGTCCAGACGCGAGGGTCTGAGGGGCAAAGAAGCGGCCTCAGTTTGCCCTCTGCCCCGCAGCACACGGGCACGCGACCGGTGAATATGTGCACGTCACGAGTAGGGGGACGTGGCTGCCGGAGGAGCGCGGGCGTCCTGCTTACCGGCCGCTGTCGGGAAAGCTGGTGCAGGAGTGGAAACGGCGTCCACTGAATGGGCTCCATGGGCCAGCTGGACACAGAAATGTCACTGGCTTTCCCCGAGTCGATCATGGGGTCGTTCATGCTGCTGGAACTGGTTTCCCAGTCGTACTGGAAACTGGGAGGCGAGACAAGGGGTGGGAGCAAGAAGCAGCCTCCCCTTCGCCTTCCTCTCTCAACTGGTGCCTGGCCCCTGCTACGGCTCATGCAGTGTTCGTGGGGTGCAGCCCTCGGAGGGGCTCGAACGGGGAAGGGCAGGGGCCCGACGCGGCTGCCCCGCCAGCTCTCTGAACCCCAGCAGGAGACGAGGCCCTTCCAGACCCATTTCAAAACGGCCTTCGGGCTTGCGGGGCCCCGGGCTGCCCTGTTTCCTGCTGCAGGGAGATGCCACAGAGGGCACAGGCTGCTCCCTGGCCTCCGGGGCTGGGGACGGGCCAAGTTGCTCTTTCCATCACTCTGTTTGGAAAGCAGCAATAACAGCGGAAAGTTTGTTGGAGCCTGCTGGCCTCTTCCCTAACCAGGTGCATGCCGTCCTGCCCCGCACGGCCCCAGGCCTAGGACAAGGAGGGTCCCGGTCCCAAGCCCCTGGCCACAGCGCCCGGCCTCCTGGATTACCTGGGCTGGCAGGCGGCGCGGAGGGGCGGCGTGGGCTGCGGCTTGCAGCTGTCGGCGAGCAGGGAGTCGTCCTTGCAGCTGCAGCAGCTGTTGTCCAGCACCTGCAGGTGCAGCACCTCCTCGGAGGGGCAGAAGGCCGGGTTGTCCAGGGAGTTGGCGGAGGCCAGCCAGGACTGCGACCAGTACTGGGCCGAGACGTCGTCCAGCCGGCAGAACCGCCTGTAGCTGAGAGCGGAGGGCGAGCGGGTCCCGGGGGGCTGTGGTCTCAGGGCTGGCGCTAAGGCGGTCATCGTGCCAGCGCGGGCCCAGGGACGTGCTAATGGCAGCACCCCCAGGATGCTCTGACCCATGCCAGGGGCAATGCAGGGCCTCTGCCCGGCTGGCGTTGGCACGGGCGATGCCAGGCTCTGTGCCCCCTGCCCCTTGCTCACAGCTGGAGCATGCGGGGTGCAGCTACAGGCGTCCTGTCCAGGCTGCTCCAGGCCACGCCGGGCTTGGCGCCGGCATGCATCTGAGCTACGAAACAAGCCTGGGGCTTGGGCACCCAGACTGCGATGCACCCCCTGCCCGGGCATCCCACCTCACTCCCCACCTGCGGCCCTTCCCCCCCCGCCCCCGCGCGCCAGCCCCCATTCCTCGGGGCCGGACATCCGTGGCCGCGGCCTGTCCCTCGAAGGAAGCCCTGGGGATATCGCGCCCGCGCAGGCAGGAAGCACAGCTGCTGCCAAGGCGCTGAGCGCACAACCCCAGCCTCCTTGCACCGTGCGCCGACCTTCGGGGCAGGCGGAGGAGGGAGCCGGGCCTGACACCCGTGCCGAGGAGCAGGGAGGGAGCCCGGGGTGAAGGGCCGGGGGCTGGGAGCGAGGGGCGCTGGCCGGGCAGGGGGCTGCGGTCTTGGGTGCGAGGCACGGCACCTGCGGCATGCAGGGCAGGGCAGGGCCGGCTCTCAGGTTGTGCGGCCTTCGGAGCCCAGCGCTGCCCTTCTCTCGCTGCCCCCATGTCTGCCCAGGCCTGGGGGGCTCAGCGCCGCCCCCGGGGCAGTGGCTGGTAGCAAGCTGGGCCTGGCCCCCAGCCCCGCAGGTGCTCGAGCCCCGTCTTCCTGCCCCTCCCCTGGCTCCAGCCCAAGGCAGCCGCTATCCGCCCCTCGAGGCTGCCCCCCTCGAGGATGACAGCCCCAAGCCCCCCGCCCCGGCCTGCCACCCCCCAGCACAACAGCCACGGTCCGGCGCAGGGAGCCGCGTGCAGGGTGGTGCTGACCCAGGCGGGGGCCGCACGTGCTGGGGCCGCTGCAGGATGCAGCCGCGCAGGCGACGCCTGGCTCTGGGCCGCGGGCATCAGAGCGGGAGGCGCAGGCAGCAATCGTGCCGCTGCTCGGGCCTCGTCTAGAGCTCTGCGTGCAGCTCCGAGCGCTGCGGTTTCAACAGGCGCGGAGCAGCGAGCGGGGTCCAGAGGCAGTGCGTGCTGCCCTTCAGCCCCTGCCGCTGGGCACGTGGCACCACGTGCAGACACGACAGGTGCACGGCCTCTCCCCCCGTGCCCGCCGGTCACGCCAGCTCACCTGCTCTTGGTCTGGTCGACCTTGGCCTCCAGCAGCAGGGTCTTGACTCGCCGGATGACCAGGCCGGCGATGACGGCGCCCACCAGCGCCACGCTGAGCAGCACCCCGCAGGCTGCGCCCAGCAGCCCCTGGTGCGTCACCTTGTAGTCGCAGCGCAGCCCCATGAACCAGTAGTCGCTGCCCACCGGGCACCTGCAGCACCGGGCGCGTGGGTCAGGTGGCACCGCTGGCCCCCCCGGGCACCTGCAGCACCGGGCGCGTGGGTCAGGTGCCACCGCTGCCCCGTGAGCTGCCTGCAGCCTGGGGGGTGCCAGCGCCGCCGCCTCCCCCCAGCCCCGTGCCCGGGGCCCACACTCACTGGCACACGGGCTCGCGGCCCCGGGGGTGCGTGCAGATGCCGTGGTTCTTGCAGTAGTCGCGGTGGCACACTGACGTGCAGCTGGCGTTCCCGTCTCCGCGGCCGACGCACTCGAACCCGGCCGGGCACGCGAAGAGCAGGGCGCAGGGGTCCAGCCGGGTCTCTGCGGGCAGGGCAGGCGCGTGGCGGGGTCAGGCTGGCCACCCACCTCTCCCCGCCTCGCCTCGCCTCGCCGTAGCAGGAGACTAAGGAGGCCAGGCCCGGTCGGGTTCGGAGCGAGAGGCGCGTTCCCGTCTCCGCGGCCGACGCACTCGAACCCGGCCGGGCACGCGAAGAGCAGGGCGCAGGGGTCCAGCCGGGTCTCTGCGGGCAGGGCAGGCGCGTGGCGGGGTCAGGCTGGCCACCCACCTCTCCCCGCCTCGCCTCGCCTCGCCGTAGCAGGAGACTAAGGAGGCCAGGCCCGGTCGGGTTCGGAGCGAGAGGCACGAAGCGGGGCTGCCAGCGTGCTCCCTGGGGACGTCGCTGGGGATTTATGGACGTTGCCTCTCCCCAGACAAGGACGAGGGGCACGACACGACACTAGGACCGGGTCGGGAAAGCTGCAAGGAGGAGCGTCCCACGGGGCTGCTGCATGCACTACAGCCCAGACTTCGTGCCACAACCCCCGGCCGACGTGAAGGCTGCACGCGACGCACGAACGAGGCCCTTTATTCACAAGCAGCACGGCGGCGGGCGAGGAGCTGCCGTCAGCCCCCACGGACGAGCGCGGAGCCAGAGCCGGAGCCGGTCGACTGCGATGAGACACGCTAGTCAAACGGCCCGGGGGAGCAGGGTGTAACCCGAGCGCAGCCCCACGGATGGCAGATCTACAGCGTAACGGCACTGCTAGCCAACTTGCTCACCAGATGCTTCTCAATGCAAAAAGCCCCCAAAACAGACCAAAAACCCCCCTCAGACTGGAAAGTACAAGCACCCCGGAGTCCTGGGTTTTACAAGCCCCTTCGCAACGACGGAGCCGGGTGCTGCTCGTAACGAAGAAGGGTGTTCGTACCCGGCCGCCTGCACAGAACCATTTTTCCAACTCTTGATTTGGTCTACTAAAAGATAATCACCTCTCGCTACCCGAAGAGCCGCGTCTGCCCGTGTCCCTGGACCGACGCGGCTACAACCAACACCCCGCTAGTAACGCACCGAAGACCAGGAAAGCAGCCCGCCTTGACGAGGGACTTAATGAGCAAATCAAGCAATTGGGACCCCAGCCTCGAGACTGGCGCCTCTGCCTCTACAGCAGAGTGAACAAATTCCCACGGTACGGCGACATGCTCAGGTCGTGGCACCTCTACAGCCAGGGACCGATCCCTCGGACTGACCCAGAGAGCATCAGCTTCGCTCTCTGCGCTACGCCACGCGCCCAAACTACGAGCAACTGATACGGGACAGTTTGCACCACACGCGGGGAGACACGTCATCCCCGAACAGGGCGGCTTTTGCCCTGGAAGATCAACAGCGAGCCAGCGGCTCGGTCTAGCGCCACGTCCTGAGGATGGTTTTCAAAGAGGCCACGTCGCTGGAGCCGTGTTTGTCGCCCTCGCAGCCGCTTACAATGCAGGCAACCACTGCGGGCTGCTCCTCCTGCCCCGGCGAAGAGCTGCACCGTGCAGCGCTGACACCAACCCTGCTTGAACACAGACTTTACCGGATGGGCAGCGAAGCAAACGGAGGCCTGCCCGGATCCCCGATGCTGGAGCCAGCCGGGCTGCGGACGGGGCGGCTACGGGCCTGGGGCCGGGGCCGAGCTGCAGCAGGGACTCACCGAGCACGGCGCCACGTAGCACGCTGGCGTTGGCGATGCGCAGGCCGGACTGCATGGTCAGGTTGAGCAGGGCTCCCACGCCGGGCGCCGGCCAGCGCCCCTGCTCCAGCGCAAACAGGGCGTCGTACTCCAGGACCGCGCCGCCTGGCCTGGGGGGAGAGCGCAGCCGGGGGGGACGGTCAGCCATGGCCCCGGGCACAGGCGGGCGCCCAGCGCGTGCACCAGCTGGACGGCCGCAAGCTGGAGACGCGACCCCAGGCCACACCGAGGGCAGGGCACGTGGCCGTGGTACCGCCAGCACGGCGTCATCGTGGCCACGCGTAGCCCAGCGGCAGAGCTCACCAGGGCTGCAGCTCCGAGCGGGGCCGTGGCTGCTCCCGTCCGATCCTCTTCACTTCCAGGCGCTGGAAGCCCGGCACGGCGGCAAAGAGAGGCGCGACCTGCGCAGCAGACCCGGAAAGGCCGCGTGAGAGGAGAGCAGGGGGCTGCGGACCCCGGCGCCCCCAGGTCAGGCCCGTGCCTGAGGCCTCACCGTCTCGTTGAAGCTCTGCACCAGGCCCTGGTGCTCCCGCGACGCCGGGTCCTGGAGCGCCGGGACCAGCTCCATCTCCAGCACCAGCTCACAGGGGACACGGAGGACGTGCGCTGAGGACGAGGGGCCCGGGGGCACGATCACGGCTCACACCCAAGCACCCCCCAGCCCTGACCCGCCGGCTCCGAGCCATCCCTAGAGCCGCGGGGCTGCAGGGT
>NW_005842225.1:1228797-1230625 GCF_000455745.1 Alligator sinensis
GTTTCGGCTCCGGGAAGGCGGTCGCGGGTGCCCCCCCGGGGCTGCCACCCTCCGGGGCCACGCAGCCAGACCCTGCCCCGGGTTGGTGCCCACGGGGGACGGGGTCACCCCACGATCCGCACCAACCCGGAGGTGCCTCAGGAGCCCCCGGGGCTGGGGCTGCCATCCGGGCGCTGGGCGGGAGATGCCCGCAGTGATTTGCACCCATGAGCCCCTACCCCAGCTGCGCCCTCGGTGGGGAGCCCCCACCCCAGGACTCACCTTTGAGGAGCGGGGGCTGATCCTCCACCACGAAGACGCGCTGGGCCGTGCCGTGGCCATCCCCAGCGGGTCCAGCTGGAGCCGGGGCCTCGGTCACGCCGGCCGGGCCAGGTCTCGCAGCTGGCGTAGCGTCCCCGAGGCGGGTGCCGGCACCAGGAGCTGCCGTCCCGGTGCTGCTCGCAGGCCGGGCAGGGGGCGGGCCCCGCGTCCGGGGGACGTTGCCTGTGGCTGCCGGACGTGGCAGGGACCCGGTGCTCTCGGCGGTCGATGCCAGCTTGGGGACGGGGTGCCTGGGCCTGGGCTGAGCCCCTGGGGTGCTGCTGCTGCCTGGGAGGGTCTGTGCCGCGCTGCTGGGGGGCGCAGGCTCCGTGGCGGGGCTGGACGGCCTCGGCGTGGTGCTCGTGAGCCCAGGTGACAGCTCCAGCACCGGCCTCGCCGTCTCGCTGCTCCAGCGCCGCGAGGCCGAGGGGGATGCAGCCGTGGCAGGGCCTGCGGTCGCTGCGCTCCAAGACAGAGATGAGCTGAGTGTGGAGGGTCCCGGGACAGGCGGGGACCCGAGCAGGCCCCTCTCCGAGGCGGACGTGGGGCTCCCACGTGGCTCCGGGGCAGCAGGCGGGAAGGAGCCCTGGGGAGCGCTGGCCCGTGGGGTGCCAGGGCCGGGGGGCAGCGCCGCGGTGGTGCGAGGGGTCCCTGGATGTGCCGTCTCCTGATGCAGCGTCGCCGTGACACTCGTGTCCCCGTCCCCATCGGTGGCCCGCGGCGACGGCAGCGCAGGAGCAGCACGGGGAGCACTGGAGACAGGCGGCAGGGAGGACGTGGCCACACCGTGGCTCCCCCCCGCGCCAGGTCCTTGCGGGTACTGGGTCGCAGGCCGCGAGGCGAGAGCCGGGGGGTCTGTCGATAGCGGCGCCAGGCCCCTGGGCGGCGTGGACGCCTCGGGCTCTTTGCTGCGGTCACTCGGGGTCATGGTCTCCGGTCCGGGCACCGCAGTCCGGTCTGTGGCTGGCTGGGCCACGCTGGCCCCCAGGCCCCCGCCTTTCCAAGACCAGCCGGACGTAGAGGCCGGGGCGTCACTCGCCAGCTCCGTCCGTGCCGAGGCAGGGCTGGGGCGAGAGTCCCGGGTGCTGGGGAGCGCGTCAGGCGCCAGCGTGAGGGGTCCGCGGAGCAGGGGCGAGCGGGGCGCTGGCGCCGCGGGGGTGGCGGCCGGCTCCGGGGCGCCGCTGGAGACACGCGGGGGCCCGTCTGGGGACGCTGTGGTGAAGGGCTCCGTCCACGGCCCTGCCGCGGCGCTCCCGTTTGCTCGTGTCCTGGGGTAGGGGGAGAAGCCCCTGCTTTCAGGGCGTCCCTCCACACCGTGGGGCCCAGGACTCTCGGCGCCAGGCTCCCCCAGCGTCCACGTCCCGGACGCCTGGGTTCCCAGGGGTGCTCCTTGCTGGGCGCTGGTCCCCTGCACCCCGGGGACGGAGCGGGCTGTCAGCGCAATGGGCTCCGTCCCACCGCTGTCGGTGGCCGGCGTCAGGGTCTCACCCGTCTCCGTGGCCAGCAGAGCCGCGCCGGCGGCCCCCCG
>NW_005842225.1:1231573-1232210 GCF_000455745.1 Alligator sinensis
CGCCGCCCCCGCCGCGGCCGGAGCCGTTACCTGTCTGGCAGCGCTCCCCCGTCCAGGTCCCGGGGCAGGTGCAGGTCAGCGTGGATCCCACCACGGAGCAGGTGCCGCCGTTGGCGCAGGGGGCCACGTGGGTGCATTGATCCACGGCCGCTGGGGAGAGACGGGGAGAGCACAGCTCGGGCATCGTGCAAGGCCCTGCCGCCTGGGGATGGGGCACGAGCAGCTCGCGGTGCCACCCAGACAGGCCACGCGCTGTCCCCGGCGGGCTGCAGGCCGCAGCCGGGCGGGCCCTGGGCAATGCTGAGCATCTCTCCCTTCCCTGCAGCGCTGCAGGAGCTCGCCTGACTAACGGCACCGAGGGACGGGGGCGAGACCCCGGACCCCCGCCCTAGGCCGGCGATGCAGACAAGCTGCTGCACCCGAGCACGGTGCGACTGCAGCTGCGTGTGTGTGTGTGTGTGCATGTGTGTGCGCACATCTATCAACACATGCACATGGGTGAACACGCACATAACCCCGGGGAACACGCAACACGTGCTGATGGGGGTGGGCGGCTGCCGGTCACTGCCCCCGGCCCCAGCAGCCGGGCCCATCGCTGCCCGCAGCCGAGCCGAGCCGAGCCGAGCCGGGCTGCAGG
>NW_005842225.1:1233807-1238025 GCF_000455745.1 Alligator sinensis
GCGCGCGAGCGAGCGCTGCCCCCCTCCCCTCGCCGCCCCGCCCCGCGCAGCCGGGCCGGGCCGGGCCGGGCCGGGGGCACTGCAGCCGCCCTGCGGGGTGCCGCACTGCGGGGTGCCGCGCAGGACCGGGCTCGAGATCAGCAAGCTGTGAAAACAAAACACCGCGACGGAGCCCGGGAGCCCACGCCGAGCCTCCGGCCTTGGTTTCCACCCTCCTTTCACACCGATTGTCAGAGGAAAACACATCGTGGACTGACGCTTTCTTGGCTCGGCGCCGGGCGCTGCCCCTGCCCCTGCCCCTGCGGGAGCTGGAAGCGTATCTTGGCTCCGGGGCAAGTTGTGCCGCGTCCAGAAACAACTTTCGTTGCAGGCTGGAGAGATTGGAACAAGCCCCTCCCGCTGAGAGCAGCAGCGGTTACGGTCACCGCCGTCCAGGGCGGCATTTCAGCAGCAGGGACGCGGCCCCCTTCTCGGAGCGGTTCTTTCCCCACTTGCGTTCGCTGACGGGACGGGGCCAAAGGATGGAAAAGCAGCCGATTTATCAGAAAGGGCAGACGAGGCACACGGGGGAAAGGCATTACTCAAAGTCGTGCAGGGCACAAACCCTTCCGTGAGCCGATTTAAGGTGCGTTGTCCAGACGGCGCTGGATTCCCTCCCTCCTGCGCACTGCAGGTAACGGAGAGGGACAGACCCAGCGCGGATTTGGTGCCAACAGCCCCTGACCCCGTTTAGGACATATTCGTTAGCCCAGTGGGTGCTCTACACCATTCATACCAGATTTAGGAGATGCTTTTGACACCTAGACCAGGAGGTCGGGAGCTGGACGAGGCCAGGTGACGGAGAAGTTACCAGGACCTATTCACCCTCCTGTGCTTATTTGGGGGGTGACAGAGGGAGCCTGGATGTAGCTCTGGCCATCTAGACGAGGGACACTTCAGTGCCGAGCGCAGGACATGCCAGCTTCACCTCGCCCTGGGAACCAGGCTTGGTGCTGCCTGCGCAGGACGACTGCCTCAGGGCTCCGGCGGCACAAGACGGGCGGGTTCGCGGCGTCTGGGGTTCTGCACAGAAGCAAGCTGCGAGTAGCCCGGCGGCCCCTCCGAGCTCGGCCCAGCAAGGCCCCCCACACTGGGACGGCGGGTACCAGTCCTCAGAGTTGCTACAGCCGTGTTCCCCAAAACACATCCTCACTACAGGAGTTATTTCTCTAGCAACTTCTGAGGCATTTGGCCTTTGGTTTCCACCCGTTAGCCCTCAGTGACAGCAGCGGGGAACTCCATCTCCACATGTGCTTGCCAGATGTTTGAGCGGGGACTAAAGGCAATAGGATGGGATTTGGACATCAATCCCAAACTGCAACGCTAAAGCACCTGCAGCCAGAGGCACAGGACTACAACCGTGCCAGAACACGAAGCTGTGAGCTCAAACCCATGCCAACACGATGGGCACAGAGCAATCCCGACCCCACACAAGAGTAAGTATGGCACGGCCGAACACTCACCTACTAGGAAGAGCCAGAACTTCTTCCTGCAGGCACCTACTTAACATAGCTGAATGACTGAAAACTAAGGGTAGCGCTGGGGACTTAACGCACTGAAAATAATTACATGGGACCGGTGGCACGAAGGGATCCTAGCACAGAACCATCGACACAGCCGTGGTATTACATATTTATTTTTGAAAGGCCAACACATCGACAGCTTTAAATACAACGTCCAACAGAACTATTCCGATGAAAGCAGCCACGGTACCGAAATGTGCGCTTACATTCGTACACCTGCTGGCATCATCCCAGTGCTCGTGCCAGAAGAGGTTTCCTGTTAAAAAAGAAATCCACAGGTTGCTTTTCAGCGCTCAAGTCACTTGGGCGAGACAAAACGTGCAGCAGACTGTTCTCCTGAATGCCTCTCACAGGTCTAGGGGAGCGGGGAGCCAGAGGCGGGACCCAAGGCCTGGTACAACTCCACCGCGCGCTGTCCCCCGCGCTGACCGGCCCGACCACGCAACCTGCCGGGACGCGGGGACGTTATGGCCTATTCAGCCCTGGCATGTCTGCTGGGACGCTCAAAGCTCCCAAGGATGCTGGTATTTGTTCCAGGTGGGACCAAGTCAACGAGCTCAGTTCCGCCAGACCGGGCCGCACTCTGCCTCAAACACCTGGGCCTGCCCCCCGGGAGGCTTTCCAGCGCCTCAGGAGTCACACCGTCGTACTGAAGGGTAGGTCGCGGCAGAAGCAGGCATGTCTTATATCAATTTATGGCCTCCCGGCCGTTACCTGTGACTTGCATAAGGATATCTACCTACCAGACAGATGTCTTTATTCGTATACGTCCTTCTGATCCGCAATGTAGTCTACGATCTCTTGTGGACACATTAGCTTTTCTGCTTCTGCGTCAGGAATTTCAAACCCTAGAAGGGAACGCACACACTCGATCTAAAGCAGGAACAGCAGCAAGGCAGAAGGCAGCTATCAAACAAATGCTGGTGCCCATGACGTGGCTCGAATGCAGGGGTAGGCGCCCTGTAGCATAAAGCTAGATTGGACACCTCGCTACTAGGCTGCAACATCTTGCCCAGAAGCAGCAAATTACGCGAGGCACAAGGAAAACCTGGCGCGGTTGGGGTTGGGGCTGGCTGCAGAGCTGCACTGAGTTTGTGCCTCCTCGAGCACAACCAAAGCATCAGGTGCACTCCCCAAGTTCTCACCCAGCCTGGCGTGCAACCGCTGGGACAGGACAAGGCGGTCTGGGTAATTACAGACGAACTAGCGCCTGAAGTGCCAGTGCTCTGACGTGCTCTAGCAAGCGCGGTCAGCATTTGCCACGTGCAGGACGCTCAGGGTGTGAGCCAGCCGCCAGAACAGGCTCTGGAGAGCTCCTGCTCTCCTGTGTCCAGTCCTTCTGGGGGCAAGCGAACTGCTCCCCGTGGAGATGGGAGCAGTTGCAGTTAAACTACATACTTCTGCTCAGTCTGTCTTCAATTAAAGCTGTCCCAAAAACCCACATACGTTCTCTCTTCTTTGCTATTGTAAATGTTTGGAATTTACAGTCGATGAATGCCAGAGCTAATTAGCTCGGCATTTAATTAAAACAACGTTAACAATCACGTAATCTTACAGAAAAAGAAGAACTAAGGTTTTGTTTGCAGGAGTCAACTTTGGGATCAAATAAATAAGTACGTGGAGGGTGGGGAGCACCGTGAACTAGGAGAGCAGCTGTGCAGGAGGGCCCCTCATGGGAGGATGGGGACCAGGGGCACAGACTACTAGAGGGTAAATTCAGGTTGGGCACAAGGGAAAACTTCGTCTCCGTCGGGGCCACCGGAGTCTGGAGCGGGCTCCCAGCGGGGCGGCGCCGTCGCCCGCCCTCCCTGGCGGTGTTCGAGACGAGGCCGGACGGGACCTCGCCGAGCGCATCCGAGCCCGACACTTCCTGCCCGCGGCAGGGGACCGGCTCGACGATCGTACGGGTCCCGCCCGGCTCTGTGACTCGGAAAAGAAAACCCTGCGTCAATAAGAAGAGCTCAGGCTGCGCGCGCAACGTACCAAACTCATCTTCCATGGCCATGATTATCTCCACTTGGTCCAAACTGTCCAAGCCCAAATCTTTCATGAAGTGGGAATCAGCTGTTAGCTGCAAGAAGAAGCGAACGCAAGGACAGCCCGGTCAGATGCACTGTGCCGACACCAAGGGAGGGGAAGGTAAAGCAGCAGCGGGCGATCCAGTTTCGAGCGGGGGAAGCCCACGTCCCACAGCGCGGCTCCCAGGACGACCGGGAGAGCTTGGCCTCTCTCACCCGAGCGGAGGATAGATAGCAGCTTCCGTCTAACCCCTCAGACCCGGCGCTGCGCGCCATCTACACTGCCCCGACTTCCGCGTTGTAAAAACAACCATTGTTAAAGCCGCCGGCAGATGGGGCGGGCATCTGACAAGCGGCCGTTCGCTGAAACCTTTCAAGATGAGGGGAAGAAAGCGTCTTCGTCCCTCGAGCTGCTCACAAGAAACACAAGTTTCCTGTTTCCTGACAGCTCCTACAGGCTGCTTTAGTTCATGAAGTGGCTGCCTCCCCCCGCCCACCGACAGCCGGCCCGGCCCGGCCCGGCCGCGCACCAGGCCGTGGCCTGAGCCCAGCGCTCACCTTTTCGGGATCGATCTTGTCGTACAGCTTCAGGACGTACAGAACGCGGTCCTTGATCCCCTGCAGGGTGGGAGGCAGCA
>NW_005842225.1:1238427-1250173 GCF_000455745.1 Alligator sinensis
CTGGGCGGCTGCCGGAGCCGGAGCTCGTCGGGCCACGCGAGCCCCGCTGTCGGGCGGCAGGTGCTGCCCCACGCTGCTCTTTCCCACGCGGGTTTGACCCTATGCAGGCGACCCTGGGCTCTGCCCTCGCCCCCGGGGACCAGCGACACGGGTGAAGCAGTGACCCGGGTGTGAAAGACAGGTCACACCATTGGCTGGCGGTGGCAGAGGGATCCCCGCTCCCCCGCCTGCAGGGCCTGTCACGCAGGGACAGTGTCCACGTGCACGTTTTCACTCCGCGCTGTGCTCAGGTCAGCACCGAGGACCATTTACCAATCAGGAAACTAGGAAATCACTCCGGCAAGTCACACGGCAAGCTTTAAAAAAATAAAGTTTAATGTGTTATGTTACATTTAGGTCACCCCTGAAAACGCTTTTAACAGCGATGTGTTCACACTCGGCGCACGAGCAGGCAGACCTGGCCCACCGGTTAACCACATACCGGTAACTTCCAGATGACACCAAACAAGGAAAACAGGAAAAAACAGAAGACAGCTGGCAGATCGCCCCCCAAAACGACTCAAATTGAAACAGATCCTTTGGGGAGAAGCAAACAGCCAATGCTGAGGATCCAGCGAGGAAACCCTATCTGCTCAGCTCGCTCAGTGCAAATTTGCTCGGGGCAAATCCTCCTCTTAGCTTTAAGAAGCCCCTGTCCTGCCCTCTTCCCGCCCCCCTGCCGTGGCTGGTGAATAGCTGTAGACGCACACGCTGCCATCTTTCTGTCCAGCCAGCAGGTAGGAGTCCCTGGCTGACCACCTCACCAGCGACCAAGGCTCGCCAGACTCCGGAGGAAGCAAGGTAGCGCAGTCCCCGAGGAGCAAGTCCCACACTGCAATGGTGCCAGATGTTAAGACAGCTGCTGCGGAGGCGTCCTTCACTTCGCCCTCCAGGTACCTAGAGCCATGCACAGAACAGTGAGGATTCTGCAGCGCTGTTCACGTGAAGTGTTATTATGTGAGATACCACACTATTATTCCACATTCACTCACTGTGTGTAAAATAAATGCAAAGCTTCCGCGTGGAAAAGCATCTTGTGGGTAACAAAAGCAATGAAGAATTTAAGCCAATTGTAGGAAGTGGCAGTGCCACGCGGATTGTGTTCTTCACTGCATGCGAGCAAGAGGCAGGAGACAGCCCCGTGGTGTCACTCGCCTAGAAATGTAGAAGCTGCTTAGCATCACGATGTCGTCTCAAGCTGCAAAGCACTTCTGCATGTAAGCAAGGCTGCATGATTTGAGTGCAGCTGCCTCAGTCTCCACAGTGAATATAGCAGGTCATCTGTCTACCAACTGCAACCTCCTAAAAAATGTGCTCATCCCTCGAAAGAAGTTCCCAAAATGTTTTTAAAGCCCTTCCAGTGTCAATTTGCCTGTGCTTTAGCAGGGCTTTGCCTGCAGGACTAACTTCTGAATCCAGTGACCTGACCTCTCATCCCACAAACATTTCATGAGCAAAAGCCGTTCCCTGGTCACAAACAGGGCTCGCTCACAAAGAAGTCCCTGACGCAGCAGGACGCAGGGAGCTCAGAGGTTAGCTCACAGACTTGTGCAGGAAGCAGGCAGGAAGCAGGCGACACCCTCCCTGCATTCTGCTGGACGTACAGAGGCTGTCCGTGATTTATGGCAACCTCATTAGTGTCAAACAGTGGCAGGTGGGTCCTTGCAGATTGCCTGCCCTCTCAGCTGGGCCACAGACAGCTTTTATCCTAGAACAATGGCAGCTCTCTACTTCCAGAAAGAAAAAAAGGGAGTAAGTGCAGCTCCTTTACATGACTCCTGAGGTACTTGCCTGCCAGTGTGTCCAGGGGGGAGAGAGAGAAACATGACACCAGTGCTCCTGCCCGTCTTGGGATTGAACGCGATCACCCGGAACGCAGGGTTTCCGCAGGACTCGCTCTCTTTGGCATGAGGGTGACTTAAAACAACAAACAGGAGGCCCTGGTTTACAAAGGAAAAATACCACATTAGAGCGAATGATAGAAGAAAAATCGTTACGCCTTCTCCTGTAACCAGGCACCTGTAGCAACTATGTGCTGTGACCACTTGCCCCTCTAGATATTTTTGAAGGGTCTCACACCACAGTACAGATGCAAACGAACAAGAATATCATGCTTCTATGCTCCACTCTGCAATTGTCTTGTGAAAGTACCGGAGATGAGGCTTAGGTTAGCAGAGGATGTGGCCTGGGGTTGCTTCTGGTACAATAGTGCCGATTAGTTTGGGTGATCATAAGTTTCTCTCTCAAGGCATGAATGGGAGTCTAACTCAGCATATAGACAGCAGGATATTTTTTTTTTACATACGTACGGAGTCAGAATAGGCCCGATGGCACACTGAAGCTGGATAGGAATAACCAACATGCATTTTTTTCAGGAGCTGACCAGTTTTCAAGTTCCTGCAGGCCAAAGAAACAGAATTGGACTGTTTTACGTTCTGCAAATTGTCTGTATTCTTTAGACGGCTGCAGTACCGGTGTGTGAAATGCTGTCCAAATAGAGAGGGGAAGGCATGGTCCTTGCTCCAGAGAGCAACTGTCCTAAATAAATAGTGGACAAAGGCTGAGGATGGAAGCTGTGCTGTCATCATCTTACTGCTCATTTGCTGTGTTTTCATCTGGATTTATAGAAACAAAGCAGAAATTCTGCCCCAGGCTCCAGGCCTCACTGACAATTAACATTTCAATAGATCAGAAGCAAACTGTGCTCTATGCCCTGTGTGACTAGATCCCATAGCTAAGGACTAGGTGCCCCTTGCCGCCCCCCACAATAGATCACCTTGCTAGCAACATTCCCGCTCCAAAGTCCCGGTGACAGAAGCAAGCACTTACCAAACAACAACACTGTTCACTGTTGTAGTGCCGATCAAGGCATCTCTAATACCTTCTACCTCAGCAAAAGCCAGAACCGTCTCTTTTGGGGCCATCAAAGTCTTCCTCTTGTTATTTCTGGACAACACGTGTGGATAAACAGAAGATATTGGGGAAAACAGGCTGTCACATTACTTACTATGCAAGAGAACATGGAAAGGGTTCACATGCTGCAACACCCCAGAAAGAACAGCAAACTCCCTGCATGCAGCCTCTGAAGTCATCACCGCCGCTGAGACCGTCAAACTGCCAGCCTTCTTACCTTCCTGGCTCCAAGAAGGAGATTATCTCCACTTGCTGCTCTTGAAAGGTCCTGCTGCTGCTGACCAGCCTCCTGTCTTTTAGCCCAAGAACAGCTTTTATGTTTCCAGTTTTCACTACTGATTGCTTTAGGGAGCCGTCTTCAGAAGAACAAAGCAAGACCCTAAACCAAATCAAAACAGAAGGCTGCATTGTGAAGGAGAAAGGAAACCACCCAAACATGGCTTTCGGCATCACCCAGAAATGATTACGCTTTTATCAGAGGAAACAAGGAGTAAGAGAATCCTTGTAGGGTAATTAAGTTTCTGCTTCTGCTAAGCATTTCCCATTGCTAGAGTGCTTTTTAAAATAGTACTTGGAACTGACAGATTAGCAAGAGATAACTTCAGCCTCTGTGCAAGAGAATTAATTAGCAGAGCGTTCTTTGATGTCAAACTGGAGAAACTGGGAGGTTAGAAGTGTTCGGTATAAAATAAAAGCCACACGCCCAGGATGACTCACCTTAGTTCTCCAATCTCCAAGTCCCCCAAGGCTGCACATACCAGATTATGGACATCTGGCAGAGGAACAATTTGTATGACTGGCTTCTATGAAGGCAAAGACAGGTAATTAGTTTCAACCACAGTATAATTTTTAGTTAGATTTTCTATATCATCTAAAGACAATTGAACTAATTTTTCCAACCCCTTAAAGAACAGTTAAATTAAGCAGAAAATCTACCACCATCAATTCTTCCCCTAAAAGACCTCAAACAAAACAGGCAAGTTGAAGGAAGAGCAGGCTCCTAATGTAAGCAGCCAGGCTGCCGGGCAATTAGCACTCAACATTTCACATGGAATTGACTTACCTGCCCCCCCAGAATCAGGCTATTTCTTTAACTGGTGCAAATCTTTTTCCTTAGTTGGCTTTGATGGAGCTACACCAGTTTATGCCACCTAAGGAATCTCTCCCTGAGTCTGCAGTTATTTGCTTCTTGGGAAGTAGTCCAACATGATCAGACAATTGCCCCAAACCACAGAAATAAAGTCTCTGTCTTGTACCTCTGTGAGGTGCCAGGTGCACATATTTCTCCACTGGTCAGAAGACAGAGGTTTCCATAACGAAACGGAGGTCTCGCAAGCAGTCACAATGCACAGTTCTGGGCAGCCAGTCTCTTCCCACCATACTGTGCTCACGTCCACGGCACAAGAGCCAGAGGGATCCTATCCAAAACAAAAGTGCTGAAGTTATTCCAGTAGCCACAGCTACTGATCCTGCAGATCCACCCTGCCACCCCAGTAAGGGCTGTCCTGCAATGAGGGGTTGGAGCTGGTGCTCCAGAGCGTTACCTCTATGCCCTGGCTTCAACGGCTATTAAGGCAACAAGGAAAATGAATACAGTGGGCTTCATCCTGGGAATAGAGGGTATCTACCCATCCACATCACATCCCCTGCCACTGTACATGAGGTGGGACCACGAGCTGGAACACACTTGACACCAGCTCGGAGGTGGCTGGCAGAGCTGCGTGATAAAGCTGGCCTGGCCCCTGTGTGTGTCAGGTGCTGCTATTCCCCTTGCTTCTGTGAGCAGGAGAGGGCAGTCACAGATAACCCTGAGGGCTCGGGCTCTGGGAAGGAGTTTGATGTTCTACAAGGCAATGGCAATTCTTTCCTTCCCTGTAAAGTAACTTTCAGGTCCGATTCTATTGTTTTTGGCTGGCTGTGCAAACCCAGGGTTTGTTTCTTGGATAAAATCCTGCAGCTTGATCCAGAACTGGCCCCACCCCTGCAAGTTTGTTTGGAGTTCAGTGCCCTTTCCCACAGCCATTGCTCCCTGCCCACAAACTGTTCTCTACCTTCTGCAAGACAAAAGATGAGGAAGACTACAAGGAGACACTGCTGTGGAGGGAGAGCAGACGGATCAGCTGTACCAACCACCTCAACTGCTGTCTTCCTCGGTTGTAGCACACAAATGCATCCAACCCAGGCTTGCCTCCAAGCAGGTGCAAATGTCCATGTGCATAATTCACAGCGCCCTAGTCCTTACCTCTGACCCATGTCAGAGGAGGACAATGAAGGACTGCAGGCAGTCACTGTCCACGACACAGGGGAAGGCAGTATTAAACTAGGAGGCCATTTTGGCTGACAGGGTAACAAGGACCAGGCTCGTTGTTATTGCAGTCACGTGTGTTTAGATGTGCATCTATCCGATGTTTTTTTATTAGAAGGGGATGTGTTGGATTCTGGCCAAAGCTGTTAGCTGCTTTTTTTATGAGACGCAAAGAAGGAACAGACTGATTAGGGGCAGAGTTCAATTTTTTCCAACAGGCCTGTTTTGTTTCACAACGTCTGCATTCATTTTATTATACTTTTATTTAGACTTCAGATGCATGCGACTTAGGACCTCTGTAAATACATAACTTTTTATTAAGACGCAGCTACCTGTAGAAGCAATTGAGTAAAATACCCCCACCTTTAACTTTGAGACCAGCCGCAAGCTTCCTTCTCTCAGGCTGCTGCTCCATGACATAGCCATGTGATCCGGCATCATTTTGTTCTGTACAAACAGATAACAAGGAACTCCTATAAAAACAACAACTTGAAATAATGCTCAGCACATGGAGAAGTAGGAATCTGTTCTGCATCTGTCTGCTGGACAGCAGCTTTAAGAGCATTCCTTGGCATGTTGTGGAAAACAAGAGAGCCCCTAGAGAACATCTGTGCTGCTTCTCCAACTGACTCGTCTCAAAACAAACCTCCAAATCTTTTATGATCCCCCCAACCCCGTCTCCTGGCATGCCTGTCGCTGCAGCACCCATGCAGAATAGACGCATTCTACAGATCACCATTCAAGACACAGGGACTTCATTTTTCTCTGCTCAGCCTTTGCCTATACCCATCTTGCATCTCAATTCTTTTGATTGCTATTGCCATCCTTACCAGTTCCCAGCTGGGACCTTTGCCTAAGGTAGATCAGCTGTAAAAAAAATCTTCTGTGCACTCACATATTTCATATTTACCTTCCATACCTGACCCAGCATTCCCTGCCCCACCTCTTAGCAGGAAGGCAGTGCTTTCACCTGTTCAGCAGCAGCGCTGCAGCATTCCTTGTGCACGCTCCCTGACTGCTGATGCTCCTCAAGAGGGACATCTTCATCAGGGTCTCCTTTGTTTTCCAGAAAGCTCTCTGCCTTGCCACACTGTACTTCATCTCTTCCAGCAGATCCTGTTCCACAACCACCAGAGTGCAGAATTCTGGAGTCACTGCACTCGGTGCCCTCCCCAGCATGACCCCCTGGCTCTTCGGCAGTGTCAGTTTTCATTTGCAAAGATGGTGCAGAAAATGAGTGGGGTAAAGCCCCACTGTGTCCCAGCGAGAGGAGAGCAGGGGTTGCACCCAGGGAAGGGAACGCAGGCATGGGACCCTGCGACTCGAGCTGACTGGGTGCACCAGCTGAAACAGCACTCAGGGGGATAAGCAGCACCTTGCTTAAAGAAAGCTCCTGCTGGGGCAGCTGGCCTTCAAAGTGAGGCAGCTTTGGCGACACAGTTTTTGGAGGAGAAATCAAAGTGTGTTCGAGACTTTGGCCTTCTGTATTCATTCGCTGAGGCTGTGTCCCCCCGGAAGCCTCACCGCCTCCAGATGGTACAGGAACAAAGGGCTCCAAGTCTCTTGCAGAGGACTGTAGTTTTGCATCTTTGAGGAGTCCAAACTCCTCATCCGGTAAGTGGAAGTCTCTGATTTCCAGCACCGAGGGCAGCCACTTGGGACTGAGCATCTTGTTCTGAAAGTGAAAAGGGGGCTCCAGGACACCAGGCTCCACAAGATGGGCAGAAGGAGCCGGACCCTCTAAATCCTGCTGCCGACTGTTCCTTCTCTTACCTGGGAACAGGATAAGAGACAGCAGGAAGAGAGCATCACCTCCTGCAAAACCTCCACCCTATCCTCTCACTTATTACAGTAAAATAATGCCCCAATTCATGTTAGAGCAGCAGTGAAGATCGTTGGAAGCAGCATGTTTTTGGGCACGTAACACACTTCCCAGGCAGTTCAAGTCACTCTAGTGCTTTCGGGCTGCAGCTTGATACCACAGAGGCTGTGAAACTTGACTGCATGCCCAGCTGACTTGTTTGGTTAAAAATGCCTCCCCTCCCAACAACTGCTGTTTCCAGAGCACTTTTGGAAACTTGTACGCTGTAATTCCTTAGAGCGGGGGAATGTGCTAATCTTTATCTGTGCCAAGCACTCTTGTCAGCACATAAGCATTGCTGATGACTAGATACTCCAGCAATTGGTGTCCAAAAAAACAGGACAGACATCTGTGCACCTCCCTCACCTGCGTGCATGCATCATGTGGACTCATGCAGACCTCACCACAGATTTTTACAACACAGGCCTGCGCGTTTTCCTCAGAGCCTGATCTGCTTCACAACAGTGGACAGCTGAGGCCATGCACAGCAGGAGCAGATCAAGGACATAAAAGGTCCTGGAAAGGAGCTTTTGAGAACTGTTAGGAGGAACATCTCACCTTCCTTTCTGTGGATATAAATATGGAAAACAAGGCAGCACGCGTCTCTGGAAGTATCTGCCACACACACACACACACACACACACACACACACGTGTTGGAATCGCATCACCCATGCCATTAACAAGACAAAGGGACAGCAAAAGCCCCAAAGGTTAAATTCAAGACTCAAAAAAATAAGGCTGGGCAGGAACGAGGCCCAAGGGGTCAGAAGCAGGAGCACTGGGCCCATACGATCACTACTCTCTCTGCCTAGCACTGGGGTTGTGGCTGCAAGGAGTTTTTGATGTCTCTAAGCTGCGATTCAGTCACGTACCTTTTGGTGCTTGTCCCGCCTTCCGCTTCAGAGAGGAGCCTGGGGGCTGGTGCTGAGGTAGAGATTCTTTACCTGCTGGAAGCTTCTGGGCACTGCAGTCTTTCTGCACACGCCGATTCCTAGCCCGTTCGGCAACTTGTCCAGCAGCCTGATGCATGTTGACTTTGGCTTCTAGGTCCCCTATTGGGCAGGTGAAAGTTTCATCCCCTGGGTTTAGGAAATGACTTCCTTGGCAGGGCCTCTGAACATGTTCTGTGCAAACCTTACGGCTTGCGTCAAACGCTCCGCTTCCACCAGGAGGAAGATCAGCTGCAGTCGGCCACGTAATGCAAGTCATTTCTGCCTCTTCTGTCCCGCCAACTGCAGAGACGGGCACTCTCGCCTTGCCTGTCTGCAGCTTCTCAGCACCCCCCTCGCAATTCTCCTTCTCACTTTGAGAATCATTTGACAAGCGAGAATGGACTTCCTTTCGTGTCATGGTGCGCAAGCTCTCGGGAGGTTCTAGTGACACGTTCCCTGCAGGTTTGCAGGCAGAGCCATCTCTGCCCCTTCCTCTCCTTTGGAGCCTTCCCTTACCTTGTTTGGGGGCAGTGATGCTGTTCTGAGAAGTAGGCCCAGAGGAGGTACCGCTCTCATCTGAGAGAGGGAGAGATTTCTGGGAGGAACTCTCTGAACTTACAGTATCAACTTCTCTGCCTACAGCTGGAACCAGAGCACCCCCCGACTGCACATCACTTCCCGCTGTCTCTTGAGGGGGAAACGGCTGATCTGAACTTGTTTTGTTCTGTTTACATTTGCTTCGCACGCCTTTCCTGCCCCTGCCCTTGCCCAGCTGGCTGAGAATTACAGCTTCCAGGTCTACCTTCCTCTGGCAGTTAGACATACGCCGAGTTGTCCTAACGTAGTACTCCACAGGGAAGAGGAGTCCTTCCACCACTGTACAGGAACTCAGTGCACTTTCTGCTTCAGGAATCGCTGCTTTTTCAAGGAGAGTTGACTCTGCCTCAGGATGAGCCTCTTGATTCTCCAAGGCTTTCTGAACAGCATTACCCTGAAAAGAGTCCACAGTGAGAAAGCTCTTAGTGTCAACCTGGCTGCTTCCTTTAGGGCTTCTGCTCTCAATCACAGGGCTCTTTCTGCTGTCTAGCAAGGGTTTATTTTCTGAAGTTAAATGCAAAATTCTACAGGCTTCTCCCTGATCCACATCTGCACTCTCATTTTCAATTTGGCTTTCTATATGTACACGTTCTTTTCCTGCATCGTCAGTGTTTTCAAATGAAACAAACATATCATTCTCTGAACACTGGGTTGTTGGTTCACAGAGGTCCTCTGCATGTAAAGACATCATCTGCTGAGTGTTGTCGTCATCCATCGATGCACACAGAAGTTGCCTGGATGCTTCGAGACAGCCATTTTTGGGGGGCATGTTGTGCAAGTCTCCTTTTAACAGTGGATCTTGAGGAGTTCCTTCCTGCCTCACAGCAGTTGGCTTGGGGGAATTTAGAGGGCTCTTCTCTGTGTCTGAGATGTTTCTTCTCTTAAATACTGGTGACACTGTCCTAGCTGTTTGATTTTCCAATAACTCACTAGCCATAATTTCTAGCCCATCACAAACTGATGTTTTCTCTTCTGACACCAAAGACGTCTCCCTCTGTTCCGTTTCAGTTCTATGCAGTTGGCTTTCATCTCTCTCAGAACTAGGTCTGCTAGGGCCAGAAAGGACATCTTGTTGGCTACCGTTTGTACCTTCTTCCCATGGACTTTCCTGAAAGCTAATTTTATTATTGAAGCATTCAGGTTCCAGTTTAAACGAGACAGACAGTTTCTTCTTGGTGTGCAGGTCACAACAACTATTAGTCTGTAGCCAACACGTTTCAGATTTATCGGGAGGCATCTTATTCAGAGATCCTGTTGAAAGAAATGCAATTTGTGAATAGCATTCTGGGAGCAGAATCTCCCTGTGACTTAAGGCAACAAACAAAAACCAAATGAAATTTTAGCAAAAGTGGAAAACTAAGGACTCCTGGAGAAATTATTCCCTAAGCATTTTATTTTAGGCAAAGAAAGCAGGCACACAAAAACATTATGCTCCGTTTCCTAACGGCACACCAAAAATATACATATTTAATAAGAAAATGATGCCCTAGAAGGTAGATAGTACAAGCAGTCCTCGACTTACGACGTTTCGAGTTACCACCTTTCGCACTTGCAACGTTCATAAATTGACACCCTGTTTCGACTTTCTGACGTCAGTTTCGACTTGACAGCGCTTGATCCGATGCGACACCACGCCAGCAACAAGTTTGCTGCGTCGCCCATCTCCCTAGAGAACATCTGTCCAAACTTCCTTGGACACGTTCTTTAAGAAAGCAGACAGGACTCCAGAAAACCCTGCAGCCGAGACTCCTGAGAAGACTCCAGCCAAGAACCCTTCAAAAAGTCCAGCAGAGTCACCTCAAAGAAGTCCTTCCAAATCAAAAGGATTGCTATTTACAATATAAATACATTAATGTAGCTGTATTACCCATTTATAATTGATTGAGTACAAAATTTGGGGGTATTTTTGGTGCAAATAGGGCATTGGGCCTTGGCTCAGGAACCAATCCTGCATTTATAACATTGTTTCCCATGGGAAAATTGGTTCCAAGTTATGACGTTTCGATTTAAGACGTGGTTTTCAGGAACCAGCTGTGTCGTAAGTCTGAGGACTGCCTGTACGGTATATGAATCATCTCTGGAGTCCTCACTTCCCTCTGAAAGGGATGGACATTCATAGCTTCATCCTGGTCACTGTCACACCTGCAAATATCGGCATAACTGGCCGCCTATGCTGGAGAAAGCCCCAACAAAGGAACACCAGGGTGCTACAATCCTGACCGAGGCAGATCCGGGGCGGGACGGGATTGCACGAGGCCAGGATAACGTTGGACACTATTCAGCAGCACCACGTGTTGGGTGTGCCGTGGGCAGACGGGGCGGCACGTAAACAGCAAGGGACAGCTCAATCAGAAGCGAAGTTGGCAGAGCTGGGAGGGTCCTCACGGCTGCGCACGGCACGGGACAGCGAAGGGGCACGGACAGGTGGGCCTGCACCGCGGACCAGCGGGAAGAGCTACAGCAGCAGGATGTCTCTACAAGACCAAGCTGTTAAAACACGCCTCGAGTTGCCTTTGAACCCCGTACCTGTGAAGCCCTTCTCCGTCTCCTCTCGTCCGAGCAGCCCGTTTTGTTCCGCGACCGCGTCCTGCACGAGCGCGTGAACCGTCTCCGCCCTCTGCGCGCGCTGCGGGGACACGACCGAGCGCACGGCTTTATTTCCCGCGCCGTCGTTTCCGGTGAAGGAGAAATGCTCCCGCGCGGCCGGAAACGCGTCCTCCCCCAGTCTCAGCCGCGCGCGCTCGCCCGGCACCGAACCCAGCGCTCGGGAGCCCGTCGAGCGTCGTCGTTCAGAACGAGACAACGGGATGGGGAGCGACCTACCTGCAGCCTGGTCAGCGTTTTGCTGTACTCTCGTTTCAGCAGGGCGAGCTTCTTCTTCAGCTAGAAAACAAAGACAAGAGACCGCGCGCGTCAGCGGGGCGCCGACCGTCCTGGACCACGTACCACGAACCGCGGAGAATTCGTAAAAAGCAGGAAACGTGGGCTCTGCTCCTACGGGCCAACGCGTCGCTCTCAGCAGTTTGCCCCGACGGGGACAGAACGGTTTACAAGCAGCGTCTCGCCGATCACGCCACGCACGTCTCTGCCCAAACCA
>NW_005842225.1:1250889-1268841 GCF_000455745.1 Alligator sinensis
GGGCGGGGTTGGGGGGAGGGATCCGGCCCCGGGGTGGGGGGCGTGGGGCAGGGCTCAGGCCCCCGAGCAGGGGCAGTGTGCGGTGGGCACTGCTGAGCGCGGCCGTCTCGCCCGGCAGGCGTCGGGGAACAAGGTGAGCCGGCAGTCCGTGCTGTGCGGGAGCCAGAACATCGTGCTGAACGGGAAGGTGGGTAGCGCCGCGGCCGGGCATCTCCTACCTCTCTGGCTGTCTCTTCCCGGCGGCGGTGCCTACTCCCCCTGCGGCACTGGAGCTGGTTGCCCCCGGCCCGGGCGAGCGCCGGCTGCGCGGCTCCTGCACGGTCTGTGGGAGCCGCCGTGGGGCTGGCAGGGAGCTCCAGAGCTCGCAGCGGGTCCAGCCCCCGCCCGAGGCAGGATCGGCCCTGTCCATCCAGCCCAGGCACATCCAGCATCGAAACTCTTCGCAAGACGCCCGTCAGCCCTGGCAGCGCCGGACCTCGCACCCGGACCTGCTGCAGCCTGAGGAGCCGGGACCACCAGCGTCCTGCTCCTATACCCCGTTGTTAACGTGCGCTCGGGAGATCCCAGAGAGAGACCAGGCATGTCTGAGTCCCCGTGTACGGGATCTCTGCACCCACCATGCCGTGTGTGTGCAAGGCGCTTAGTCTTTCTTTGCCTCAGCTTTGCAACCAGTAGAGATGAGAATCGCTCCCTGTGTGCGGGAGTCTTGAGGCTTCATTCATTTGCCTTGATACGTTCATGAAAGAAGCTTTACGCGTGCGCCTGTATTAGCGGTGACAAAGTTGGGTGTTCCCTTGCCTAGAGGGAGCTTGGCAGATCTCAGCTTGGCCCTGTGTAACTTGCACTCGTTTGGGTGTTTCTCTCTCTGTCCCACCCAGACCATAGTCATGAACGACTGCATTATTCGTGGTGATCTGGCCAATGTCCGGGTTGGACGACACTGCGTGGTGAAAAGCCGAAGCGTCATTAGACCGCCCTTCAAGAAGTTCAGCAAGGGGTAAGAGAATCTGCTCCTCCTGCGGGGCGGGTGTCAGACGCCAAGATGAATTTATAAGCGTGGGTCTTGCTGAGGCCTGACTGCAGGGGACCCTGTTTCCCTTGCCACAGCATCGGCATTTTCTCCTCTTCCCATCTCTGCTTTATGAGTTAATAACTTCCTGTCCAACTGGAGCATGGAAATGCAGCTCTAATAACGAGGTGAAGTTGCAAGTCGCTTCGCATGAACTGCCAACAATTCTAAATGCAGACACGGTCCGTTGCCCTGCATGTGAATCTGATAGGAAAACTAGATCTGTCTTCTGAGTCTGCGTACCAAGTATGGGTAGGAGGGTTCATTCAAAATACCTCATGGCAGACATTAAGCATATACCACTAGATGACCCCTTGGAGCTCGGCAGAACATCCTTCTGCTGCTGCTTTCTGTCTTTGGTTTATTCTCCCTCCTGCTTCTTACTAGGGCTTCTGATTTTCAAAGCTGGAGTTGGCAGCCAGTCCCAACCACACAATTCAGATTGCAAGTGGGAAGCTGGGACTTTGTGCTGTCAAGATGCTGCTGTCTCTTGGATTTTAACAGTAAAATGCAGCGCTCAGAAGATACTTTCTAGCGGAGTATGAGATACCAATAACAGAACTGTTTAGGCCCGTTGTGTGTGTGTGTGTGTGTTGTGAGCGTAGAAAAGTCTGTCGCTGCCCTAAGGAGCTCGTGGTCTCCTGGGGCAATATCTCAAAGAAGTTGGTACTTGAGATTACCCCATTCGGGCATAGTTAGTTCTGTAACAGTGAGCCACCCTTTTGGCAGGCATGCCACAAATCAGCATGCCAGATCTGCTGCTCTGCCTTCTGCTGCCTGCCAAATCTGCTCTGCTTTCTGCTCCCTGCCCTATCTCTGGTTGTGCTGTCTGTCTCTTCCCTGATGTGCCGTATGCCACATTCAGAGGCTGCCGATGCCGCTTGTGACACCTGTGGCGCACGCCTTCTTTGCACTGACCTGGGTTTAGTATTAGTCGAGCCCTTGTGACAGAGGACAGCAAATCCATGAAGCGTTCCACAGGCAGGGAAAATATCAGTATTTCAGCATCTAGAAGATCATCAGAAATAAAGACACTGACACGTCGGCACTCCCTGGCCTGGTTGGCACTGCTGGCCCGTAGTCTGGGTGGGCTTGTTCTCCTGTATCCTTCCTTCTCCCTGCACAAGCCCCTAATAATAATTGATTAAAGAAGATTATCAGCTGGCTGATATTGCAGACCTGCCTGGAAATCCCAAGGAAGCAACAGCAAGAAATGTACAATCTCTGGCCAAACATGCCTTGGCTTCAGGCTTGCCCTTGGCTGTTTGGTGTGACGGGGACAGTCCATGACATACCTGTGGGTCTAATGCTGTTGTGGATTGTGTGTGTGCTGCAGAGCCTGAGCAAATAACCCCCATTCTCTCCCCAGGGTTGCTTTCTTCCCTCTCCACATTGGGGATCATGTCTTCATAGAAGAAGACTGCGTTGTCAACGCTGCCCAGATTGGTTCCTACGTTCACATAGGCAAGAACTGTGTCATTGTAAGTACCTTTGCTCAGTCTTGTCTTTACACCTATCATGTGCTGCCAAGGATGTGTTCTTCCTTCTCTTGCTGTCCTAGCATGCCAAGGAAATTCCTGTCCTTGTTTAAAGATGAATGTTCATTTAGGCTGGTGGTTTCTGTCCAGTGGTGTAGGCTCCGGTCCATCTTACCAAAGAGAACCTGTGTTGCTATGGGCAGTCATCACCTTGTTCACATTGTCCTCACTAGCTCTCCCTTTGTTCTGCCTCTTGGAGCATAACAGTTCTCTGGGGCAGGGAGTATGCTGTTATATTTGGAAATGCCATCTGATGGGAGTGCACTCGTGCAGGTATCACTACATGCCTTGGGCTTTTGGGGGCAATGAAAGGTGGAGCTCAGTGTGCGGAGCCTGCTGGACTGCTGCCTGTGCTGCTGCCTGTCTCCCATTTACCTGGGTGTCTCTTCTGCTCTGTAACAGAGCTTGGGTTGATTGCTCTGCTGAGCCCAGTGTTAGCGTAGGACACAGCATTTGCAGTTGGCTGTTAAATAACTGGTGCTGGCTGGTTCCTTAAAGGTCCCTGGCAATTATCATAGTGACATTCTCCTTGTCTGAGAGTCCCTCTTTCCTTTGTGGCTGTGAAGGAGAGAACTTAATGCCTGACTACGCTGGCCTCTGTTCCGAGGCAGCCAGCCAGAGGGGTTTGAGCAACCTCTGCCTGACATGACGCTGTTCATGCTCAGGAAGGCTACGTGCAGCAGAGCCCTGCTGCCTTGCATGCCCTGCACAGGGGTGAGGGGCAGCCTGGGGAAGCAGCAGCATGTGGCACAAAGTAATCCCCACTGGGAAAGTGGAAATGAGCCAGTGGCACGAAGAGTTGGAAAAACCCAGTAGCCCCTTGAAAGGCCTTCCTAAAAGCCAGTAAAAGCAGGATGCTGGGAACTGTTTTATTTTTCCCTTGTTGCTCTTTGTCTTCGGGGCAGTGGTAGTTCATAAAAGAGGGGATATGAAAGGCCCTTTAAGACCTGGAAGTTCAGTGCCTGGACAGGCAGCCACTTAGCACTTCTCCTGCTCAGGAGCAAAGCCTACTTCTACACCATCTGGCTTATCCCCCTTGGGGACTCGGGGTTCTTCCAGTTTCCTCTCTCCAAGAAGAGCTGGTGCAGGAAGGTAAGACCCCATGGCCTGCGTGTTTCTCACTTGTAGAGGACCGCTGTTTTGGAGACATCTCTCCATTTTGCAAATCAAACAGCTGGAAGACTTCAGAAAAGACTGAAGAAGAAAGTGGCTTGAATTGGGAGGCTCAGCAGGTTCCCCTCTGCCTGTGATGAGGGGCCAAGTAATGACGGATTACAACTGGCTTTCTCTGTTGGTTAGCAGGTTGTCATTGAGATTAAAGCGCAGCTTGTTATAGCATTGGAATAAATGTATGGAGCATTACTTGCTAATCATTTCAGGCCGATTGCCAAGGGTCCTCGAATATTGTGACTCTTAGAAGGGTAATGTTCTGAGTTTCATTAAGCATTGCAACATTTTGAGTCTAATCACCACGGCTTGCTTGACAGACGTGTCCGTTCCCTTTGCAAATGCTGCATTTGTACAAGGCGAGATGCTTAGTGCTTCCTGAAAATGGCTGTTTATCTTGGGGCTTTGCCTCATTCTTCTAGCCGTGTGAGAACAGTTGGGTTATCAGCAAGCCAGGAATTGCTGCTGTCTGGGTATCCAGGGGGAGAGGTTTTCACCGAGGAACTACTGGAGCGGGGACTCTGCATGGATAAGGCAATACAGTCAAGGCTATTTCTTGCTTAAATGGAGACCGTCTTGCTCTGTGACTATGCGATTGTGGTTATCAGAGCTGACTTGCCTGAGTGTATGTGTTGATGTGCAAATATCTCCTGTGCACTAGCGATGAACAAAAGAGACTTTTCACAAGAAATCAAAGCTTCCTGAGCCTGACGAAGGGTTTTTGAACCCGAAAGCTTGCTTAATAACTATTCTCCAACCATTTGGGTTGGTCTAATAAAAGATATCAAATTCACCCAAGGAACCTTGTCTGCCCACATTCAAGGCTGTTACTCAGAACTGCTGAACGCGACCATCTCAGTAAACGTGGCCAGCAACTGCATTTGCTGCTACAGCAAAGTCTTTGCACCAGGCTATCCCCAGGAAGCCAAATGCAGCGTCTGTCCTGTGGAACGTGGCTGGTTATTGTGGCCAGCCCCCTCCTTGCTCAAGTGCAGGAAAGGAAAAGGGAAGGCTACGAACTGTTACACGTGCCAGGTAGCTGGGGTGCCAGGTGGAGCAGCCTGGTTGAGCTGGCTCTGCCAATAGAAGTAAAGCAGCTTAAGCCCCCATGTGTGAGTGCAGGTTTATTCATATAAAACAAGCCTGTAGCTCATTTTGCTTCCCCAGCTTGAAACAAGCCAGGCTGCTCTAAGGCATGTGGATCAGGGGAAAGCAGCATCTGCCTTTGAACTCCTGCTGGCGTCGTGGCTGCTAAAAGGCCACCCCCTTCACTCACCGTGTGGCTGCTATAACTCGTGCTGTGCAAACCAAGCCCGGGAGGGCAGAGCTGAGAGGAGCAGAACTGGGGCTGCAGGCAGGCGTCTGGCTTCTTTCAAGCAGCTGATCACAGGCAGCCGAGTGGCCTTGGGGTACATCCCACTGGCAAAATCCATGTCTTGCTCCATGTGCCCATGTCTTTTGGTCCTTGTTTAGGGGCGGCGATGTGTTCTGAAAGACTGCTGCAAAATCCTAGACAACACTGTGCTACCCCCTGAGACGGTGGTGCCACCTTTCACGGTCTTCTCAGGCTGCCCAGGTACGCTCCGCTTCACGTTACTTTGCCAATACAGTTAGCTGGTTTATATGACCTGACTTTACTTGTATGCTGACTTTACGGTGCAGGTTGGCATGGAGAAGGTTGCTGTTTGCGCTGCACTCCAACATTTAAAGGAACAGGCCTGGGTCCTGTAGCTCGCTGCCTCAGGCACCACTAGGACTTGTAGTTTGGTTTGGGGGAACAACTGAACTGATGTGTGTGCAGTGCTCTCTGTCTGTCTTCTGGGACTGTTCTGCCTCATGGCAACCCTTTCAGTTGGGCTGTTCAGCATCCTGGACTCGGCAGGCAGCTGTATAGAGCACTCTCCTCTCCAGTGTGCTCTGGATTTTTAGAGCTGCAAGGAGGGCTGCTAGGTCGCTGGGGGCGGGCTGCATAGTTCAGAGCACCTCCCTCCACAAGGTGCACAGCCGTTCCTGTCAGGGTAAGCCTGCGGACTTGGAAGGGGAGCGGGACTTGCCGCTCAGGACACTGGCCAGCCATCTGATGGAGCTGTTGGTCTACCAGGGTTAGATGGACCAGTAGTTCATCAGGGTTGGAGTGCTGGTCTAATCTTGAGTGAAAGAAGGGCTTGTTCTGCTTATGCTGCTGCAGGAGCACAAAGGCACAGCAGCTACTGCCTGTCTGTTTACCCTGGTACCACGTCCATCTGTGCACACCCTAAGTCTGCGTGATCTAGAGCTGCCCATCCGTGCTGCAGGAGGTCTCCATAAACCAGTTGCACTTGTGCCTGGCCTCCAGCAGTGCTGTGATACTGCAACTTCTGTTCCCTTGTCAGTTTTCTCCCGAGGGAGGGGGAGCAACCGGGACCCCTGCTTCTCTGGGCTGAGTGCCTGCTGTTACAGGCCCTAGCTGGGGGCAGTGGCCTGACACCCATTTAACAATCTGGGAGGGGAATCTGTGCCTCCAAACTGATTTACGTGAGTGAGAATTCCCCATCAGCTCATTCAGTCTTGGTGTTGACCTTGCAAGTAGATGCTAGCAGAGCAGTGAGTGGAACGCTGCATGACGCCTCCATCTCGGCGCTTTCCGCGAGAACCCTCATCCTTTCACTCTGCTTGGTTTTTCAGGGCTCTTCTCTGGAGAACTCCCAGAATGCACCCAGGAGCTCATGATTGATGTTACAAAGAGCTATTACCAGAAGTTCTTGCCACTTACTCAGGTCTAGTAGCCTATTTACCACATTTCCCAGCAGTAAAAACCCTAGAGAGCACTTAGGGGGACGGAAGAGATGGTGTTCAGTGAGCCAGAGGCAGAACCTCTGTTATCGAGAGCAGGGCTACAGGCCTAGCAAGCAGTCCCTTGTGAAAAGTTGCTGTGTCACGTTGTCTAAACTTTGCGTGTTCATTCAAATGTATTCATTCCACACCGTCCGAGTGGTGCCATTAAATGTTCTGGGGCTTGGGGGGCTGTTATAGCTCCCTGCAGATCAGCACAGCCTGCTGCAGTGAAGCAGTGAGGTAAAAATAACTTCCAGGCAAAGCAAATCGTGCACGTCTGTTTTCAGTCCAGAAGCCCATGGGCATGTCCATGTGGCAACTAGAAACAACCTCCGTCCCAGAGCTGAAGTGCCACGTGGCCAGCATGTTCATAAGGGCCAGTCAGAGGGGACTCTGCCCCCAGAGCAGTGTTATGAAGCTGCTAACATGTAGTTTGAGGTGGATGCCCTCCTCTTTCATCTCCCCGTTGACCCCCCGTTTTCCCTGTCTCTTCTTCGCTAGCAGTAGGATATCCTTTACCTTCTTTAGATGGCTTCAGGCTTTTTGTAGACTTGCTTCCCTGTTTCCTTCCCCCATGGGCCCGTGGGCAGAGACTGCCTGAAGGGGCACTTGTCACCTCTTATTCTGTGTCTAGATGTCTTCCTCATATGCCATCTCCTGTGGGGCTTCTGGGGCTAGGCTAGGTTATCTATAGCGGACACCTGCGCTTTCACCTGAGCATCACAAGCCTTTGAAGGAGGCAGGTGGAATCGTGGGGAGAGAGTGGATTAAAACCAGCAGTGGCCAAGAGCACACTTGTGTGCTGGCAGAGTCCACTGAAGCTTCCCCCGCTGCTCTAGAGCCCTAAGATACGTTTCAGATGCAGCTGATGCACCAAGACCTGTTCCCGTTGTGTCGGCTGTTGGGTCACCTCCCACCCAGAGGTCATGCCCCTGCCAAGAATGCGCTGCCCGCTCCTAGCAGATTGCATTGAAACTTGAGGTCTGCCCCTTCCTTACTCCGTGTCATGTTTAGAAGTGGGGCTTCTGCATGTTGTGCTCTGACTGGGGAGCCGGGGTGCAGATGAGTAGCATAGCAGGCATGTGGCTGACAGTAGCAGGGAGCAGGCCTCCAGCTGTTCTCTAGCAAGTAGGGCTCAGATACACATTAACTAGCTACTAGCTGTACAAGTACTGAAGTGTGTAGTAATGACTGTTAATCTGATGTAAAGCTGCTGTCTGCTTTGTTTGTATTTTTACTGTACATAAATTAAAAGCCTCTTACATGGGTCAAGTGACTTGCAAGTTGGCACTTTCCAAATCCAAAGGCTCGGTTCCTGTGGTGGCCATGGGCATGTTTTCCCATTCTTCCTGTTCAGAGAGAGGCTTCCATGGTATTTCCAAGCATTTAGCATCAGTACATAAAAAAAGCAAAGCTCTTCTGTCTCCAGAAGCAGATTCCCCCGTGCCTGGCGTCCAGTTGACTTATGTGCTAGGTCACAGGAAAACACAATTCCAGGACCACAGGCAGGAAACTCTCTGCTGTGCTGTGCACAAGCTCTCCTCTCACCCACCTTTATGGGGTACAGCCCCGTAAATGCCATCAGCCCCAGGTGGGCAAACAGTTGCAAAGGCAAAAACCTGCCACCTTTGTCAGGTAGTGATTATTAATCCCCTGTACTGGCCCAAAGAGGTGTCTTATAGCAAATTCGAGTTCCCTGGACCCCATAGGTTTGACTTTACATTAAGGCGCAAGTGATGGGGTCGGATATTGGAATCCATTGGCTTGTCTAGCACTACCTGTCTGTGCCAGGTCTCAAACAGACCTCAAGTCTGATGTCAGTTCTTGGTTTAAGCCCAGTTCGAGTGGTGCCATTTTAACACCCCCGCCTACGCTGGCCTCTGCTTAAGGAATCCTGTCGGACTAGGCCTGGAGCCAAAAGTAGACGAGAGCTTCAGCAGCTTTACTGTGCAATTCTCCTCTGTTCCCTGAGTGTCCTTGTGTGGGCTCAGTGTGATGGAAGTGTGCCTTGGCCAGGGCCTGCTCCTTTCTCCCCTGAGCAGAGCTAGTACTAAGTCACAGCTGTTCCCTGCACATGTACTGAGGACATGGTGTCCTACTGCCTTTCTGCTGAAAGGATTAGTTCCTCCCCTGCTCTCTCTAATGCCTTGTCTGAGGAGAGCCAGTGGCTGCAGACACTGTGGCTGCCAAGCTGAGGCCTCCCAAGATCACACACCTGGGCAGGTAGGCTACTGAGAGAGCCTGCCAATTAAATGTTGAGCAGCTGGAGAAGCATCTTGAGTCGCCTTGCAAAGTTGCATCTGTGCTATCAGCGCTCTCCAACCCTCCAAGGTAGCTCTCCATGAGCAAGAGGAGGCAGCAGGAGGGGCCCATCTGTGCCGTGTCACCATGGTGTCACTTCACTTTCAACCGCACGTAGCACCTTTCACAAGGATGGCTTAGCTAGTGACTCCATTGGAGCAGCCTGGTGCCAGAGCACTGGGGCTGGGGCGGGAGGCAGAACAAGCGCAGGGTGACCCATTGGCAAGCGGGAGCTGTGGCTGTGGGGGTGCCTGGGGATCACGGCCAGTAGCTGTTTTGGTGAGCTACAGGGACTGCCGTGGGCACCTGAACGGAGCTGTGTGGTGCTGCAGCGTGTGGGCACGGCCGGCAGGGCTGCTTCTGTGCCTCTCGGTACGGGCATGGAGCCAGCGCACCTCTGCCTCCAGTGAAATCTGTTTTGTTGTCTTTAAGGTGGCCTCGGCCAGGGTCTGAGCCCAAGTCAGCTGCGAAGACCTCTCACCCAACACTTAAAATCCCTTAGTTTGGCCATTTTAACCTGCATCCTTCGAAGCGTGGCTGTCCCAGGCTCGTCTCCACACCTGTGCCTGCTGGCTGGGATGACAGCATGTCGCTGGGTCGCTGCCTGCCTCGCCAGCCCTTGGGAAGTGGTAGTTTCCTGACGTCCACACTTAGCCTCTCGTGGTTCAAAGAGGTTTTGCTGCCTAGATCCGGAGCACAAGGTAGCCGTGGAGCTGGCTGGCTTTGAGCACGAGGAGGACTGCGCTGTGCTGGGCACGGGGTAGGGGGACTCTAGTTCCTTGAGGCCGATGAGTTGTTTAAACCACAATAAACCCTCCTGCCCCTGTCACTCCATGGGCTAGAACAGCCCAGCCCTGTTGCAGATGGGAGAGGGCTGCTGGCCGCATCCTGCCATGCTGGCGGGGAACAATTAACACGATAAGCAGCACTTGGGACCACAACCAAGCATAGGCTTTAGGAAGCTGCCTCTCCCAGCTCCTGGGACCAGGGTCCCCCGCAGGCCCCAACAGTTGATTTCCTTTCATTTTACTAATTCCGGCTCTGTGCTGCATGTAACTGCTGGCTGTTTGCAGGGCCACATGGAGAAGGGGAAGGGATCCAGATCCCAGAAATATTGCTGGGAGTTGTCTCTGCTTTGCCAGGAGCAGAGCTCCCCAGGACAGCCCAGTGTAGCAGTTCGCCACTGGTGCAATGGCAGTGCCTTGCAGGCCCTGCTCCCTCACCCCTGCCCCACCTCTCGTGTGAGCCCTGAACTTTTAAGCCCCTTCTAGAAAGATCAGCAGCTCTAGCTCAAGCTACCAGCCAGCTGCGGTGTGGCTAAACTGAGCTGTGTCTCGGAGAAGGCTCAGCTAGCTGCTTGCCCAGGCGCAGAACATGCTGGCTTGGACTGCTCTGTCCCCTTCGTGCTGCTGGGAATGAACGAGACAGGCTTAATGTGGAGAGCAAAGCCCGCAAGGCCTGTTTGTAAACTAACCCAGAAGGCAGAGCTGGTGCTGGGCCCTGCCGCCTCTATTTAAAGTTCATGCGGGGAGTTCCCGGGAGCCAGGGGCTGGGCAGAGCCGCGGGGGTGTCACCACCTGTCCCAGCCCTGCCTCCTTGCTGTGACCGGGGAGAGGAGAGCCCCGTTCCCCTAGAGCACAAGTGTCTCCTCTGGGCTGCTGCAGCAAGCAGGCCTCTGGGCCTGGTACCCACAGCTACGGGGCACTAAGAAGGGCATGGTGTCAGCCTCCAGCCAGGCCATGCAAAGACCAGCCGATGGGTGTTGGAAGCCACCCAGCTCAGGGCACACATGCCTGTGATGAAAGCAGAGGCTTGCTGAGTCTGCCTCTGGGATGTTCAGGCAGCGCCTATCCTCCACCCTCAGTCAAGCATGGCGAGACTGCAGTGACACTGGACAGCAGAATACAATGGGCCAGTCTGATGCACGTGGTATGAAAGAACACGACTGTTAAACTCTCCTAATGACCGGGACCCTTCCTACCCAGAGCGCCAGCAGCATCGGTCCCCAGCACCGTGCGGGGTGCTGAATTAAGTGAACGACACGGAAACACCATCTACGCTCCAGTGCGTGAGGGAGACCCCTGTCACAACATGACGAGGCACACGTGGCCAGCGAGAGCAATGGGACCAGATCCCCATTCAGGCCGCGTCTGCTGGCAGCACAGCCACAGAGCACCACAAGAAACAGTGCGGGGTGCTGAATCACCAGCATGTCGGCTGCTCCGCTGCAGCTGCCCATGGGCGCGCTTGTGCTGGGCAGAGCTGGGGCGCTTATCCCTCAGCAGAACATGCACTTGCTGTGGGGCAAGCGTGTGCATCTGGGCAGGCCCTACAGTGCAGCTGATGCACACTCTTGATGGCACACTTAGGAGGCACACTTGCTGCCCTCGCAGGGATGTGGTCACGCTTCTGTACCCAAAGGCTCTGGCTAAGATTGCACGTGGCTTTCCCAGGAGAATCGCCCTCCAAAGGTGCAGCAGCATACGGCACTTGCCCCAGGGTAACCATTCGGCACCTACCATCCCTGTGGATGTAACCTGTCTCCCAGCTCCCAGATCAGGCATGGCACTTGTACCCAGCACCATGGGCACATCCAGTGCTGCCTCGAGCAATCCTGTTATGTTCTGAGTAATGTGGCACCTGTGTTCTCACCTGTGTATTCTCTTCATCTGGAGCCGTGTGCATGCCGGCAGCATTTGTGTACGTGCCTATGTGCTTTCCTGAACATTGCCTGGAACACAAATAAACTGGTCAGACAAGAACTCCTTCGAGGGGCTGGCTGCTGTGTTCTCGGAAAACCCATCCGAGCCCCCGACACTCGCGCACAGCCACACTCGCTCTGCCAGTGGGATCAGTGCCTCTCTTCCACCAGAAGGCAGCGTAGCTTTGCACCTTGGAGACAAACCACAGTGCATGTGTATATACGCATGTGTACAGACTAACCAAAGTGTGTGCACGTATGTGTATACACGCATGTTCCACCGGGCCTCTTGCAGCCGTCACCAAGCAGGCAAGGGCCTAGATCTAACGTATGCTGCCCTGTGCAAGCTGTTGAGACCCAGGAGAGCTTCGGTCCACAGCCCAGGGCTGACGTGAGCTCCCAGCAGGGTGGAGGCAGACGGCAGTCCCTGCTGTGTCTTGCTGACCTCAGCCAGCTCCATTCCTTCCCTGTTTGCTGGAGGCCGAAGCAGCAGCTTCCTTCTGGGGAGGAATGGGACCCACGTGACTTGTCTCAGGTGCCCTGGGACAGCATGAGCTTCTGGGCCTGGGCTCCCTCTCCAAAATGGCCATAGCCCAGACTGGCCTGCGTCTGAGGCCAGCGAGCAGGTTTGGGAGATGTTCGGCCAGAGCAGAAAGACGCAGAGGGGCGCTTTGTGCCCGAAAGCTTGGTGAGCTTCTCCCCAGCTGTAGCACGTCATCCGATGCAGCAAGACCTTGGCTGTCTGTGAAAGCTCACACCTCCCTGAACGAGTTTGAGTCCCAGGTGCCACCCTGCCCTACTTTCTGCCTGACTTCAGACTCTCCCAACCCCACCCTCGGTCCAGTGAAAGCGATCCCAAAGTCCTGGCCTCTAGACCGCCACAGCTGCTCCTCTCCCGCCCCACGGAGCCAGCCAGTCATTCCCATCCAGGCTGCCCTGCAAATAGGAATTGAAGAGGAACAGGAGGGCAGACACCTGGGGGAGCACGGTGGCCTGATCTGGGCAGGTTCTGCCCGTCATAGCCCTGGCATTCGCCTGCACTGGGGGTGCGCCACCTGGGAACGGGAGTGTCCAGCAGGGAGGGAGCCGGGTGCCAGACCTCTGTCAGTAGGTCACTAAGCTCGTTAGGAGGTTTTGCTCCGCGGAGGAGCCCGTCCCAGGCTGGTGCCCCCACCGCTGCGGTGGGGAACGGAGAGCACAGGCCGTGAAGGGAGTTCCCGTCCAGCACAGGGCAGCAGGATCCCATAACGATGCCTTCACGCTCTGTGCCCGCTGTTCCCATGTGACCTCCCTTTGTGCTTTGTCCCGGGGCTGCCAGGCGGTGCTGAAGCCAGGCCGCTGCATTCATGCGAGCACTGCTTGCTTCTCGCGCCCCGAGAGCGCCCGCAGAGGTAAACAGTGCTCAGCCACAGATCACACACCCTCCCGCCCCGGGGAGCCGGATGAGACAGGACATGCGGGCAGAGGGCAGGGCTGGCCATGCCCAGGGCGAATGCAGAAGGGCTTCTTTGTTGGTCTCCGTGGCTGCAGGACTGTCACAGCCCCTGCAGCTGAGCCTGGTGCCGGTGTCCCCAGTGCAGGGGCCAGCATCCTTCCCCCCCATGGGAGCATGCTAGGAGCAGCTTCTCACCCATGTTCCCACCAGTGCTGCTGCGATGCACCCAGGCAGGCCTGGCACTGTCACGGGGCCACAACACCCTCCTCCTTGGGCCCCACGTCGCAGGAAGGAGAAGGCTCGGCCCAGGCCTGGTTGCTCTGCAGGGGCAATCTGTTGCGTTATCAGCAACAGGGTGCCTGGCCCATCCAGGAGAGACCCGTTCACCCCTTGTTGCTCTGGCCCAGCCTGTGGCAGATGCACCCTCATGGACGTGGCTCCCCACAAGAGCCAGCCTCCCCACGGGAGGGAGCAGGGGGAGCTCCGGAGACATCACCCAACACACAACCAGCAGGCGCGTTCCTCCGATCTGGACACACCAGAGTGCATCCCCTTCCCTGCCGGGACCGTCCAGTCCCCAGGACTCGGGGCCAGGACTCTCACTGCACATGCTCCGGGACGGGGCAGCAAACCCGCCTGCTTGGCAGACGATTCCTGCCTTGCTTTGCAGTGCTGCCGTTGGGATGCCTGACTGCTCCTTGGGCTGCCATTAGATGCATTGGCCTGGCCTCGTTTCCATGAAGCGGAGGTCTCTGAGCTTTCTGTGCCGATCTGGGGTCCGGCCCCTGAGTCACGTCCGCTCTGGGAGCGGTGTCTGCTGCCAGACTATCAAGTTTCTGGGTAATGATGACTGTACGTTTCCGCTCTGTGATGCATTTGTTTTGACTTCAGCAGAAAGGCCCCTGGATAAAGCACCTGACCATTTCCAGCATGATAACTTCTGCCCTCATTATTCAACGTGTCAATATTGGTGAGATACTAGAAGCTGAAATGAAACCCTGTTGGGTTCGTGTATTTGTGCTGCGTGGTCCTTTCCGCATTTGCTTTTCGGGGGGCAGAAAGGCACAACATTGGCAGGAAAAACAAGTCGGGAGGAGCCCGGAGTTGTGGGAACACCGGGGAGAGGCCAAGGGGATGGGGCTGCCCTGGGCAGAGGCAGCGAACAGGGCACGGCTGTCTCGCCTGCCCCGTCCCTGGCTCTGCCTGTGCGGTGCAGCCCTGGCACCGATCGCCGAGAGGTTGTGGAGCCTCTGGGATGGGAGGTTTGCGCACGCAAGGCTGGGAGAGTTTGGACAGAGCTGGCGCCGTCTGGAGCAGGACTCGGGGGCGCGCGGCTGCCTCTGCAGGACAGCCCCTGGGGAAAGGCCCTGTCCCCGGTCCGGGGACCTACATGAACCCCCTGCTCCAGCTCCGAGTGGCGCGGCCTCCCTCCCCGACAGCCTCCATGAACCCCTGCCCAGAAACCGAAGCTGCAAGGTCTCCTCAGGCCTCCTAAGCTGCTCAGGAGTAACTGAGGTCTCCGACACCAGCTGGGAGCAGAGGAGAGACGTTAACATGCATGCGCCTCCTTTACCAAAAATAAGCCGGCTTGCCCTGGGCGCATCACGCCCGCAGCAGCCGCTCATCCACGGGACATTTGCCTCATCAGGGCTCAGCATCTCCTGCGGGTGCCAGGCTGCCGGGGCACGGAGCGGGGATCTCCCCAACAGCTGAAACAGGCGGGCACCCAGCCAAAAGCCACGGGCAGCTGGCAGCCAGCGACACCTTTGAAACCCCCCAAAGCTGATTGTGAATTGGCAGCTTTGTGCATGGCTTGCTCACCCCAGCCGGAGCCCGAGCCCTCTGCCCGGAGCGCACGATGCAGCTGAAATCCCCGGGGTCGCAGAGAGGCACGTCCCCAGTGCACTGGGCCTGGGCAGGGGGAACCCAGAGTGGGGGCAGGTAGTGCTGTGCCCGGCAGCCAAGGGGCCCTGGATGCTGAAATGCAGGATCTGACCTATGGGGCTGGGCAAAGCAGCTCCCCTATGGCCTGAGCCAGCCATGTCCAGCAGGAAAGGGCAGTTTCCAGAGCACGGCCTCATCTCCCCGGTGCCCGAGCAGGACAGGAGGCATCCCCGGTCAGACACATCCCTCCCTCGAGCACCCTGCGCTGCCAGGCACTGCAGCTCCTGGCACATGGCACCCAGCGCTCAGAGGTGAACTGGGGCCACAGCACGAGTCCTTGCCGACGTGGCCTCTGAAGCTCTGAGAAGCGCTGGCTGGTACCTGGGGGCTTTAGCTACATCACGCTCCAGGCAGATGGCTCAGGCTCAGTGCTGGGGGGTGGGAAGAGGCAGAACTGGGAGAGGTGAAACCCGAGCCCAGGTGGGAATCCATATGGATGGGGCAGCCCCCGCCTGGGGGATTATCTGTACCTTCGGGAAGGACACAGAAGCCACCTGCATGTTCCCGGGGCCCCGGCAGAGACGGGCTGGAGGGAGTCAGCCCGGAGCGGCAGCTGAAGCAAGGGAAGAAAGATGCAGTCCCGGCAGCGCTGTGTGTTTTCTGAAACACGCCTGGTCCTGCTGCGAGGGGGCACCCAGCACAGACCACTTGTCTACAGACCGTCGCTCCTCTCCCATGGCCAGAGATCCAAGCGATGGACAGGCCTCAGCTCTTCCTCTTACCAACATCGACGGGTAGCAGCACTGCAGCCATTTGGGGGAATTTGGGCTGCCGCGGGAGTGCGTCAAAAGCCACTTCACGGCAAACAGAGGGAGAAACAGCACGACCTGCACAGCAGGGCATGTCAGAGCAAACTGCAGGGCACATGCAGATACCCTCGCCAGGGCCCGCGTTGGGCAAGACGGCTCTCCTTTGAAGGTGAACTTGGCAAAAGCAGGAAGGGCAGGGTCCAGCCCCGAAGGGATCGCTCTCGCTCTGTGCCAGGGAGCAGCAGAGGGGCGAGGAAGGCTTAGGGACGGTGGTGGCTCCTTTAATCCATCCCTAAGACCTCTGCATGGGCAACAGCTGGGCAGCAAACAAGCTGTTGTTTTAATTGCCCGCAATAAAAACACTGGTTAAAATGACCATTAATGCCTGTATTGTGAAACGCCGCGTGCTAGAGCTTCCCACGCCTATTCTGTACACAGCCCCGAGCAGGAGCTTTGAGTCCATTAGTCTTTATCGCTCAAGGCGCACACACAATAAAAGGCCAAGATAAACACACATGCTTCAAGATGCAGCGCTGAAGCCATCCTGCAAGGTCCCTCTCAGCTGGACGGCTCTAGAACAGGCCCTCAAGTCCGGCTGTCCACAGCCAGAGGACAGCGCTTGCCCCCATCTCCCTCCTGGCAGGGGGTCCCACGCGAAGCCTCACGCAGGAGCAACAGCAGGGATATCGCCAGCGTCCTGCGCACCTCCCAAAAGCGTGTTCAGTGATAGTCTAAGCCCCCCTGGTCCAGCACGCAGCTTCGCGATGCAGTGCAGCAAAGCCCGGGCAGGGGCTCCCTGGATCACACCTGGTGTTTCAACACCACTAATAGTAATTTGCTGGCTGGAAAGAACTGCTGGCAGGTTTTGGAAACCCTGTATCCTCGCAGGGTCGGGACCCAGCCAACATCCCGAGACCCACCAGTGCATGCACAACCAAGGAGAGCAGCCCTGCCGCTTATGTCGCCCTTGTGCAACGGGGCTGTGCACCCCGCCGTCACCCGCTGCACTGCAGGACCTGCTGCTGCTTCCTACCCGCAGCCCAAATCATAGGATCCCAGGAGAGCTGGGCTGCAGGGACCTCCTGAGGTCACAGCTAGTCCAGCCTCTTGCTCAAGACATCACTCCTGACTACACCATCTCAGCCATGTGTCTGTCTAACCTGCCCTTTTCCCCGGGGAGATGGGAGCCTGGCCCGGGCTGCCCGAAGCAGCAACAGCAGGGCAGGCTCGCCTCGTAAAGCCTAGGAGTTGCAAACGCCTGACCTGCTCTGTTTGTCGCAGGTTGGGGGAAGGAGGCTCCGCAGCCCTGTGCCAAAAGGCCTAGTGCACCTCCGGGGTCTGACAGGTTTACATAGGCAGAAACCAGACCGGCAGGTCCATCACTGGCTTTCGACTGCCCGGGGCCTGGGTGGACGATGCTGCCACCCCTGAGACTCTCTGAAACGAGGCCACCTGGAAATGGGCCCTGGCAGCTGAATGACAGTTTTCATTACCCCTTAATTAAAGCGTGCTCTAGCCCCGCTCGCTGCTCTGGTTTGCTCAGCACCAGCTGTCCCCCCGGGCGGGCGTGTGGGCCGATGTGCCTCGCCTGCCAGCGCGGGGCCATAAAGCACGTGGGGCTGTTTGTTGCTGTTTCTTTCCCAGTAATGCCCAGATGCTGCTGCTCCCGCCGTCAACACTCAGTGCAAACACGGGAGGCAGGAGGGGGCTGCCCTGGAAAAACCAACAAACCGCTCACAACAGCCATCCCTGGCTGGGCTGGACCCACACGCACACCTTTATCTCATCTCCCCATTGGCAGAGATAAGGGTTTTCTGAGGAATGAAAACAGCAGTGATGAGAGGAGGCTGGACCTGGGGCTCCCAGACAACGCAGGCCTCCGGCAGGGCCTGGGGGAACCGACGCTCGCCCGACGGAGACCAGACCAACGCCAACCGCAGGTGCGGATGGCCGAGGGGCCAGGAACTGCCCAGACCCTGGCACTGGGGTCAGGGAGCAGGTGCCCTCCTGTGTACATGCCTGTGGGGGGGCACTTGCACTGTCCTGGTGCCCGTGGGGGCAGGCGAGGCTGAGGGGGCCGGAGAGTCAGGCCCTCGGGGACCCCGGGGTCGTGGGAACCAGCGACCCGGTTCCCAGGACTCCCGAGTCCCTACTGCTCAAACACAGTTGATGGGTAATGCAGCCCGGCTCCTCGTCCCCTGCCTTCCCCAGCTGATCCTGCCATGCCCCCAGCC
>NW_005842225.1:1268876-1273081 GCF_000455745.1 Alligator sinensis
GCATTCGTCTCCACATGTTAAGGCCACATCATTGCTCTTTAAAGCTGCAAGGTAAATATGTGTGCGGGAACAAAGTGAGCTGGCAGCCCTGAGAAGCTGAGCAAACCCCCTGCCAGCCAGAACTCCCCTGGCAAACCAGACAGCCGGGGGCTGGCCTGCCCTGCCGAGAGACCCCGGCCCCCGCACAGCCTTCACGAAGCCCCGCTGCAAGGGAGACATCCCAAGGGGCCGCTGCGAAGCGCCCCATAAATGCGGGGGCAACCTCAGGAAGCCAGGGGTGGCTCTGATGAAAGAACAAGGTGCTGTGTTCAGTGTCTAAGGCTTGAGGCAGGTCTGCGAGTCATGCCGGTCCTACCTGCAAGCCCAGCTACCAGGGAATCAGCCGCCCCAGTCAGAAGCTGCTGGTGCCCCTGTCCCAGGAGACAGTAGTTCCACCCATTTCAAGGACTTTCCTGCCAGGCCAACACCTCATTTTTAAGCTCATTTCCTTTGTCCCTTCCAGCCCTGATGTCTATGACATCTTGAAAGCAGCCCCTCCACCCTCTTCCCTGTGCAACAGGGCTGGAGGAGGTGGCATCTACCCCACGAGGCAAGTCACAGCAGGGAAACACCGTGACAGGGCTTGGGTCAGACTGGGACAGACACTGCCCCAGCCAGCACCAGGATCAGAGCCATTGGTTGCACCTGTGCAGCGACGGCCTGCCTGCCAGCTGACTCTTTATTATCGGGGTATATCCCGCAGCTGTGGCCTGTTTATTTGGAAGAATATATTATTAGCAGTTATTAGTGCTAAGTGTGTTTGCTGGGCTGGTAAACTTTGCTCCTACGCTCCCTGCCAGGGAGAGCCGTGCGCTGCTGGCTGGGCACTGCAGCTCCTAGCGTGCTCCGTGGCTGATCACAGCTGCTCCTGTCCCAAAGCGGAGCTAGCCTCGGGTGCGAGATCTGAATCCGGATCACCGTTCTGGTCATGGCAGACACCTAATCCTGCCTGCAGCAATTTACCTCAAGAGTGTCCTGCCACGGCAAGTCCCCCTGGTTAGTCGTGTGCAGTGTAACAAGCCTTTCCTTTGATCCCTTCTAAACTGGGCACCTGGTCGTTTCCTCCAGTGTGGCCTTGTTCTAGCGAGGTCAGGAGGCAAAACAGAAGCCGCCAGTCTTCTCTGTCCCATCTGCATGCCCACGTCTGTCCGTCTCCATCGTCTGCCCTCTCCCTCTACCAGAGACCAGAGACCCTCTCGGGGAAGCATGGGGGCCCTGATGTTCTCCTCGAGGCAGAGAGAAGCGGGGTAGAAGGGGCCTGCAGGGGTCACGTACCACAACCCACTGCCTGAGGCAGGGTCAGCCCTGTGCAAACCAGCCCAGACAAATCCATCGTCCAACCTCTGAGCAAAACTACAATCACTCCTGACACCTGCACCTGCCTGCAGCATCCTGCTGCTGCAAGGCTTCTCCGTGCGCACTCCAGACATCCCAGGGATGGGCTGTGCCCCCACTGCCGAGGAAGGCCACATCTGTACCAATCCGACCACGGGAAAATTCCTCCTGACCCCAAATACTTCCTTCTTGCTGCCCCTGTGGAGATCTCTCACCCCCTCCCCTCTGTGAAGCCACCACCTCTGCGCTGGTCTAAATAAAAACTGACCTTCGACGCTCTCAGGGAACAGAGGCAGAGCTGGACGGAGCTAGCACAAGACCTTGGAGGACTCGGTCCCCATCCATGTTTCTGCTGAGCTCATCCTGCGTGTTGTGTCACGGGTCCGTTCTCAGCCCCGGTCCCCACACCAAGGCCAGCTCTCCTCGGGTACGTTATGAGAACGTGTCCGCCTTCTCGTTCCCTCCCATACAACCAGGCCGGGCGCGGAGGGGCAGGGGCAAGAGCCATGGACTGTACAGATGAAGAAGGCAGCCAAGCCCTTGCAGGACTCATCCACACCTGCTTTTGCCTTGTACCAAGCTCCCACACAGCCCCACCGGCTGCCTACACGAGGCGCTGGGCTTTGACCACCAAGTCACTCCCACAGCTTGGAAGTGGGGGAGAACTGAGCGGACGAGTGACCCGTGCTGACAGCCCTCGGCGCAGAAGGGAAGGAGGCCAGGAAGGGAAGGGGAGAAGGGGAAGATGTGATGGAGGAGGAAAGGGCAGCGTGCTTGACCAGCACGGGTGCTTCGTGCCCTGCGTGGGGGTCCTCCAGACAGGAAAGGGTGTGCTCCAGTCGCTCCCTGGTTCTTGGGAAACTGGGCTATAGGTAAATGCTCAGATGCAAATGATCCAAAGGCAGAAAATATCCTGAACGAGTGCCAGGGCTGCCCTGAACAAACTGCAACACAGCCGCCTCGCCCACTTGCTAAACACTGCAAGGCTTTGTCTGGGCTGCCCAAGCAAAACACTTGTGCCCAGGGCATCGGGCCAACAGGGCCAAAATACAGGTGAGATGGTTCCTGGGGTAGCAACCTGCAAAGTCCACGGCCCCCGAGTTCCCCTCTGCCCCCGCACAGGCACTTATGCGCCCTCTGCTATTGTGTCTCACATGGATCAGGGCACGAGCCAGGACACACTCAGATCCCGGACGTGCCACTCCTGGCCAGCTCCCCCGGGAGCCAACACGCCCCACACTCAGCTTTCCCCAGAACTGTAAAGCAGCCTGAGAAACCGGATGAGTCACCTGAGAAACTATTCAAAACAAAGGAGGCAGCCCGGGGCCGGTGAACTCAAGGAACCCATCCGTAGTGGGGCTACAGAACCATCCCCGGCCCAGCCAGTCATGACCCTGTCCCACCTGGGCCAGCCCTTTGCTGGCTGAGGGGATGCAACAACCAGGGCTTCTCCTTCCCCAGGGAGGTGGCACGCCAGCGGGCTGACAATAAAGCATCTGCTTACAAACACGTTTCTTGCACCCACCAGGGACACGTCACCCAGGTGAGCACCGGGTCCACAAATCCCTGAGCCAGACACCAGAGCGCCCAAGGGATGACGAGGTTGAACGGTCACAAACTCCTCTGTGACCAATTCAGGCTGGGCATAAGGAAGAACTTCTTTACTGTCCGAGACCCCGAGGTCTGGAGTAGACTGCCGCCGGAGGTGGTTCAAGCGCCTACCTTGAACGCTTTCAAGAGACATTTGGACGTCTATCTTGCTGGGATCCTATGACCCTAGCTGACCTCCTGCCCTTTGGGCGGGGGGCTGGACTCGATGATCCTCTGGGGTCCCTTCCAGCCCTGATGTCTATGAAATCTATGACAGCAAGCTGACAAACACCTTGTGTTCAGAGCAGGAGAAACTCCAGCAAGAGCCTGGCCCATCCCCGGGCTGCAGCCGACCCCCGGGCAGGCCCTCCCACACACCGTCTGGCAAGGCCATGTTGGCAGGACACCCTGTTCCCGTGGCAGATCCGCAAGGGAGCAACATGCAGCCCACTCTGCAGGGCTGGGGTGTGTATTCCTTTAGGGAGGGTGAATACATAACCCCAAGCAGGGAGAGAGAAAGTAGGCCACGCTGCCTCTGCACTGCAAACCCAGGGCAGTCTGCGGCCCTGTCTGCAGAGCTGGACCGCGGGAGTGACTAGCAGCCTGTTGGCAGGGGCTGCCCTGTCCGGGCCCGAAGGGGCGAAGGCTGGGCAATGCCACGCATGAGCTAGGGCAGCATCTGCAGCTCCCACAGGGGCATCGCACCAGCTCCATCCTCCCTGCCCCTCCAGCCTCCTCTGACTGTCCTTCCTCGGCAGTTCTCCACCCAGTGCCTGCTCTGCTCCTTTCCCCTTGTGGGTTGCTCTGTCTCCTCTCCAGCCCCAACCCTTCGCTGCTCTCCCCCAGGCTCGGGTCCTTCCCCTAATGCAGCGCCAGGGCCCCTCTATCGCCGGGATCTCCAGAAGGGTTTGGAGGGATGAAAAGAGGGAAATCAGCCTGCGGGCTGGCAGGCCCGGGTGCTGCACTGCGCCAGTGCACAGAAACCTCCCGGGGGACAACGGGCGCACAAGGGACGCTCCCTTTCCAAGCCGGGCGGTGGACCCCCGCAGCAGACAGAGCGGGCAGCCCCCACGGCCTCTTGCCAGTCACCCCCCAGCGGGACCAGCCCACGGAGCCCTGCTTGCGGGCGGGCGGGGTCCCCTCCCTCGCCCAGCCCAGCGCCCCTGAGCCCCGCGCGGTGCCAGGCGGGCAGTGCCCTGCCAGGAGGCGGCGGCTGGGACGGGGCGGAGCCGGGCGCGGGG
>NW_005842225.1:1273879-1275836 GCF_000455745.1 Alligator sinensis
GGGCCACCCTCGGGGGCGGCTTGGCGCTGGACCCTCCCCGCGCACACAGCATGGGCCAAAGCTGCCCGTGGCACCAAGCGTCCGGACTAGGGGGTGGAGGGGGTTATCGCACCTGCCCAGCCGGCCCGGGGGTGGGGGTCTGCGGCTATCGCACTTCCAGCCAAAACAGCCAGCGGCGCGGGCAGAGTCGCTCTCCCAAATCACGCCCCAGGCACAGCCCCAGCCCTAACCCTGCCCTGGGCGCTGACCCGCCCAAGCCCCAGGTACGGCCCCAACCCTAACCCTGCCCTGGACACAGCCCCCGCTCAACCCTAACCCTGCCCTGGGCACAGCCCCCGCCCAAGCCCCAGGCACGGCCCCAACCCCTGCCCCTGCCCTGGGCCCAGCCCCCGCCCAGGCCCCAGGTACAGCCCCAACCCTAACCCTGCCCTGGCCAGGTACAGCCCCAACCCTAACCCTGCCCTGGGCACAGCCCCTGCCCAAGCCCCAGGTACGGCCCCAACCCTAACCCTGCCCTGGACACAGCCCCCGCTCAACCCTAACCCTGCCCTGGGCACAGCCCCCGCCCAAGCCCCAGGCACGGCCCCAACCCCTGCCCCTGCCCTGGGCCCAGCCCCCGCCCAGGCCCCAGGTACAGCCCCAACCCTAACCCTGCCCTGGGCACTGACCAGTCCAACCCTAACCCTGCCCTGGGCACAGCCCCCGCCCAAGCCCCAGGCACGGCCCCAACCCCTGCCCCTGCCCCTGCCCCTGCAGGAGGCTGAGGTTGGTTGCTTATTCCCAGTTCCTTGTTCCCGGTTTCTCATTGCTGGTTCCTTCTTCAAAGCTAATCTAGACCCAATACAAGTTTGTTATTATTAATTACACATCCATAAAGAGAGGGCATTTAGTGGCAGCCCGGCACGGCCGAGCCGCACTTTGGGCCAGGCTAGACCCTGGTCGGGGGTGTCTGGGAGAGTCCCCCAGGGGTACAGTCACAGCGTGGGGTGGCCCGAGGAGGATTTCCAGCCGCAATCCCAGCCCAAAACCCAGTTCTTTACCCAGTCCAATATACTTGGTTCATGGCCGTGGGGCTGGCAGGGGGCAGGGCCAAGCCACGCTTTGGGCAGGGCTGTGCTCAGGGTCTTTGGGACAGTGCCTCGGTGGCATGGATGGCAAGTCTGGGGTGGCCCAAGAAGTATTTTGCCCCATAATCCCATTCTCATCTGATCTTTGTCTGGCTCTGTACTTGATACATGATATTATTTTACATATTAATTATGGCTTTTAAGGAGAGGCTAAAGGAACTGGGTCGATTGAGTCTGGAGAAGAGAAGACCGAGGGGGATTGAATAGCAGCCTTCACCTCCCTGCAGGGGGGCTGCAAAGAGGATGGAGCTGGGCTGGTCTCAGTGGGGGCAGATGGCAGGACAAGGAGCGATGGGCTCAGGCTGCAGCAAGGGAAGTTGAGGTTGGATATGAGGAGAGACTCTCACTCGGAGGGCGGTGAAGCACTGGAGCGGGTTCCCCAGGGAGGTGGTAGGGTCTCTATCGTCTTTAAGCCCCGGCTGGACAAAGCCCTGGCCGGGATGCTGTAGCTGTAGCTGTAGCTGGGGCTGGGGCTGGTCCTGCTCGGAGCAGGGGCTGGACTAGAGGTGACCTCCTGAGCGCCCTTCCAGCCCTAACTTCCTATAGGCTCAGCTGATGAAAGTCTCTCTCTTGAGGATGTGTCATTCGTTAATTTATTGGGTCTAGATTCGTTTAGGAAAAGGAACCGGGCATAAACCGGGCCCCACCCGGGCCCGTGAGCCAAACACAGGGGCAGTGCCCCCGGGACAGGCGCGCCCCGCCGCGCCTGTCTCTTTAAAAAGGGGCGGGGCGAGGCGCGGCGCTCCCATGGTGCCTTGCGGCGGGCGGCTTGGATTTTAAATCGTAGCAGCCAATCCGTGCGCGCGGGCTTGTAACGCTCCGGCCCCGGG
>NW_005842225.1:1276351-1294210 GCF_000455745.1 Alligator sinensis
CCGGGCGGGAACCGCCCGTGCCGAACGAACGAGCGTTCCGCGCGGGGGTCCGAGCGTTCCGCGGGCGGGTCCGAGCGTTCCGCGGGCGAGTCCGAGCGTTCCGCGCGGCTGTCTGAACGTTCCGCGCGCCTTAAAGGGGCCGGGGTGCCCGGCGCCCTCCTTGGGGGCCCCGCTGCGGCAGGCGCGGGGCAGGCGGGCTGGTAGCTGGTGCTCACGCGCCTTCTCCCCCTTGCCCAGTCGCTGCTGGAGCTGCACAAGCGGAGGAAGGCGCTGACGGAGCCCGAGGCGCGGTACTACCTGCGGCAAACCATCCTGGGCTGCCAGTACCTGCACAGCAACCGCGTGATTCACCGCGACCTCAAGTTGGGCAACCTGTTCCTCAATGACGACATGGAGGTGAAAATAGGTACAGGCCTCCCCGCCCAGCGGGGCGCGGGTTCTTCCTGGAGCTGTTGGAGCCCTGGGGTCCCTCCCTTCCTCCCTCCCGTGTCTGCATGCAGGTGGGGTAAAGGGGTAAATCCAGTAGCTTCTGCCACTGTGAAGCCGAACGGCAGCCTCTCACCCCCACCCTTGGCAAGCACGTCCCTCTGTCCAGGAGCAAACTCTTCCAGGCACTTGAGATGGGGTCTTGGGAGGGTGTTGCTGCAGGTCCACGCAGGTGGCTCAGCAGGGCACGCCGCGGCCCTCGACATCCACAGGTGACAGCTGAGCCTGAAGTTAAGCCGATGCAAGCAAATTCTCTTCTGTCTGAATCTTTAAGGCGACTTCGGGCTGGCCACCAGGGTAGAGTACGACGGGGAGCGCAAGAAGACCCTGTGTGGCACACCAAACTACATTGCACCCGAAGTGCTGGGCAAGAAGGGGCACAGCTTTGAAGTGGACATCTGGTCCATCGGCTGCATCATGTGAGTTCATAGGACATGAGGGTGGGATGGGACCTCGGGAAGTCGCATCTAGTCCAACCCCTGCTCCAAGCAGGACCAGCCCCAGCTACATCAGCCCGGCCAAGGCTTTGTCTAGCTGGGGCTTAAACACTCCCGAGGACGGAGACTGCACCACCTCTCTGGGGAGCCTGTTCCAGCGCTTCTCTACAGATCGGGGGTTACCTCTGGGGCATAAGTCCTGCAACCTCCTGAACTCTCTTGCATGAACCCGTGACAGGCCGCTCTCTCCTCCGTATGCAGGTACACACTGCTAGTGGGGAAGCCGCCATTTGAAACCTCTTGCCTAAAAGAGACGTACATCCGTATCAAGAAGAATGAGTACACCATCCCAAAGGTAGGTGGGGCCTGCTGGAGGGCCCATGCTCCCTCTCCAGCAGGGATGCCAGGGTGGGGCGCAAGCCAAACTCTCTTGCTTGCTGTGAAATGGTTCCTAGCACCCTGTGCACACTCCTGGGAGGGGCCCTGGGTCTCTGGCTCCTCCGCTGCTGTCCACCAGCCTAGTCCATCATAGCACTGAGCCTCACAGGAGAGCTAGCTATATCTTGCCATCCTCGGCTCCTCTGGGCTCGTGCCCTGGTCTCTCCATGGCTCTGTTTGGAGCAGGAAAGCCCTGCATGTTGCGGGGGGTTTGGCCCTTCCACTAGTACAGAAGCACACCGGTCCCTTCCAGCCACAAACTGCCGGTCTCCTCTTTCAGCACATCAACCCGGTAGCTGCTAGCCTCATCCAGAAGATGCTGAGGTCAGACCCTACCACCCGCCCCACCATTGACGAGTTGCTGAATGACGAGTTCTTCACGTCGGGTTACATCCCCGCCCGCCTGCCCACCACCTGTCTCACTGTCCCGCCGAGGTTTTCCATCACTCCCACTGCCCTCGACGCAAACGGGCGGAAGCCCCTTACTGCACTTAACAAAGGTGGGGCCCTGCATGGCAAAGGAGGGGGTGTTCGGGGCCTAGAAATGCCAGGAGAGGCCTGGATTACGGTGCAGGGCAAATGGTGTCTGTCCAGGGCTAAGAGCAAGCTACAGATGACAGCCAGAACCACTGATGAGCTTGCACGGAGGTCTGGGGATTGTGGCAGTCTGATGCTGCCCTTCCCTCCGCAGGAGCAATAACTGACCCCCTAGAGGAGAGCCCAGCTCCTTGAGCTCTTGTCAGACAGTACCGAGGGGCTCGCCCTGCCCCGTGGCACCCCGACAGCATGGGGCAGCCCTCCACTCTGCCCTGGCTCCTGACAGTACTGGTGCCTGGTTGTTTGGATGCAACTGGCAGCTCTTGTAGTCTCACAGGTCAGTGGTGGCAGCACTGGATCCCCATGTCTCCATGTCCGGAACGCGAGGGAAGGGCTGCCCGGCACCTGTTGCCCGAAGGGGAGACACGGGCTTCCCTTCCACCGAGGAACCAGCCAGTCTTTCCCTGCCACTGGTAGCAGGGTGCAACTCTGCCATTTGCAAGGCCTGGGTTTTCGTGAGGACCCTCCTCAGGTTGAGTTGCGGCAATCTTGGCTCTGGGGAGCAGGCATCACGCTTGGCCAGGATGGTGAGGGGGAGGACTGTCCGTTCTGGAGGAGACGCCTGGTTCTAGCCTCACGGTGGGAGGGACTCGCTGATGCACAATTGCATGGACTTCTCCACCTGCTGTCTCCAGCCTTCACACTACTAATGCAGCTTGGCCTGCCCTTCTCCCCTGGCTCAGGACTAGACAGCCCCGCACTGGAGAAGGTGCCTGAAAAGGAAGAAGAAGCGATGCCGCGGGAGCTGGGAGATGCTGTCGACTGCCACCTTGCTGACATGTTGCAGCAGCTGACCGCTGTTAATGCAGCCAAGCCCTCGGAGAGGGTGTTAGTGAGACAAGGTGAGCCCGGGGGAGGCGAAGGGGGGGTCTGAGATGCAGTGGTGTCCTTGTATAATCTTCCCTGTTGACTCGTGTGTCCTGATCCAGACCTTCAAGGAGCCTGGCTGACCTGCACAGGGGCTGCCTGAATTTCAAACCCCGAGGCTGGCTGCCATGGGGGTTTCAGCAAATGCCTTTATCTAACACATTGCGTCTCTTGCAGAGGAGGCCGAGGATCCCGCCTGCATTCCCATTTTCTGGGTTAGCAAATGGGTGGACTACTCAGATAAGTACGGATTAGGTAAGTGGCTCCTTGGTGTTCCCCTCAGCTCCCTGGTGGGGGGGAATGCCCTCGAGGGAGTGTGAGACTTATGGGGGAGTCTGTCAAGGGCAGCCACAAGTCAAGTGTCAGGAGTTGCTAGTTCTTAGGCTGCTAGCTGTGTAACATGTCATGCCTGGGTGCTGGTACCAGAGTGCAAGGGAAAATCCACAGCAAATTAAAGGAGTCGTGACCTAGCACTAGACCCTTCTTCCAGCCTGAAGTGTGCAAGATCTGATGGCTGCACGCAGCTCGCGTTGCCTTGCAGCCAGCGTTGGGTAGAGTGCAGGGGTAGCTGGGGCATCTTCTGTGCAGGCTGGGGGGGATGAAGACATGCTTGCTGTTGTCATCACTGGCTGCTTGATGGAGACTGTGCAGCAGGACTTCCCTCCCAGGCCCCTTAGAAAGCAGGAACCCACAGCCAAGTGGCTTGGCCAGGAGGGTGTGGTGATGGGGGCCCCTCTCCAGGCACAAATGGGCCTCCAGCTGCACTAGCAATGCTGTGCCTGGAGCTCTCACGCTCCCTTCTCGACCCAGGCTACCAGCTGTGTGACAACAGCGTTGGGGTCCTCTTCAATGACTCCACCCGCCTCATCATGTACAACGACGGGGACAGCCTGCAGTACATCGAGCAGAATAGCTCCGAGTCCTACTTCACCGTGAGATCCTATCCATCCGCATTAACCAAAAAGGTCAGTTCCTTTGGAGACGCGGGTCTAGCAGCAGCAGTGGGGAACCAGCCCTCTGCCAACCATGGCTGCCCTTCTGCCCTTGCTGCGGTGACTCCCACGCTTAACGTGAGAAGCCCTGCCCCAGCCAAGACCTGCTGCCACTTTGGCTGCATCAGCCTCTGCCTGTCACCTGGAAAGATAATGCCCGTACCCAGGTGGCTCTTAGTGCTGCATGAGTGCTTCAGGAACCAGCCAGGCTGCACGGGGCAGAGCCTAGATGTGCTACGCCTTTGCACTCCTGGCTCTCCTACCAGCACCCTGGCAGCAGCTTGGGTCCCACTCACGCTGTCAAACCCGGTGCCCTTGGGGTTTTATGGACCTTCTAACACTGAAGGCTACTTTTCAGCTGTGCCAGGACCTGCCCATGCCAAAGTGTAAAGTTATGAATCCAGGACCCCCAAGTACAACTGACCAGTCCTGCCTTGTCCCAGGGGGCATTGCATACAGGCTGCTGCAGTAGCCAGGCAGCTTGGGCTGGTTCTTCCCTTCTCTGTGGGTCCTTGGCCCTTTGCAGTCTTGCTGCCAAGGTAAAAGGAATAGTGGCCGAGAGGCTGGAAGCAGCCCCTGCCCTGGCACCATGCTTCCCCTTGCGCTCATGCCCCCAGCTCACAAAGCTCCCATCCCTGCTATAGATAACGCTGCTGAAATACTTCCGGAACTACATGAGCGAGCACCTGCTGAAGGCCGGGGCAAATATCACGCCCCGCGAGGGAGACGAGCTCGCTCGCTTGCCCTACCTCCGCGCCTGGTTCCGGACCCGCAGCGCCATCATCCTGCACCTGAGCAACGGCACTGTGCAGATCAACTTCTTCCAGGTGAGGCCATGGCACCTGTGCGCCCGGCTTGGGGTGCCGGCAGCTCGGTACGTCACTTGCCCGAGTGCCGGAGACAGGGCGTTACTCTCTTCTGCACGTAGCAGGAGCAGGTGACTACAAACTCAGGCCAGATCTTGGTCTGCCTGGTGTGTTCCCCAGCCCCTGAGCATCCCTGCCTGTCCAGCACGGTGCGCTGCCTTGCCGTGGGAATGTCTCCTCGCTCCCTACAGCTTGTACCTGGCGTCCCTAGTGCAGCTGCAATACTGTCCGGAGCGGACTACTACCATGGTTTCTCTCTCCTCGCTTCCAACTTGCTGAAATGCTGCAACAGAAACTGCATCAATGCCTTGTTCCCCTGGGAGGGAGTGCTGGCCTGCTCAGCCAGTGGTGCTCAGCCTTTTGGCCCCGGGGGCCGGATGAGCAGCGTGGGGCTGGATCCTGCACAGGGTTGGTGTGTCTGGATTGGGCCCCACGCTGCCTCAGCCCCACGTGCTTTACCTTAGCGTGCAGGCTCCCCACAGGTCTGGAAACCTGGCAGCAGCGGAGCAGTGACTAATGCTGCCCACTCCCCCACCACCAAATTTTTTGGAGTCGCCAGAAGCCGTGCAGGCTGCTTGACCTGGTTCCATAGGCTGGGGCTGAGCACCCTTGTGGGGAGAGGGGTATGTGCCCTGGGACTCGACCCCTCAGGAACCCCCACACCTGGTGCAGCCTTGTGTGTGGGGGGCAACCTCGGCTCAGCCTGGCTTCTCCCTCCACAGGACCACACCAAGATCATCCTGTGCCCCTTGATGGCAGCCGTCGCCTACATCGACGAGAAGCGGGACTTCCACACCTACAAGCTCAGCCTGATCGAGGAGCACGGCTGCTGCAAGGAGCTGGCCAGCCGGCTGCGCTACGCCCGCACCATGGTGGAGAAGCTCCTCACTTCCAAGTCGGGCTCGGCCCGCACAAAAACTTGCGCTTAGGGCTTCACGCTGTGGACTCCGCGTCTGGGCCAACCTCGAGGCCTCTGAGGGGGTGGGACTTTGCTCCAGCAGCCAGACTATGGGGGTGGGAGCTGGCAGCTCGGGGCTCCGTACCTACCCAACGGCTCGGCTCTCTGCTCCCTGCCAGCCAGTCGGCTTCTATTAAACATCTAGGTCTTCCTAACTTGCAACCCCGGCTCCTGTACTCTCCGAGCAGCCTGCTCCTTCCCTGCCCCGTGCAGAGGGGAGGGTAGAGGCCTCATGTAATTTATTTTGTTTCTGGGCTTCCCTTTTCCCCCCACATGGTGCCCGTCGGGTGTTCAAGGCGCACGCGGACGGGGTCCGAGCGGAGCAATCGGCCTTTTAACGTTGGAGCTAGTCTGCCTCCCATTAAACTTCTTTTGTATATGATGTGTCTCGATTAAAGATTGTTTTGTTGCAGCCCCCTGCTCCTGCCTTGAGTCTAGTCCCCCTGCCTGGCAGGGCTGCTGCTGGGGCCCCTGGGTGTGGAGCCCAGGGCAGAGGTATCCTGCACCCCTGCAAGACTGAGGCTGCTTTGCAAGGTAACTGGTTCATGGAAGCAGAGCGGCCTTGGCTCCCTGCTGCTGCCCGGGTCCCGTTGGCAGAGATCGGGGGGCTTAGCCGAAGGCCCTGGGGCCCTCCCAGCCTTACCTAAGCTCAGCTCCAACTGCCTGAGGCAGCTTGGCTGTTCCCTGTAGGCACGGCGTCCTGCTGCAGGCCGACCCTACCTGCAGGGCTAAGCAGAAACACCCCACTGGTTACTAAGCCCTTCCAACTAGACAGGGCTTGTGCAGGGCTGGGTCCTGCTGCCAACGTCCTCTGCCTGCCTAAGAGCTGCCATCCGTCCCTTGCCAGGGCCTGAAACGCCCCCCAGCCTCCCCTGGCTGCGGTGCCCAGGGTACCTGGCCCTGCACAGTCAGGGACAAGCATGGAGCAGGTGCTGGAAGCCCAAAAGGTGAAGCCCTTTGCACAGGTATGGGAGCTAATGAACTCTCTTCCTTGAGGGGATGCAGGCCGCCTCTTATTTAGTGAGACACCCTCCCTGGCTGGAACAAGCCCAGTGGTCACGGCTCCGTGACAGCGGGTCCTAGGTAAGCACAATGTTGGCATCTGCTCCAGCCTCGGGAGGGAGCTGCACCTGGGGAGACAGCAGGCGGATGCCAGCCATGCTGCTGGGGCTTGGCAGGGCAAGCGTTTCCCCAAACGAGCCTCACTTCTGTCCTCAAACAGCCGTGGCTGGGAGGATGGAGACCATACTCCACTTTGGGAAATGCTTCCCAAGCAGGCACAACAGCCTGGGGGTGAGAGCAGGTGCACGGTACCCCAGTGGCGCATTACCAACGTCCCGCTTCCACTGCTCTCCCTGATTTCGGCACTAGGGCTCTAGTGTTTTTAATGGGCGCGTGTAAATGCAGGACCGCTTGGTAAATACCCCAGGCGGAGAAGGCCTCAACCAGCATGAACTCCTAGTACTACTGGCTGGATCTGTTCCCCATTTTACCTAGGTGAACTTTTAAAATCTTTTATTTACAGCATTGTATATAAAATATTCTCTGCCATATAAAATGCTCTGTAAGTACAGCAGGTACAAACTGATTGTTACCTAAAGCCCAGCCCCAACACCCGGAGAAAAACCACAATCAAACGTACAAAACCGTCACCCAAGGAAAGAAAAGTGTGCGGGAAGACGGTGGTGCATTTAGAGCCAGGTCTGCCCGGCAGTGTCGGCTGCAGTAGCAAGAGAGGTCTACAAGCTGCGGCATATCAGGTCTCGAGGAGGCAGAGCTGACCTCAGGCCAGTTTTGAGACTGCAGAAATAGAGCTGCGCTCTCAGGCTCTGGGGAATAGGAGTGCCCACAGGGGCATTTCTGAGGCTGTCAGGCTGTAACGTACCAGGGAAGCGGAAGGCCCCAGCAGCCTCTTCCCGCTCTTGCTATTCTTCAAACACAGCACTTCGTACCCCCGGGGAAACCCTCAGCCTGTGACTCAGTGTGGGAGTCCTGGCCTGGCAGAGGCTGTTCGCTCGCTGGAGAGACGCCAGACCAAGAGCAGCCACGAAGATGTCTCGCAGCCAAGAGGTCTGGAGCAGCTGATGCCTCTCCGTGTGCCCAGAGGCCTGCTGAGCCCAGGGAGGGTCCTCTGCTAGGGAACTGCTCTGCAAACAGCTGCAGCCCTGTGACTAATCGGGAAACACCGCACGGGCTTCCTCATCTGGTTAACAGGCAGACACTGCTGGGTCAGCCAGAAGACACCTGAGCTGTGGCATGAGCAGAGGCACAGAGACGGACCCAGGCACTTGGCCCGGAAGGGAGCAAATGCCACCAAGAAATTGGCTGTCTCAGACTGCTCTCACAGGGGCAGGGGGCCGTGCTACATCCCATGCTCATGCTCCAGAGACAGGCCTCTGGGAGGGGCAAGAAAATAGACTAAAAGTGGTTTTGGGTTAAAAAATGGTAAAAGGCTGTAGACACCAGCCTGCAGTCCTGCAGGCGACGGCTCACGCTGCCCGCAGTCGTCCTCTGGCCTGGACTGTCCAGTGCCACCGAGCTTCAAATCACATTGTTTCAGATAAAAGCTTCCCAGGCCTTGCCCTGATGCACATGCGCTTGTGCATGGACGCTTGCAGCTGAGCTTGCCCTGGGGCCACTTCATCCAGGGTCCGAGCCCAAAGATGGCACAGCCCTGGCCGTAGCTTGCTAGAGGCTCTCCGCCCTTTGATACGCACGTTCCTCACTTCCAAGAATGCACCTGGATTGGCCCCGGGATCAGGATCAACAGGTGCAGGGAGAGACCCAGAGGGACCAGTGGCATCCGATCCAGCCCGCTGCTGTCTGGGCCCAGGGAGGCACCGGCGTTGCTGTTCTTCAAGCTGAGAGTCCTGACAGAACCAGTGCCCAGACTCCAGGGAGCTCAGCAAGAGTCCTGCCAAGGTGAAGGGCCTGGCCTCTGCCTCAAGGCAAGCCCAGTCCTCCTCCAGCCTCTGGGACCTGGACACCTGCCTGGCGCAGGGTTGAAGAGCAGATGCAAGAGGGCCTGCAAGACTGGCTCTGGGGCTTGGGTGCGAACCCCGTGCCAGCACTAGCCCCACGCCGGGCACTGTTACATGACAGTCTGCAGAGCACTGGGCCTGTTAGTACGATGGACAGCTGCACTGCGAGTGCATGAGCCCCAAAGCCAGGGCTCCTCTGTGCGCCCACAAATGAAACCTGGAGCAAGTGCCTTGGAAAAGGAAGGTCTGGAGAACTGGTCAGGACCCAGCTCTCCCAGCCAGGAGCCTCAGGGAAAGCCCCTCAAGTTCCCACCACAGGGACAGCAGGCAGTGGCAGGGGCAGGGAGATGCCATCCAGCCCAGCTTGGGGAGGCGGCAGGGACAGCAAGCTGTGCTGCTAGTTGTGCTACATCCTGCAGAAACCTCTGTGCTGAAAGAATTAAACTAGGGCACGTGCTGGGCAAGAGCTATCTGGTGGGAGCCTCAGCCCGGCAGGCTCCCCCTTACCAGGCCAATGAGATGCTGCTGGGCAGTGCAAGCCTCCAAGTCAGTCCTGACCCAGCAGCAGCTTCTCCGCTCATTTCCCAGGGTCTCCCGACTCCCGGTAGTAGTAGGAGTGGAAGAGCCTCTCCCCAGCACAGATCCGCATGGCCATGTGCGTGTGCAGCAGCAGCCTGGGGAAGCGGGAGGTGAAGTACTGAACAAAGTCATCAGGAACAGCCCCCAGCGTCTCCTGGACGTCTGCTGGCAGCTCGTGGTAGTGGTGCTTCTGCACAAGAAACAGCAAGAGGACGGGTTTACGCATGGCCCAAGCCTCGGGGCCCCGGCCTGCAGCAGGGAGGAGGGTTGGGGGCAGTACCTTGTTTCTCATGGCCCGCAGGAGGTCGCGCACGGAGCTGCCCTTGTATGAACGGAACTTCCTCAAGTCTGGAAACAGCAAGAGACTGAATGAGCCTCTAAGACCAGGAGGTGGGAGCATGTCCTGGGGGGAGGCGGCTGGGGTACTCGAGAGCAGGCAAGACACAGCTACAGGGACCCTGGTCTCACTGGATTTCCAGTGGCCCAAAGTGACCGAGCAAATTGCCCCGAGCAGGATGAGTGCTGGAAAGCTCCAAGCACCTGCCTGTGCCTGGAAAGCCCCAAGCACCCTCAATGCCTTTGCAGAAGGCAGGTCCCCCATTCAGCATCAGGCACAAGACCTGGTGTGTGAGCCATTACCTGTCTGCAGCGGGACAGAGATGTGCATCCTCCAGTTCATCCTCACCACCGCATGGCCCCCCGCCTCCAAGGCAGTGACAACGGGCCCCTCGGCAGGCTCCTTCTCGATCCGGTCGCTGACGTCCTGAAGAGCAGAGAGAGTAGCTCAGAGGTCATCCCCGTGTGGGCCGGAGCCCTCACCCTGCTGTGCTTACGGGCTGCAGGTGAATGGCTAAGTCTGCTTGTCACTGGGGAGTTGGTGGGTGACGGCGGTGGAAGCAAAACTGCCAGAGCAAAACTGATGAGCGCGAGGTTGATGGGCCATGCCCCATCACTGGGGAGCCTGGGGGAGCCTCCCGCACTTGTCTGCAACACTGAGCACCGTAGCCCCTGTGCTCTGCAGCCAGCCAGGCCTGCCCTTCATTTAAGAGAAAGCTCTGGGCAGTGTGGCCGCCCCAGGGGCTACTGCAGTTGTACATCCAGCCTACTTCATGCTGCTCCCATGTCTGTTCTAGGCTCCTGCAGATTTCCATCCAGACAAGACAAGGGGGCAGAGGCTGGGGCAGGCCACGGCCAGTTTGGGGACAGGCGAGCAGGAAGGCAGGGAAGCAGCTGGGGATCATGGGCCCACAGGAACAGCACAGTTCTGCAAATGGGATCAGCAGCCAAACAGTTCCTGAAACCAACCTCTTTGGTTTCTTTAATCTTTGAGCTCTGAACCAATTCTCAGGGCTTTTGTTTCAGGCCACCTGCAGCCTGGGAAAGGCAGCCCCGAGCTGGTCGTGCATCATCTGGGTCATCAAGAGGGCCAGGAACTGGGCTTGTGCTTGCCTCAAATGACCCCTCACTCAGCCCCTGGAGTGAAATCCAAGCCCAAGCATGACAGCAAGCACAGAGCACCAGGCCCACTCAGAGGCTCCAGGCTCGGGGAGATCACTACGCAGTTTGTATTGTGACAAAATGCTCCAGAGCTGGGTTTGGAAGGGGGGACGGGGTCGCTGGGATCTATCCTGTCAGACAGGCCAGCAGCCTCTCACCTGGAAGAACTGCAGCTGCTTCTCCCGGCTCCAGAAGAAGGGGTGCATGAGGACCAGGGGGGCTGAAGGGCGGTCCTGGGGCTCACTGCTGATCATCGCCGAAATCAGCTCCCGTGCCACGATGTTGTCTTGGATGCAAAAGAAAACACAGAGAGTAGGTGATGAAGGCCCCGGAGAAGGGAAGGAGCCACCCCAGCCTTCCCTCCCCCAGCCCTGGCCCCTCTCCCCAGGGTGGGTTCCCAGAGAGGAAATGCACGCCCACAGGGCGAGGTGCCAGGGCTCTGACCCAACAGTGCCCTGCAATAGAACCGAGCCTGCCTGTGGCTTCAAAGCTCCCCATGTCCCTTCCCAGCAGCATGGAACAGAGGAAACAGTGAATCACCCTGCGAGGAGCGTGCTGGAAACCCCCCTGCTTGAGCCATTCGCTGCCACAGAGATTCTCCTGCTGGGAACAACCCAGCCCTGGCCAGCGAGGAAGGGACTGTCTGGACCCCAAAGCCTCTCCTGTGTTTCAGGGCTCTGGCTCTCCAGCCTCAGGGCATCTGAAAAGCTGCCTTCAGCTAAGGCATAGGACCAGGCTCTGCTACTGACTCCCCATGGGACTTTGGTCAGGTCCCTTCCACTTCTTTGGCCTCAGGTTCCTGACCTGTAAAATGGGATTAGCAGTGCAGACCCGACCCAAGGGCTTGTGAGGCCAGAAAAAATCCCCACTTGCAATATGACTCAGGAGCCTTGGATGGAAAGTGCCAGTGAAGGCGCTGGTCCTAACAGGGGGCTGTAAGTGGCGCAATGCCCATGAAGCAGGGTCCTACCATGAGTGTCCTCCAGCAGACATGTCAGCAGGTACGTGCCCGACAGGATGTTGGCCTGGCGCCGCAGACTGTCCCCGAAGGGGTGCTGCCCCCCTGACACCGCGTAGAAGAACACGCAGCCGGCTGAGAAGATGTCCACCGCACACGTCTGTAAAACACGACCGTGGCGGTCAGAGCCACTGGGTGCTGGGGCAGGGGACCCTTCCCGCCCCTCGGCTCCACCTCCGAATACAAGCCCCTGATAGCAAGCTGCATTTAGCCTGGCAGCTGCTCTTCCTTCCAGCTACAAAACCCATGCCCTGATCAGTATGTGGCGCTCCGTGGCCTGGGGCAAGAGGCAGCTGGGCAGAAGGGAGGGGTTAGCCACGTGTGGGGTGCAGCCGCTCACTCACAGGGTTCTCCTTGGGGTCCTCCCGCAGTAGCTCGGGCGCGATCCAGCCCTCGGTGCCCGGGATGCCGGAGCGGAGGCTGAAGCTGTGCCGGCCGCCCTGCAGCTTCTTGCAAAGACCAAAGTCCGAGAGGATGGCCCTGATCTGCCCTTGGCTGTTGGGGGCCGAGATCAGGATGTTGCACGGCTTCAGGTCCCGATGAACTGGAAAAGAAGAGCCCGCAGAGTCAGCTGGAGCTGCTTCATGGTGGCAGGACCGAGTCCCCAGAGTCTTGGACTGAGGAGCGGCTGCTAGCTGCACCCAGACCACAGCAGCCTCAGGCCCACGGCCCTCTGGGTCCCACCCTCCACTGGGATTTGAGGCCTGCCATACATCGGCTGCTGGAACCGAGTGGGCTGAACGGAGCCCGTCACCTGGGCAAGAAGCCTCCCTTACCGATGTGGAGGGCGTGGAGGTGGGCCAGGCCTGACATGGTCTGATGCAGCAAAGTGATAGGGTCCAGGCTGCGGCGGTCAAAGCTGGGGTTCTCCACATACTAATGCACACACGGAGATAGAGCAAATGGGAAACTCCCCAACGAGTACACTGGAGGCCTTGTCTCCCTGCAGCCCAAAGCCACCTCGTTCCCAGCTTGGAGCCCAGCCAGAATCTGGGGTCTGGCTGCCCTGCAGAGACCTCTGCACACACTCATCCGCCAGGAGCTGCCTCGTGGAGCGTCTGGGGGCAGGGCTGCGGGCTCACCTCCTGCAGCGTGGCAGAGCAGAGCTCGATGGCGATGTAGTGGAACTGCTTGTCCTTCTCCGTGCAAAAATAGCGCACGACGTTGGGGTGCTCGTCCGACTCCCGCAGCAGCTGGACCTCCCGGTCCACCAGGTAGAAGCACTCGGGCAGCAGGCGCTTCACAGCCACGTCGCGGCCGTCAAACCGGCCCCTGGGGCGGGGGAGAGAGGCTATGAGCTCTGCTGCCTGTGACCCAGAGGACAGCTCAGCACCATGGAGGCTGCGAGGTGACCCAGCCCTTAGCTCCCCTGCACGGACAGCCTGAGTGACAGCAGAAGCCGTGGCCCTGAATGAGGTCTCCCCCAGGCATGGCAGGGATTGCTTGAGCCTCTACATGGAGAACAGAGGTCCCTTTGCAAGGGACTGAGCAAGGACTGGGGGAACTGCTGGGTGTCAGACCAGGCCCCAGCAATCACAGCACAGCACAGGCTTCCCACAGTGTGCCTCAGCGCCAGCCCAGAAGCGTTCTCCACCTTGGCCACGACTGCCCATCGGGGCCAGCGCATGCCAGGTATATGTGACGGGCGCCCATCCATGCATCTGTGTGGGCCTGGCCCTCGCCAGTGAGGTCCCATGAGCTTGTGCCAGGCTGGGGCTTTGCAATTCATTGCCCCAGGCAGGACGGTCAGTGCCTCTGAGCCGGGCAGAGCCTGAGCAAAGCAAGGCACCTGGGAGCACCGCTCACCTGAAGACAAAGGTGCCCCCCGCGCCATGGCCCAGCACTTCCTTAGGGTTAAAGGAAACCTTCCCGACTGTGATCACATCCGGTGCTGTGTCTGTGGGGACAATGCACACGGGGTGAAAGTCACAAGAAGTTCCTTGTGCCGTGTGTGCCCAGAGTCCCCACCCACTGCGCACTATCCATCACCCATGGTCTCCTGCCACCCTCAGTCTCTGCAATCCCCTTCCTAATCCCTGGGCTCATCCAGCACCAGCTTCCTGCACTGCTGGTCACCCTGCAAGGGAGAGCCTTCCCCGCTGCTGCCCTCCCTGCCTCACACGGCAACACTTCCGCCAGCCCCTCTCGCCAACTCTGCCAAGTCTCAGGAAGACATGACCCTGCCTCGATCTCCGCAGCGCTGTGCTGCCCTAGTGCCCCTTCCAGCATGCCCCTCTCCATGCCCCGGGGACGTGACATTCTGCCCCCTGCACCCCATTGCCCCCAGCACAGACCTTCAGCAGCCTCAGCCACGGGCAGACCCTGGAAGACCATCCCGTTGGCCAGGTCACTCTGCACAGAGGAGGGACCAGAGCTCTGGGATGACTGCGATGCCATCTCCTGGGTCCCGCTTGCTGACTCCTTGGGCGGCAACAGGAGATTCTCCCCGGAGACCCGGCCCGGGGACAGCAGCTCCTCCAGCCGCTGCTCCAGCTGCTGCTGCTGCTGCTGCGCCTTGTGCTGCTCCCACTGCACCTGGGACACAAGGCAAGGACGTTACCATCCCGACAGCTGCCAGGCCACAGCACCCTCTGCCCCTGCCATGGTGGGTCCTTCCATGCCGAGACACCGCAGCAACGAGGGACCCGCGCGCTCACTTCCCTCCTCTGCAGCAACTGGCAGAGCTGGGGCAAGGAAGGGCATGACTTTGAGCCACGGTGGAGCTGCTTGTCAGCTGCTACACTAGGGTTGTACTGGGCACCATGACATCCAGGACTCCGCCTGGGCCAGGGAACAGGGCAAGCGGAGCTCAGGGAGGATGTCTAACCCCAGCCAGTGGGAAGTCAGCTCAGCCAGGCCCCGAGTCTGCAGGAGAAGGGCTGTAGCGTGCACTCACCCGGAGAAAGAGGAACAGGATCCCACCGCCCAGCAGGACAGTAGCGACACCCACACCCACGAGGTCCCCGCTGCCCGACTCCGGGTAGATCTTGGTCTGCTCTGGCTGGCTGGCGTCCAAGTGGAAGCGCCCCTCGCTGCCCCTGCCAGCAGGATCCTCCATGCTCTCTGGGGTCAGGAACTGCAAAGCAAAGCCAGGGCACAGAGGTTACCCCAACAGGCCCTTTGGCAGTCATGCTCTGGGTGCCTTTCCCTGCAGCGGAAAGGACAGGACTGTGCTGGGCCACAGTCCTGCTCCCACCCCGCTGGGCACCCCCACTTTGGCCCCCAAAGGCTGGGACACCAGCCCACGCCACTCCCCACCCCTCTGGGCAGCCCAGGATTGCTGCATGACACTCGCCTCATCAAACAGAGTCCTGGCCGGGGAGCTCTTGGGGATGATGGCTTCCGTTGTCTTCCTCAGCATCTCCGGAAAGGTCCTCAGCATTGTGGTGTGGACCACAGGAGGCAGCTCGTGGTGCCCTGAAGGGCAAGGGAGGAGAAAGCTCCACTGAATCGTGGTTGTCCCCTTTGGGCTGGCAGCCTGCTCGGGGCTGAACTGTGCCAGGCTGGGGCCCAGGCACACAGCATGTGGGTGTCAGTGGCTGTCCTGGACACGAAGGGAATCCCAGCAGCATCTTACTGGCTCCACCCCAGGGGTGTGCAAGGGTTTGCAAGGATCCCCTGGAGGTGGGGGCTTAGCTGCTGGTGCTCAGCCCACAGTGGGGAAGTTGACCTCTCCAGACGTCTTTGCTGGCACCGGGGCCCTGGCTTCCATGCACGTGGCCTCATGCACTGACCTGCTGCGGTGCACAAACATGGCCAGGTTTCCATGTGCACTGGCGCATGTCAGTTCATTCTGATCGTGCACATGGAGCTGCCAAGAGTGCAAACACGCTTGCTCGCCCAGGTGCCTCCCCCACTCTGCACTTGCAAACCTGGATGCTCACTTGTCTGTGCATTCGTGAGCTGCTCTCTGCTGGGACTGCCCCCCACTTTGTCCCCTCACCACAGCAGCCACTTCTGGGGAGGGGCCAGGGATGGAGTGATGCTCCCTCCAGGAAGGGGGCCCCAGAAGGTGCTTCGCAGCCCGGGTGCTAGTCACAGCGGGTGCAAGGCGGGTTGCCCTGTCACAGGGAGGGTCATCCATCACTGGCTCCCAGTTCTACCCGCTGGGGGCCCTCACCTATGAGGAGCCACTGGTTGTGCGGGGAGGAGATGCTGCCCTGCGGGTACTTGACGTCCGTGCTGGGGGTGATCTCGCACTCGCCAGATTCCCTCATCGTCACATCGTCCGTGGTGGGGCCGTCGATCCGAGCCAGCATGATCCCCTGGGGCTGGGCAGCAAAGCATCGCGGTAAGCATCGGCAGTGGGGACATGGCCTCAGCCTGCCAGCCAGGGGCATTCGGGGACAGATGGGGAACTCACCACAAGCGCCACACTCTCGTGGACCAGGGAGGTCAGGGCGTAGAAGCTGGCCGCGTACTTCCCTATGTAGAGCGTCGGCCTACGGGACAGAGACAGTATCAGCGCCCAAGTCTGCGGCACCGCTCAGGACCCACCGAGGCGTCAACCCCTGAACCGCAGCCAGACTGGCTTAGGGGAAGTGGGGGCCACCCCTGTGGTCAGCTGCTCCCCAGGCGGAAGGGGCTGCAGGAGCAGGTGCTCGACCTCGGCTCAAACCCCAACCCCAGCACGTTCCCTGGGAGCTGCTGTCCTCCAGGCCCAAGAGCAACAGCTCCACCCCACCCAGCCCCAGGGGGGTAGCCATGTGCTGCCACCACCCCAGGACATGCCACCCCTGTCACAGCCCGGGCCACCCCGAGACACGCACAGCAGCTGGGTCTTGGTGGAAGAGAAGTCCTTCGCGGACGGGTAGCTCCACTTGAGGCGGATGTCCTGCGAGTGAAAGGTCAGATATCGCAGCGTCTCCAAGGCCACGTTGAGGTGGGGCACACGCCGGAGGCTGTCCTGGTGCCACGTGTAGATCCCCACCACGGGGGAACCGTAGTTCTGCATCCACAGCATCTCGCCGCTCTCCTTGTCCAGGGTCACCACCAGGCCGTCCCCGCTTGAGGAGAAGTGGGCCATTTCTGGGGAGACATGCCGGGCAGGTGGGGCTACTGCGTCTCTAGGATGGTCTACCCTGAGCTCCCTGCAGCCAAGCTGGGCTTGCTGCCCATGGCTACAGCTGGTTTAAAACCAGGGTGCATGCAGGCAGCTATCCATCACCCTGTGTAGACTCCCCAAGACAGACTCACCACCCTGGCCTCTGGCTCCATGGGGCTATTTTCCAAGACAGGCCAGTGACTTCTCCAGCCAGGCAGGGCTGGACACAGCTTGGAAAGTCAGTCAGCTGGCAGGGGCTCGCGTGGCCCTTTGCTGCCTCCCCCATCCCTACCTGTCCAGCGAGCTCTGGACCCAAATGCTGATGCGCCCCACTGCTCCCACCCTGAGGGATGCTGGGGAAAACGGCCCCTCGAAGCAGCACTGACTGCATGGGACCCCCCTCCCCACACAGCGGCACTGCTCCTCGACAGGGAAGCTGGCAGGGCACCGCAACGCGGTGGGGAGCCTGGCCCCGTGCACGCCACCACTCACTGTAATCGTAGGCCTTGTCCAGGACGGGCGCGGAGTAGTCGGAGTAGGTGGCGTTCCAGCGCAGCTCCCGCAACTTGGTATCATACATGGTGATGATGTACTCTGGGGACAGAGCAGCGGCTGCAGCTCATGGCACTGCTCAGACCTTGGCGAGGGCCAGGGGGGTGGGAACGGGGTGCCCAGCACCTGGGTAACTGCCCTGGAGGGGAACCTCCTGCAACATGTCCCAGCAGGACAGTCTGTGCAGACACCTCTGAGCAGGATCAGGGTATCTCAGCATAGGGAAGCTGCAGGCACAGCTCCCTTCTCTCTCAGGAAATCAAGCTTCTCCAGCCCCTGCTGTTTCTAATGGCCACAGAGCGAACCCTGCATGAGGATGGCTGGGTGCCCTGCATGGCACAGGGACAGGCCCTCGGGCTTGGCACTGGGCTCGGGACAGCCAGGTGCGCAGATGGGGGTTGTGGCTTACGGGTGCGGCCGATGTAGAGGAGCGGGGTGGAGGGGCACAGGCCATCCCAGGCTTCTGTCGACAGCGTTGTCTGCTTCTCCCCAGACCTGGGGTCCACAACGAACCACGTGTCCTGCTTCTTCCCTGGGAAAGCAGGAA
>NW_005842225.1:1294318-1297479 GCF_000455745.1 Alligator sinensis
TGCCCATCAGTCAGTCTCCAGGCCCTGACAACCCTCCCTCACCAGCTCCCACCCCCCGACTGCTGCTCCGGGCTCCTCCCTATCCCCCTGCACCTGCAAGATGCCCCTTCCCAGGCATCAACATGCCCCAAGACCCCCTGGCAGAGTCAGCGCACTCAGACTCCCTTCAGGCTGGGTCTCTCCTGCACAGGGTTAGTCCCTTCCAGCAGCAGCTGCCCTGGAGTTGTCCATGGCCCAGGGCCTGCGGACGAGACGGGAAGTGCTGCCTCATGCCCAGAGCAGTCTTCCCCCCACCCCACATCTGGCTGCTGCTTGTACCTGTGTAGAGGACCCCATCCGAACTGCGGCACGGAGACGACTGGACCAGCTCCGGGATGGTGAATGGGAGCTTCTGTAGCAGACAGAGGGAACAGCAGTCTGTGAGCAGCACAGGGCCAAGAGAAACAGCCAGGCACGCTGCTGCCCATGGCCCAGACTCCCCACACAAGGGGCCGCTTCCCACACTGACCCCATGACCACGGGGCACACGAGCATTCGGGTTGGGGCTGACCCGCCGGAGCAGGCCAAGGAGGCCCAGCTGCCTCTGCCACCCCCTGCAGTGGTGCTGGACAGGCAGGAGTTGTCCAGAGTCCTTGGCTCTTCCAGTGGAGCCCTGTCCTGTTGCAGCCACCCCGCTCCCGGCAGCACCGGGGGGCAGAGCCATGGCTCATCAGCAGCAGCCCCTCACAAGGCAGTACTGACCATTAAGCCTTCCTTGTTCTTGCCTCCCAGGATGTAGAGGCTGCCATCGTTGGGGTCTGGGAGAAATGCTGGCCTGGGAGAAGGAGAAGAGAGTGATGTGCCGGTGGTGAAGGAGCTTGCTCTGAGCACCGTCTGCACCCTCTGTTCAGCGCAGGAGGTGCTGTTACTACCTCACCGGCAGGTGGAGCAGCCGGGACTGCTTGGGGAGAAAAGTCGGGCCAGAGAACATCCCTAAAAGCGACCGAGGCCTGGACAGTTGACTGGGGGCAGGGGGCTGCCCAGATGTGCGCTGGAGAGCTGAGAACCGTTCACAAAACACAGGCCCCTCCCCGGGGCAGGGAGCCGCTCTGCGGAGAGGGCAGACTCCTGCACATGGTCCCAGCTCCTGCCCAGCCAGCGCCCACCTCCTCTCTCTCAGGCTCCACTAGGCAGCTCTGCCAGCTCAGCACAGGTTCACCGGGACTCGAGGGCTGTCGGCACCGCTGCTCTGAGAACAGCAAAGCGGCGCAACTGGCAGAGCCTTATCTGTGCTGAAGCGCCCACCGGCAAAGCAGCCCTGGTGCTGGCACAACGGAGGCGCTTAAGAGGTGTGGTGTAGGACTGGGAGCCCCTGGCTCCTCGTTCTGTGCTGCCCCGGGAGCAGGAAGTCCTTGCGAAGGCAAAGCCCCCAGGCAGGTTGAGTTGTGCTGGGCTGGGCTGGGGAGAGACACTTACTCTGCCACATACACCGGGACCTGAAGAATGGGATCTGAAAGAGAGCGCAAAGCAGACACGTCAGCACCTCCCCGACGGCCCGGCTGCAGGGGCCACGTGGCGGCCTGTGCCGTTTGCAGTCGCACGGTGACACGGTGCATTCACGTATCTATTTGCATGTCAGCCCGGAGCAGCCACAGCTGCTCAGACACGTCCCTGGTGTCACGCTCCAGCGTTCGGGGAAGTCCCCTGATCAGATCAGCTCCCACCCTGGTGGGAGGCTCCTGCCCTCTCCAGCCAGCAGGAGGGACTGTGGGATGGTGAACCCCATCCCATCCCATCCCTGTGGTCAGTGCCAATCCCAGGGGCCCTGACCCCAAGGTAACAGGCTGCAGCATTGGTGCTCACCATCTTTCAGGGTCCACTTGATCTCGCCTGTCTTCTTACTCACGGCGTGAAGGTTCCCATCGAGGGTGGATACAAAGAGCAGTGTTTCTGGGACTGTCACCGAGCTGCCGGCGAGGCACTGGGGGCAGAAAAGCAGTACGGGTGACACAGGGGCAGGCTCGGGACCAGCTGCTTGTCCGCCCAGGACAGCAACATCCATCTAAGGGCTGCGCCAGCTACATCCCCAGCCCCCTTCGAGTGGCACGTCTGCCAACTGGAGCGTGCCCCCGGGAGAGCCCAGGTGGCCCCACCAGCCCCAGCACCAGGCAGAGGTGATCCCACCGCACGCTGCAGTCCCATCCGGGATCACAAGCTAAGCAGAGACAAGGCAGGGACTGCAAGGAAAACCCTGGGGAAGGGACTGGACACCTTGTGGAGCTGGATTTGCTGAGAGCACCTTCAAGTCCAAGGCTCTCGAAGCCCTGTCCCAAACTCAGCAAAAGTAGCTCACAAGTGTCCTGTGAGGCGAGTCAGTCTCGTTATCCCCGTGTTACGGATGAAGGACCTGAAGCCATTGCCCAGGATCCCACGGAGCCGCCGCTCGTGTCTCCCATCATCTGCTGGGAGAGCCAGGCCACTCTCCCCCTCCAGGACTGGGAGCTGGCAGCTGTTCAGATTTGCTGAGGGTCCTGTCCCCTCTGCTCCTACCTCCTCCAAACCCATTCAAAACTAGAATCAAACCACGGCCTAACCTCAGCCTCGACTCCTTCCTCTGAAGCTACTAACAATTGTGTCACCATCTTCCCAAGGATTATTAGGCTGTTAACAAATCCCTGGCCCAATTCCAGTTTGCGTATTTATGTTCCACCCGCCAAAAGCCTCTCTGCAGGTACGTCTGGATGCAGGGCTCTTCCTGTCGCAGCAGCTGCATGGAGCTGTTGTCGAACAGCGTCAGCATCCCCCAAAAAGGCAGCTGCTTTCAGTGGGCGAAGTGTTTGCGTGCACAGAGTGCTGAATTTGTATTTGCATCTATTCATAGCAGAGCGCACGCAAATCACATGCTGGGCTGAACCCTAGCGCCCCTTTGTTTGTCGCCCTCCCGATCAACGCGCTAAATCAGACTAGCGATTCCCAACCGGGGGCCGCGGTACCCTGGGGTGCCTCGAGACCCTCTCGGGGGTGCCGCAGGATGCCGTGCAGGCGCTGCGGGCGTGCAAACGGGAGTCACGAGGTACACCCAGAGAGTTCAAATAAAACTCCAGCGTCATAAACACCCGGCCCTGCTATGGGCTTCGCAACAGAAGAACTGCTCGCGTATCTTTCTGTAGTCGAAGCAGGAA
>NW_005842225.1:1297510-1297983 GCF_000455745.1 Alligator sinensis
CGCCGCCCCCGCCGGCGGCCAGGGCCCGCGGACGGAGCGGCCCAGGCTTCCCGCGGCTCGGGGCAAGGGGGTGCGAGCCCAGCGGCTGTGGCTCCGGCTCCAGCTCCGGCTCCTCCCAGAAGCAAACCGGCTGGGCAAGTTTCCCTGCCAGAAACGCCAAGCGGCCGGCCGGGCCTTTGCAGGCGCCGACCCGAGTGCCCTGGTCGCGATGGCAACTCCCCACCTGGTGCAGGAGGGGCTGGGGCTGGGGCTGGGGCTGGAGCTGGGACAGGGGCTGCTGCCCAGCCAGGTAGTGCATGAGGCTTGGGGTCCAGGCCCGGTAAGTGTGGCAGGATAGGGCCATAGGTGGCTTGTCCAGGGAGTGGGAGCAGGGTTGACTCCCCACCACTGCATGCACTCCCGGGGGGGAGGCATGTGCCTCCCAGATCTGTCTGTGGGGTGAGGGAAGCTGCAGGCTGGCCACTGCACACTCA